>NC_056748.1:1070545330-1070772830 GCF_019279795.1 Protopterus annectens
AGGCAGAGACAGGGGCACAAACTCTACAATGGCAACATGATGAAACCTTACCATGATAGAGAGGCCCTTGCACTGAGTGTTTGCAGTGGATGGCAGGAGGAGTCTGAGGGGGATCTGGTGACTGATCTCCTCAGTGAGGCTCGGACTGACACCTCAATGGAAGGGGTAGCAATGTCCCAGCAGCTGTCACCTACCCAGTTTCAAGAAATCAGAGCAGTACATCAGGAGTTTGGGGCATGTTTACTGGGAAGCCAGGGTGTACCCATGTGTTGCAGCACCATGTGGATGCAGGACCCCCAAAGGCCTATTAATCAAGCCCTTTATAGGGTGCTTGAGAGAGTCAAACAGACTCTGAGGGAGGAAATACAGGAAATGTTGGAACTGGGAGTTAATGCAGGAGTCCAGGAATCCCTTGGCCTCCCCACTGGTGCTGGTACCGAAGAAGGATGGCAACACCAGGTTCTGTGTGGACTACAGGAAATTAAATAGT
This sequence comes from Protopterus annectens, assembly GCF_019279795.1. Classification (NCBI taxonomy): domain Eukaryota; kingdom Metazoa; phylum Chordata; order Ceratodontiformes; family Protopteridae; genus Protopterus; species Protopterus annectens. The sequence continues at coordinate 1,070,545,821 of NC_056748.1, forward strand.
CACACAGATTCAGATGCTTACCCCATACCTAGGATAGATGAAGCCCTAGAACAGATGGGTGGGGCTAAGTATTTTACCACTATTGATCTTACAATGAGCTGCTGGAAGGTGCCCTTGACTCCCAATGCTAGATGGAGGTCAGCCTTTGTGACTCCTTTTGGCTTTTATGACTTCACAAAGATGTTGTTTTGGGATGAAAAATGCCCCAGTGACATTGCAAGGCTCGTAGATCATATCTAACAGGAGCAGGAGAATTTGCCCTTGTTTACCTAGATGATATTGCCATCTACATCCATTCCTGGCAAGAGCACATTCAGCATGTCAGGGAGGTGCTGGGCAGACTACAGAGAGCAGAGCTGACCAATTAAGCCCAGTAAGTGTTAGGTGGGTATAGCACAGGTCTCCTACCTGGAACATAGAATGGGGAGAGGTAAGACAAGGACAGAACCTGCCAAAGTGGAAGCTATTCAGCATGTCCTGCTCCATCACCAAAAAGCAGGTGAGGGCATTCTTAAGGACAGCAGCATGCTGCAGAAAGTTTATCCCCAATTATAGTACCATAGCTGCTCCCCCTCACAGACCTGACAATGAAAAACAGACTAGATAAGGTAGTGTGTACCTCAGCATATCAGCAGGCATTCCAGAAGCTCAAACAGAGCTTTGAGAGGATCCCTTGTGTTAGCCAGTCCAGTGTACAGCAAATAATTTATTGTGCAGGTGGATACTTAAAACCATGGGGTGGGTGCTCTACTCAGCCAGGTTTACTCAGAGGGAGAAAAGTGCCCAGTGTTATATCTCAGCCATAGGCTCCAACTCAAGGAGGAATGCTATGCAGCTGTAGAAAAAGAATGTATAACTATTGTGTTGGCACTTCAGAAACTTCAGCCTTATCTGTATGGAAGGAAATTCACTGTAGTTACTGACCACAATCCTTTAACATGGCTACGGTGAGCCAGCCAGCAAAATGCCAAGCTAATAAGGTTGAGCCTAGGGTTGCAGGCATATGATATGACAGTGCAGTACCTCAGTGGGGTTAACAATGCCAACGCAGAGGGTTGCCTCAAGACAGGGTATTGGGTAATGTATTCTCAGATAGGCTCATCCCTCTCAAGCAATGTTTCTCAAGAGTGACTTGAAAAAATAGCTAGAGTCTTTGGGGGGAAGAAATGTGACAAAGGGAGATACTGTCAGCATAGCTATCTGGAATGTTCTAAATACTTATATGTCATTGGTGAATACTGAAATGATCTGTATAAGATGCCTGTGTTACAAATGTATTAGAACTGTATGTCATATGTATATCAAACTGGTTTATACAGGCATGTGTGTTAAAAGATATTTTATAAAGGGCTTGTGCTTAACATGCATCCACCGTGTGCCCTAGTGGAAATTGTAATACAGGAAGTTAACCTTAGAAAAATAGATGAAATTAAATTACTGTATGGCTAGGAAATCATAGATGATATCTTTCGGTTTTCAATGCAATAGAGACATACAGCCGGTGCTGATAAGCTTTCTGTATTGTCTTTTGGGTGAACTAAGAACTAATTGCTAGTTTTGAAATGTGAAGGAATGCAATTGCTTTATGACTTCCAGCATCTGCCAAAGATATGAGGTCTCTGTATTTTCAAAGGTAGATGCTAAGTACTGCCAGCTCCCAGCAGTGGGGATTTCATCTGAGATAGATTCAGATGACAAGAAACTATGTCATTCTGCAAGCTATCCCAGCAGTAATATTTCAGATATTAATTTGAGAGGTCTCTTAGAGAGACACAGCATTCTGTATTCTGTCTTGGACCTGACAACAGCAACAAGAAAAAACATTCACCCAACATCTGCCTTGCTCTGATGAAGTAAGTTTCTAGGGAATAGTGTAATTCTCTTAGATATAGCCAGGAATATAGCAAAGCTTAGTTTAGATATTTTTCTTTATTTATTTGAAACTTGTATTTTTTTTTATTTGAGACTGTCCTGCAATGCTGCTTTAAATATTTCCTGTGATTTTGATCTCTGATGTCACTGTGAATATATACTGAATATTTTTCTGTTCTTTTATTATTTATTATTAAATATACTAAAACCTTTCATTGTGGTGATCTTTGTAGAGCTATTTAAGTTTTGAGAGTACTTGCATGTTTATTTGGTGACACTGTGTGGGCCACTCTTAATAGCCTTACTCTTGGTCAAATTAACATTTTGTGTTAATAGTAATATTACACAGTAAGATTGGGCACCCTTTGTTAAGGGCCTTAAAGTAGCTGATAATGAGTTGGCTGGTGGCAGTGATAACTACCCTTTAGTCTGGGCAAAAGTGGGCATAGATAGTAAACCTGTGCCAGCCTTTCCCAGGTGTGTGTGTGTGTGTGTGTGTGTGTGTGTGTGTGTGTGTGTGTGTGTGTGTGTGTGTGTGTGTGTGTGTGTGTGTGTGTGTGTGTGTAAATCATACCTCTAAGAGCGTGTGTATGTGTCAGCTACCTGGGCAGGGACATGAAGCACTCATTGGACAGAGATGTTGCTGGAGGTCTTGGCTTGGCCACTCAGCTGAGATCCCAACTCTATAGCTGTGCCAGTGGGGAGTCTTAGTGTGGATCTGGAGAAAGAGGGAGAAGCCAGCCCCAGACTGACTGTAGTTTCTGTGTGCCCTTAGAGGAAATTGCACTTGATACAGAAAGCTACATCTGGAAATATTGTGTATGTACCTTGCCATCCTCCCAGTGTATGTCCCCCACTGTTGCCAGTGGTGAGGATTGAGGCTCCTTGATTACTGGTCAGTGGTGGGTCATCATAGATGTTCTTGTATATGATGGATTTTTTAGGGTTTACTTTTTGTTTGAGTCAGTAGGTTGACTTGTGATCACTGATGGTGTTTAGGAGACACCCAGAGTGAGGGCATAAGGAGGGTCTAATAGTGAGAGTCCAGTGAAGTGTGGATTGTTTTTGCTGTGTTTGTCAGTCCTAGTCGGGATAGTGATGATTTGGGTAGAGCTGAAAATGTTAATGTGGTTAGATGGGTATTCAGAAGAACAGGAAGATCAGTATGGGTTAAAGTCTCCCTTCAACAATAGTTTCCTTGGTTAAAGGTGGTTGCTGCCCATTTAAGGAGATTTTCAATTATTGTAGAATTGATACCCCAGGGAGCTGTAGACTGCTAATATAATAATGTGTTTGTTATCATTTAGTTACAAGTACTTCTGAGCTATTTGAATCAGAGGTGTAGAGGTCTAAACATCTTAGTTTAACTGTGTCCTTATAGATAATTGCAGTTCTACCACTTTACTTGTTAATTCTATCTAACCTATGAATATTGTAACCCTGGGTTAGCAGGTCACTATCTTTGATGTGTGGTTTTAACCATGTTTCAGTTAGTATGTCTATATTGGGGACATATAGGCTGAGGGTAATGTGGAATTGCTTGATTTTTTTTAGTATACTCCTTAGGTTAATATTTAAGATTAGGAGGTCAGAGCTTCTGTGGAGGTGGTTCATGTATTGTTGTTGATTGGTATTTTTCTTTAGTACAATTGGTTGGGAGTCAAGCTGTTGGCCAGGGTTATGTGGAGGAATTGCTTGGGAGCCTGTCTGTGGCCCAGGGTTAGGGTGAATGTCACCCGTTTGAATAAGTAGAGATAATATGCATGGAAATTGTTGGGCAAGTTTAGTGAGTAACTTTAAATATTTGTGAAACAAGTAAGATGTTGGTTGGGTGGGAGAATACTTGATTGAGAAGAGGTCTGTGTGGGAGTTTTTGTAGAGGTATGATGATATTAAACTGGCTGGATGAATGTTGGTTGTTTGGGTTATGTCAACTAATGTGGGTGAGGAGATAGTTGTAATGTGTAGTCCATGGAATGAAGTAACTAGATAGGTCGCTATTAGAAAGGTACCTGTAACTATGTGTAAAAGTAGCATTGCTAGTGTTTACTCTGTTGCAGTGAGTTTGAATGTGGGTCTGGTGTAAGGTGAAGAGTGATAGGATAGTAGATAACAATTGGTTGCCTGACAGGGAGTGATATCTAGAGGAGAGAGAGATGTAGTAATATGAGACTGCTTAACCGATGGGGAGGGGAATAGGTGGTATGTGATTGGCTGATGATAGAGATGGGGAGGAGCAAGGAAGGAATGAAGTTGATGTGGGGGTAAGTGGGAATGGAGGTATGGTAGGAAAGCAGAGTGAGCCTGAATGACGCAAGAAGGAATGGACCGGGTTGGCCCAGATGGAGAAAGGTGTCAGAAACAATCAGGTAGGTTGTTCATAGGTTCATAGGTGTGTACTAGGCTAATGGCCCTGGAGCCTTTACAAGCCTAGCCCATAGGAATATACTGGCATCATGTCACCTGACCTTAGTTACCAGTGCCTCTGTCGAATAGAGCCACTGGAGTGATCCCTGGGGTGAATTTTCTATTTCCCATCCATTCATCAAAATTTCTGTTGAACAAGACTAGTGGGGTGCTCTGCTTGACATGTATGGGAAGTCTATTCCATAGCATGGGCAGTCTTTGGGTTATGAACCTGTCCCTCCAGCATGTCCTTTTGATTGTGGGAATGAGGTTGAGGTCTCTGGAGCAGGTGGTGTGGAGGGATTGGGATTTCTTTAGATGTAGCATTTCTAACAGAGTTGGGTCAGACATGGCTTTGTAAGTCAAGCAGAGATTGCCTCTAAGTATGTCATATGAGACAGAGAATAGTTGGAGTTTTTTCAGTCTGTCCATATAGGACAAGTGTTTAAGGCCTAAGATCCTCTTTGTGAGGTACTTTTGTGGCCTCTCCAGTTGTTGCAGGTGTCTAGTGAGGTGTATGCCAAATGGGGCATTGTACTTGGTGACTGGCCTAATGAGGGAAGAGTAGAGGGAGACAATGACCTCTTTCTTCCTGGATGCAAAACCCTTAGTTATGAGATGTGCCACATAGAATGACTTTCTGACCACAGTGGCAATGTGGTGGTCAAAAGGGAGGTTGCTATCAACCTGTGTTCCCAGATCTCTTACAGCACCTTCTGTGTTCAGTGGACTACCATCGATGTGGTAATTCATGGGAACCAGGTTTTTCCCAAAGGGGATAACAGCACATTTTTTGGCATTAAACTTAAGACTATGGTTCTGACACCAGTTGTTTGTCTCAGTGAGGCCTTTCTGTAGGATGTCAACATCCATTGGGGAGTTAATAATACCTCCCAGCCTGCAACCATCTGCAAACCTTGTCAGCCAGAGACCCTTCATGTTGGCCTGGACTTCAGAGAAGTAGATACCAAACAGGAGAAGACCCAGGACCAAGCCCTGTGGGACTCCACTCATGACTGGTCAGCAGTCTGACTTGGAGTCAGCTACTTTCACACTGTGGCTTCTATCTGTAAAGAAGTTTGCAACCCACCTAGAGATATAGGGGTTGATGTCTAGTCTAGTGAGTTTTTCTATGATTCCTGAGTGGGGAATGGTATCAAAGGCATTAGCCAGATCAAGGTAGGCTGTATGAACTACATTGCCTTCATTCACATCTCTGGTGACTGAATCAAAGAAGTAAACCAGGTTGAGCAGGCATGATCTACCCTTCACAATACCAAACTGTGTGGGATCCACAGTTTGGAGATTCCATATATCCTTGTTTATTAAATCCATGATGATGCATTGCATAGCTTTGCATATTAGACTTGTCAGGCTAATGGGGTGATAGTTCCCAGGGTCTGTAGTCACTAATTTTTGTGCACAGGGATGACTGTAGCAGTGCGCCATTCTGTTAGGACAAAGCCTGAAGTGAGGCTGTGATTGAACAGGGCACATAGGTGAGGTGCCAGTTCACGCTGTAGTTCATGTAGACCACAGCCAGGGATATTGTCAGGTCCCAAAGAACCTGTATTCTTGGCCTTAGACAGTGCTGTTTTAACCCATGCATCAGTAATACTGGGTGCCTGTCAATCTACTGGTATTGTGATTGGTCCTTTGGGGGGGAAGGGATAAAGTTTGCACTGAATCTGTCTGCCATTATATTGACAATATTTGTTGGCTCGGTATAGGAGGTACCATTGTGCAGTAGCTCACAGCAAATCTGGGCATTGCCGTGAAGATTCCTTACATAACTATAGAAGGCCTTGTGGTTTTCTTTACTATGTGCTGCAATTCTGTTTTCATAGTTAGTTTTGGAGGATTTGATGAGGGATCTCAACTTTTTGTTGAGGCAGATAATGGAGTTTTTCTAGTCTCGGGACTTCACCATATTCTATATCAGTTTCCTCCTTCTGTTGTAGAGTTTGTTTATGGCAGGGGACCACCAGATTGGCATCCTTTTTTTTTGGAGGAGAGCATCTTGGTTCTATTGGGTATGGCAAGATCCATGCATTTGTGTACGTGTTCGTACAGTGCATTGGTGTATGATTTGGCAGTCATTCAACTATTCTCCATTTGCATGAGTGCTGTGAAGTTAGCCACCTCTGGTTTAGGAGCCCAAAGTTAGCTTTGGAGAAGTTTTTCATGGTGGTTTCCTTTGCAGGGAGGGGTATGATAAATGTGGATATCCATGATGATTAGTTTGTGGTAGTATCTAACCAGGGAAGAGTTAACTATTGGTGTAGAGTAGCGGTCACCATGTTGGTAATAACCAGGTCAAGGATATTGCTACTTCTAGTGGGGGTAAGAACGACTTGGTCTAGGACATTGGAATTAATGAATTCCAGGAAACATTGGGCAAGTGTATTGGTGCATGAGTAGCTTTCCCAATTAATGGAGGGGTAGTTGAAGTCACCTAGTATGAGGGTGTTAAGTTGAACCCTAATATTCTCCAGGGTGCTTAGGAATGTGGAGTTTGAGTCTTGGCACATGGTTGGGGACCTATAGCAGGCTACGACCTGAATTGCTGTCTTACGCAATGTTAGCTACACCTGAACTATCTCAGATGCATTATGTTGAGCTACCAGTCTGGATGTGTGCACATCCTTTATGAATATGGAAACACCACCACTGTTGGATCTTCGGTCCATGTTCTGGGGCCGAAAGGTGCAGAATGAGTTGTAGCCTGGTAGTGCAGGAGTGGATTCTGCTACCTTGAACCAGTTCTCTGTTATGGCACAAATGTCAATGTTCTTCATTTTAAGGAGTGCTTTGAGCAAGTGCATTTTGAGATTTAGACTTCTAGCATTGAACAGCATGTCCCTCAGATTGCATTTGTTTGTAGCTATTACAGTGGTAATTTGGTCTTTGGAACACTGCCTAAAAAAGGCACTATAGGGGTGGCAAGAGCCTTGGCCCATATCTGGAAGCCCAGGGTTGACAGATGCAGGCCATCTCTGGCAAAGCATTGAGGTCTGTCAATCATGTCATCCCAGGTACAGATACTGGATCCCCTTAGAATGACACCAGAAACTTATCCAATTGTTGAAATCAGTCATTTTCTGTTTGTACTGTGGTATCATATGGGTGATGATCATTCTGGGTGATGGTAGGATGCTGCTAAGGGCTATGGTCATACCTGCCTGGGCTACATAATCCGAGACCTCCTCCATGCCTCTCTTCATGTAGTCGAGGGAGATATGTCTCAGGTCATTCATGCCCACATGTACAATGACAGAGTCATATTTGTACCTGCTGTTGAGGGACCTGAGTGCGTGCATTATGTGGCAGGTCCTGGCACCTGACAGGCAGCTGACTGTTACTTTCTCCTTATTCAACATAGTGTGTGGGACATCAGTGTGTCTCACTATAGAGTCACCTATGTGTAGTGTGTTGGACATGCTGTTTTGCTTTAGAGGCTTTGGTTGAGTGGCACACTGTTTAGGAGAGTTATGTGTCTCGTGATTAGTGTTGTGTTGTGGTGGTTGAGTGCATTTCTGCCTTGGAGGTTTCTGCTTTTTGGGTAGATTTTTATTGAGAGCCTCCATGAAGGTGGGTGTGTGGTTTGTGTATTTATGCATTCTGAAGGGCTATGTGTTCCATGTGGTGTGGTGCAAGTGTTGCCCTTCTCCTCTTGACCAGCTATTCTGGTCTTGGCTGGAGAGTACATGGCTTCCAATTTGTAAGTGCATCTCTCACAAGTCTGAGTGTTGGGAGGTAAGAGGAGAGGGTTGTCAGTGTACATGAGCCAGTTGCTACATTGCCTCAGGATGCCCAAGTTCACCAGGTTGATAGGAGAAAGCAAAGACTATTAGACATGCCTGGAGAGGTGGGCATTAATAATAAGTACTGGAGCTGTTTCCTTGTAGAACATTTTGTGCTGGTAGCACTTTTGTGTGCTACAATAATTGCTACAAGAAATCTGGTAATGTGCTAGACTAATAAGCTAGTAGCAGTAAGTGAAGAGATGATCAGTAGGGATCAGTAGGGAAACGTCTAAAAAAGCGAAAGACTCCAGGCTATGGATGGATGTCAGTTTTAATCTAAATTAAAAGAAGCAGTGAAGGAAGGGAGAGAAGTCACTGACAGAAGTAAGATAAAAGTAGAGGAGGCTGAGGAGAGAAAGTGGATGGGACTTAGATTTTCGGCTGCATGGGGGAGTGTTTTATATGGACAAAGATTAACTATTGTCATGTGGTTAAATATTATAAAATGACAGCTAGATAGGAAGTATAACTCGGAGGTTAAAAGTATGAGCTAGGAAAGGAAGGAGAGAGAAGTTAAAATTCAAGGTGGTGATGTGCAAAGAGCTGGCACAATATCATTAATGGAGAGACAGTATGGAGTATTTACCTACATCAAAGGATTAAACGTTTTCAGGCAGTGTAGTCAGGACTCTTGTGCCCATGGTATGGTATCATGTTGCCACACAAACCAGGTATATCCCATGCGTATATAGTATGGTCAGGTTAGAGCTTTGGCAGAAGTCAAGCAGGAAGAGACCTATGGAAAAAAATGGGAGAAGAGGGATGTTAACCAACTAGTACTGTAGGCTATGTTATAGATAGGAAGAGAATTAGGCAAAGAAGGAGAGTAGGGAGGGGAGTAGATGGGAGAGAAAAATGTGGGGAGTTATTGTTAGTAAGAAAAGGAATAGTTTAAAAGAAAAAAGTAAATAAGTATAAAATAGAGGAGTAAAGGGTGGCTACTGGTAACAGTGAGAAGGGATAGGTGAGCAGTCATAGAAATAACCAATATACGTAAAAGCAGACATTGAGTAGTAAAATGCATACAGACTAATTCAGATAATGCATGGAATAATGCAGTTCAGTAGTACAATACTTGTAAAATAGCATGAAGGAATTATGCATTTCAGTTATTAAACTAAATAACTTGTAATACCTCACAGCTGCTGAACAGGTTAAGCAAGAATAACTACAATTTCCAAGTGAATGTCACTAGTTTTTAATCATAGACTGTGTTAATGTCTAAATGAACAAAGCAAGATTGAAGGTCTCTACCTTTAGAGAAAGAGCATTATAATGTTCATTGCTTGTATAACTGACTATCGTAGATCTCAGTTTGCTAAAACTTTACAAATAAGAGTATGCATTCACCATGCACATTAAATGCTCGTGTGCCTATACACCAGAAAACAAACGTGTGCAAAACGTGCTTCAAGTTAGAGTAAGCGTTTGCTATATACAGCTACAGGTTTGTGTTTTGTAAATGGAACAGAGTGACTATAAAATGAGCTGAGTCATATAAGTATCAAACTTTAGAGAAAAAAGCATGTTACACATTATAATTTCCAAAAACCTTGTACTGGCACTGTGAAGTGGCGTCAGCATTTACATGCAAGTAAGGGAACAGAGCAGCATGGCAACGTAAGTCTATGAGGCAGTACAGAGCAGTAATAATAAATTTAGGTCTTTCAGGCAGTACAGACACTAAAGAGCTGGAATCTGTAATCCTTTACAAACATAAAAAACTTTGTATACACTGTAATTTGTGAGACCGTGAACTGGTGCTGTGAAGTAGCATGAACATTTGCATTTAAGTAATACACCAGAACAGCAAAATAAAATAAATAAACACCGAAGGATGCAATGATCAAGATGGTGCAGTGGTACAGCGGTAACGTTGTCACCTCATAGCAAGAGGTTCTCCGGTTCGATTCTCAGCTGGGGTGCCTTCTGTGTGGAGTCTGCATGTTCTCCCTGTGTTCGTGTGGGTTTCCTCTGGGTGCTCTGGTTTCCACCCATGTTACAAAGACGTGTCTGGAGCATTTCTCCCCAGGCCTCCTCTGAAAATTGGCTCATTCCAATTCGGACTTTCCTTGTTAACAAATGAAAAATAAAAAGAAAGAAATAAACCAGTTACATTTGTGTTAAAAAGAAAAACCTAAAAATGGCAATTGCACATAATCTAGACTGCCCTGGTTGAAGTTGAAAGGGAGAAACTCAGAGAAAGATGGTGTCAAATGCAAGCAGTGTGCTTTAAGTGTTGCGAGGCATAATGGGAGGAAAGGCTGTACTGAAAGATATGAGAACCAACCTAGTGCAGGAATAGAGGAAGAAGGAATAAGAACACTGTATAGGGACAGGTTGTCCTGGATGGAGAAAGTTGCCAGAAACAATCAGGTAGGTTGTAGTGCAGTAAGTAAAGAGATGATCAGTAGGTAATGTCTACGAAAAGGAGAAAGAATCCAGGCCATGGAGTGGTGTCAGTTTTAATCTAATTAAAACAAGAAGTAAAGGAAAGGAGAGAAGGCACTGATAGAAGTAAGATAAAAGGAGGGGGAGATTGAGAATGTTGATAGGATGTAGAGCTGCATGGGGTAGTGTTTCATATGGACGGAGATGAACTACTGTCTAGTGGTCAAATATTATAAAATAGCAGCTATGGAGGAAGTATAACTCAGAGGCAAAAAGTATAAGCTAGGAGGGGAAGGAGAGAGAAGTTAAAGTACAGTGGTGGTGATGTGCAAAGAGCCGGCACAATATCACTAATGGAGGGACAGTATTGACTATTTACATACATCAAAGGATTAAAGGTTTTCAGGCAGTGTAGTCAGGACTCCTATGTCTGTGGTATGGCATTACGTTACCGTGCAAATTAGGTATATCCCATGCAAATATAGTTGGTCAGGTTAAAGTTTTGGCAGAAGTCAAGGTAGGAAGAGACCTTATGATAAAACCAGTTACATTTGCTCTAAAAAGAAAAACCTAAAAACAGCACTCACACATCACCTAGACTGCCACAGTTGAAGCTGAAAGGGAGAGACTCAGAGGAAGATGGAGACAAATGCAAACAGTGCATTTTAAATGGCGCAAGGAATCACCAGAGGGAGGGCTGTACTAAAAGATATGAGAACCTAGTGCAGGAATTATTATAAACAGTAGTCATGTGAAGCAAAGGCTTTTACACTGTTATCTGCATTAGTTAGAAGTGTACCAATGGCATGGCCATGTTTGTCAAGTCATTTCAGAGGTACAAATGATTGACAATACATGAAAATAGAAAGCTGTGTGATACATATGTAAAAATGCTTCAGGGACAGGTCTTTTGAAAGCATGTTTAGCATTTCAAATTTGTTTTATTAGAAAAATTGTTTGTGTGCCTGTTCTTTTGCAGGGGGGAGCAAAGAAAAGCTACTGTTATGTCACAAACTAGAATGGACTGTTATTTTGGGAGGGAGCACAATTGAGATACTGCTGTGGCACATACAAGGACATGTTTCTCTTGCTACTCTCCTTGTTTGCATCCTGAGTGTTGTTACTATTTCACATTTATTTATTTACTTATTTATTTATTTATTACATTTCTGTACTGGTAGTGTCTGACTGGGCCATGGGCCCATTTTCAGTGGAGACCTGGGGAGAAATGCTCCACAGCAGTACATAACAGCAATTATTGCAATCAATATAGGCATATATACAATATGTTTGATAGAGCAGTACAGAAAATAATACAGACCAAGCAATTGCACTATACAGTACTGGGTTTTTTTTAAAAATAAGACAACAATAGGACATTTAGAGGATGGAGGTTATAAGAGAACAGGAATAGAGTGGCAAGAGCACAGTTAATGATTAGTCAGATGTTCTTTTAGGAGTGCTTTAAACTGATTGTGAATAGGGTTTTTTGTTATTGTCTCTGGAAGAGTGTTCCAGAGTCTAGCTATTTTGTGTGAGAAGAGGGAGTCACCATGATAGTTGTGGGAGTTGGAGACCTTGAGTAAGAGTTTGTATGAAGATCTGAGAGATCTGAGATTTTACTGGGTTAGACTAGGTGGGAGATTGCTGGGCAGTCATTGGGGAGATGGATTATTTAGTGGGCTAAGGTTAGCTGATTAAGTGTTAAAAGGTTGGGGAGCTCTAGCCAGTTTAACTGTGAGAGAACCAAACAGTGGTGAGATCTGTGTGTTTGATTGGTGCCATATTTAGATATCTTGCTGTAGCATGATTCTAGGTTGTCGAGGTCTGATTTTCTGAGATTAGTGAATATAAAGGAACCATACAGGATGATGGATAGCAGCTGTGTGCGAGCAGTGGCTAGCCTGGCATTGGGAATTAGGTATGGTCTGGCCCTGTATTAGGTATGGTCTGGCCCTGTATAGGGTGTCCAGTTTGATGTGGACCTTTTTTATAGTTTGGGAAAGGAGTGCATTAAATTTGAGGTTTTCATCTGTGGCAACACCTAAAAGTTTAGTGCGGTTTGTGAGGATTATCTTGGTTCCATTTGCTGAGTGAGATAAGGGCTTGGGGACACTTGTTTTTTGAAGACTATGATTTTAGTTTTGTTGGGATTTCCAATGAGTTGGTGTTCAGAGAAATATGTTTCAATGTCCTGAAAAGATGATTGTATTTTTGTTTGGAGTTCTTGGGGTGTGGGGGCAGAGCAGATATGTGTAGCATCATCAGCCTACTGTATTACTGAGGCTTGTTGAGTAGCTGAACTAAGATTGTTTGTGAATATGATAAAGATAATAGGGCAGAGTATAGATCACTGAGGTATGCCTATGGAGATGGGGAGAATGGAGGATAGAGAGTTTTCCCATTTTGTGGCTTGCTGACGATTGAAAAGATAGCTATGGAATCAGGTCAGTGATGAAGGAGTGAGGCCATACAAAGACAGTTTATTGAGTAGCAACTGGTGGGATATGATGTCAAAGGCTTTGGACATATCGAGAAAGATGGAAGAAACAAGCTGGCCTTCATTCTTGAGTTGATGGATGGTGTTAGTGAAGGTTAGGAGGGCAGTGCTGGTGCTGTGCTTTGGTCTGAAGCCATGCAGGGTGCTGATAGGAGGTTATTGTTAAGGAAGTAGTTAATGAGTTGGTCGTGGATACATTTTTCTAATATTTTTGCAAGGGGGATAGGATGGCTATGGGTCAATAGTTAGTTCTTTGGAGGGTTCACCTTTGTGGAGGGGTACGATGTGAGATATTTTCCACAGAAGAGGAACATATTGCTCATTAATAGAGCAGTTAATCAAGACTGATATGGGGTAAACGATAGAAGGAGCGGCACGTTTTAGAGACTCATTTGGGAGTTTGTTTGCAGCTATGCACCCAGGTTTGAGGTTGGCTAAGAGAGTCTTTATATAGTTAGTTTGTACCAGTGTGAAGGAGAAGGGGTTGTGAACATCTACGGCAGGGGTGGGGACAGAAAGTGGCTGGGTTGATAGGTCATCTAGTAGGGAGGTGACGGTATTTATGAAGTGGGAGATGAATTGAGTTGAAATAGGGTCAGCATTGTTTGAGGTGACAGGGGTGTGGTAGAGGTAAGACCAGGGTTTATGAGCTGGTTGATTAATTGCCAGAATTTTGGGGGTTGTTTTGGTGTTTTTGTTGGCAGATAGGAATAAATTTGTTTGTCTTTTTTGATCTGTTTCTTTGTTAAGTTTCTTAGTTGTCGATAAGTTAAGATGCCGGTTTTGTCTTTGGAGGCATGGTATTTTGACCCGGCTTTATCTCTGTGCTTCATTAGTAGTTTGGTGCCTTTGGTTAGCCATGGGAGGGTTATGGTTTAAGTACATACTTTTCTAGTGAGGGCTACAGTATTTAGGATTGTAAGGAAGGTTTTGGTAAAGTAATGAACAGCAGCATCTAATTGTAAGTGTTTAAGTGGTGTCCAGTTACACTGTTGGAGTAGGAGGTTAAAATTAGTAGGGGAGACATTGTTCTTGGTAGTGATATATTTGCAGATGATGTTGGTTTGTGTGTGCACTCGCTTTCTATAGAGGAATGTTGGAAGGTGATCATCGAGGGATTCAGGTAGGCAATCTGCTAGGTAACTAAGCTTAGGTTTGTTAGTTAAGATCCAGTCTAATGTTGACTGTTTGTTGAAGTGTTTGTCTATGCTGGTTAGACAGGTTATTGTTTGGGTGAAATTAAAGAGATCAACAACATTAGATGGCTTATTTGATGTGCAGGTATGCCAATCTAGGCTAAAGTCATCAAACACTATCATTTCTTGGGAGAATTTTGTAGAGGCCCAGTATAGTAGGTTTTCAATGCGGGATAGGTTATTGCCAGGGGGTAAGTAGGTGGCTATAATAATTATAGCTTTTTTAGGGTTAATTTCAAGGGAGGTGGTCAGTATTTCAGATTCGGGTAGATCAGGAGGGGCGCAGGTTGGTTGTATGACTTTGAGGGAGTCTTTAAACATAATAGCAACATCTCCTCCATGTTTAACTCTGTCTAGTCTTATCATATTATAGCCTGTTGCAAGAATTTCACTATCTTTAATGTGGGGCTTTAACCAGGTTTCAGTTATTACAGCTATATCTGGTGAGCAGGTTACTAGAGTAGCATGGAATGCACTGGTTTTATTTAAGATGCTTCAGAGGTTGAGATTTAGAAAGAGCAGATCCGAGTTAGAGGCTTTGTGAAAGTGGAGGTAGGGATGGGAATGTGCTAGAATGGCTACAGGTGGTAGGACTGGGATAAGAGGAAGATAGTGTGAGTTGAGGATTGTGGTCATTGGGGCCTGAGTTAGGATGGATGTCAGCTCAGAGTTTAATTTGTGTAAGAGAGCTTAGTAGCCGGAGTTTAAGTTTGATAGTTTGTGATATTTGTAGGCTGTGGAATATGGTGGTTAGTGTGTGAGAGGTAAAAGTAGAGAGGCTGTGTGATTAAAGAGTTGAGGGGTTGATGTTACTGTAAGCATGGAATTGTGAGTGGAGTCTGGACAGTGGTGGTGTTGTTGAGCAGTGATTTCTGACCTGGTACGGGTGAAGTGAAGTGGACTGTAGGAAAGGAAAAGGATAATCAGAGTATTTGTACGGGTGGAGAAGAGAACGTGAATGGTATGTGTGTGTGGGGCGGATCAGTAGAGTGGATGGGACATGGGGTTAGAGTGGGTAGGTGGGGCATAGGTAGGATCCTGGGAGGGTGGATCAGGATTGGGTGGAAGTGATGGGGTGTGGTTTGGTTAGGTATAAATGTAATGATATTGGGGTGTGTGGGAATGGGGATAGAGTAGGGGAGCAGAGTTAACCCGAGTGTAGCAGGTTAGCATAAGTCTCCAAGAGATGCCAGATATGAAAATAAAAAAATTATCCCCTATGCAAGTAAAAGAAGGCAAGCCTGCAGAGGAACCAGCATGCAGGTAATGGAGAGGAGTAAGCTGACCATGGTTAAGAGAAGTGTCAAGTAACAAAAATTAAAAATGGACTGTGAAAAGGGGGCTATAGAAGGATGATTAGATCTTGGGCTGTAAACAGATCGCAAGTAATGCGGGTTTATTAGTTAGGTGGTATGGGCGAAAGAGATACAGAGTGATATAACAGAATAAAAACAATAAGAGTTGTTTTAAGGCAATGACTAATATGGAGACATACTTAGATGCGATTTCTTGGTTTGGTTTCAACAGTAGTGTGAAACGTCGGTCCTGCAAGTAACTCAAAACAAGGAGCAGGAGCATATGTAGAGTGTTTTATGTTTTTCCTGTGGGTACTACTGACTGCCTACCTTAACTGTTTTATCTGGTAACAGTTACTTTGTAGTTATGTGATACTTACGTATGTGTATAATCATTCTGTTGTCTTTTAGGACAGAAATGTCATTGAGGCAGAGACCACTCTTCAGTGAAGCAGATAATATTATAATTGTTGACGTGCTCCATCAACATGGGGCTTTTCTTCTGGGAAGGGGTCATCCCAATATGCCTTAGAGGCTGAGACTATGGAAACAGATCCTTGCCAACATGAACTCCTTGGGCAGCTACAGCTGTACTTATAAGCAGTGCACCACAGGGCCACTGATATGATTACCTCTGCAAGGAGGCATACAGCTGCTCTTGCCCATGACCAGAGTGTTACCGGGGATGGGCCTGCTGGCAAATTTTCTACAGCAGGGTAACTCACAGCAGAGTGGACCACAACATGTCAGGGAGGTGGGTGCCACTCCTCAGTCCCAGGAAGTGCTTCCAGGTAGCCATTGTTATATGACCAGTTGAATACTGTTGTACAGTAAAATAATTGAAATAAAAGTTAGTTCTGTATGACATATGTTTTTTTGGGGGGTGTTGAAGATTAGTACAGTGATAAGCTCAGTTTGGAGTTGTCAGCCATGTTCTTGCTGAATATACACTTCATGCAGATACAGAGGATTACATGTAGTATCTCCTGTCTTACGGTTAAATGTGATGACATTCCCCTTACCACTTGTATAACTTATTTCAGGGGTGTCGGGAATCCAGCGATGTATGCCTCCTGCAGATGGTAAGCCAAATAAATTTATTTTAGTACTGCAGATCAATTTATAGAAATATCATAATGTGTCATTTTAGGCCTGTTGTGTGTATTTTTGTACTGTTTGTAATAGTGGGAGCACTGTTAGTTGTTTAGCATATGTTGCACCATAGTAGTGCAGGTGTTATGTATGCCTGTGTTTCTCCCTTTGTATCATAGGTGATCATGACAGTGGGAGTGTGGGCCCTGTGCTACCTGATGTCAGTGTCTCATCAGATACAGATGATGATGGTGCCGAAACTGATGCACAGTTGTGGGGTGCAGAGGTTGAATTTGACCTGGAGGTTGACATCCAGCCACCCTCTTATTTTTTCCCAGACACAGCCTATGCCTACTCAGTCAACTGAGCCCAAAGATATAGCACAGGTGGAGGGTGAGGACATTGAGAAGGGAAGTGTGGCTACTGTGGCTTCAGTGTGTGTTGAGTCTGGCCGTAGCAAAAGTCCTGGCAAGTTGCCATGAAGGAGGGTTGAAAGGTGCTGTCAGAGGAGGCCTACTGTCCATTTTCCACATGATGCAGTATTTCTTCCCATGTCACTCAATGTATGTTTAGGACCATCATGGAGGCACAGGCACATTCAGAAAGGCACACCAGACAAATGCTCAGGGTTGTGGATGTGGCACAGTCTGAAATGAGTGACTGCCTCCACTTTGTCACTGATTCACTGGATCAGATGAATGGCACATTTGAAAGAGGGGTATCTGTGAAGAACCAAGGGGCGTCTGTCATAGCAGTTTATGTGTGATGGAAAATCTGCTGGCAGGGGAGCTGCATCCTTGTGGATGTAGGTCAGCCACATCTGCTGATAGCAAATGTGGCAGTGCCAGATCATGCTGTGGTAGTGGCAGTACTTCTGGTCTGTCAGTGAGTGTGCTTTCCACGCCCAGATATGGCAGATCATGGGGTCACAGTCCTGGGCATTCTCATGAAGGGAACACACCCAGACAACATCGGTCATGCACAGGTAACGGCACTGCATTGACCTTGAGTGTGGAGGTGCCAGTGCAACTACTGGCAGAGCCAATTCTCTTGGTCAGAGGCGACAACTCTGAACTGTCACTTCTACCATGCATGACTCATACTTGTCCAACATATCAAGATGTAGGGTTAGCACTGAGTCTGGCTGTGTTCATACAGACACTCACACACCACTTTCACATGGAGGATCCCTACAGACACACGCACACACAGCCTGCCTGCTTCCCTGTCTCTCTTAGAATACTGACCTTTTGTTTCAGCCTAGGCCTCCTGCCCCCACCACCACCACCACCACAACATCCTGTGCAAGTGATAAATGTGCCATATCCTTGTTTTCTCTCTCTCTTTTGAATTCAGAGACACAAAAGCTTTGTGTCTCATGCACAGGGTGCATAGCTACATTAGTGCATATCTGCATGTGTGTTGTTGAACTGATAATTGTACCTTTCACTTATATTTGCCTTGTCAGATTATACAGTGGATAGCATCATCGTGTTAGTGCTTTGTAGTGTATTTTGTTGTAAGGGCTGTGAAGTTAGGAACTGCAATGCGTCTCATTACTTTCTAACATTTCTCTTTAATGTTTTCCATTACATATGTATGGTGCACATTATAGTACACACCATCACATTCAGATCTCAGGATTGTATGACTGCACTGTAGTCAAACTCATCAGAACAGTAAGCAAGCAATAATGCCTAACAGGGTGTGTATGTTAATGTGTAATTAATGCCTACCCAGTGGTGTTGTGAGGCCTGGCACTACAGGCGGAAGTCCTCTAAACCCCTGGAAGAGCATTAGTTATACATTAACACACACATTTGAGGGGATTATTGCACTTAGAGAATGGTCTCTCTGTAGAGTTGATGTGTTTTGCTAATTATATATTTTTAAGTACTATTTTATTTTTTTATTGTATATTTGATGTAAAATAGTTGCTCCACCTAATGTTTCATACTTGCTGTAGTATGTTAATGGTGTTGGAGGAAGCATTTTACATCCAAAATTTAACACTTAGAAAATACAGGTATTTACTTTATATTTTTGGTCCCTTACTCCTAAAACGTTTGGTTTATTGCCAGTCATTGGAGACAGAAGTTACTAAATAATTACATATAACTGAGTTTCATAGTTTTATTTCTTTCAGATAATGACATGCATTTGAGTTTCAGATTTCATATATTTCAGAAAATACATGCCAACAACACAAATAGCACCCCCCCCCCAATTATGTCAGACTTTGTCCAGATTTCTTATGCTAAGAGGTTGGGAGGTATATCTTTCAGAAAATACATGCTAACAACACAAGTAGCATCCCCCCCCATGATGTCAGACTTTGTCTAAATTTCTTGTGCTAAAAGGTTGACAGGTATGTCTAAGAGGTGAAGATGTACATAAAATTGCTGCTGCTGCCAGGGATCATTCATTCACTCTTTCTCACAGATGGTACCAGGGATCGTTCAATCACTTTCACACTTCACTCACACTCTCTCTCTCTCATTTTCTCTCTCACACACACACACACACACACACACACACACACACACACACACACACACACACACACACACACACACACACACACACATACAGTTTCTCTCAGCTTTCATGCATGCATTCATTCACACATGCAAAGAGAAACATGAATACACACACACACACACACACACACACACACACACACACACACACACACACACACACACTTTTCTGTTTCGCTGGAGCAATCGCTTTCTCTCTCTTACATGCATACACTCTCACACACACACACACATTTTATTTTAATTGTTTTCCTTTTTTTGTTTTACACTTACTAAACAGCAGAAGCCCTGCTAGTGAGATAATGGCTTGATTGCTCTCATTTCACTGACATACATGCATACACTTGCGCAAACGGACATAAAAACACACAAACATACACAGTTTTGTTTTTTCTTTTTTTTCTTTTTAATAGTGAACAGCAGAAGCAATGCTTAGTGATCATACAATAATGGTGGGCATTCTGTTTTCTCAGTCTGAGCTCCACTGCAGCTTGATATGCTGCCGTGAAGTGGCGGACTTGTTTTTCAGCAGTCATTACTTGTACATTAATACCCTGCTAGAGAACACTCATTGTCCAGTCAGGGTATTGGTAGATCAGATTGCAAGTCAAGTGTGCTGTACCTTTAAGAAGCATGTCAAGGCTGTATGTGCATATATAAATTCCAGGCACATTCACTCCCTAGTGCCATTTTGAAGGAGCAGTCACAGTGAGAGTATGCATGATTGCAGTTGTTAGTTTGTATATAAGTTACTTAAATGAAAGTCAGTAAACCTCTATAGTGATATGTTTGTATAAAATAAAGCTGCTTGAACAGAACCCACAAAGACTCTTCTATTGTGTCCAAAGTAGGAGAGCACCATGGTGTCAGAACTGGGATTGAAGAGAATAAAATCCAGAACCATGAGGTGCAGAGATGATAGTGAAGGTAAAACCAAGAGAAACGAGCACAAAAAGAGCCAGAAAAGAATCAAATGTAATGAGAAGTAGCACAAACTGTTTATTTGATAAAAGAGATAAAATGGGGCATTACAAGGGCACAAACCACATTACTGAGCAAGCAGAAGGCACGAAAAGTTTGTTGGCTAAAAAGAATGTTTAAAATAAAGGTATTTGATGAAACAATTAACAGTAAAGCAAAACAAGCATGTTTAAAGATAAAGCAAGTGTGTTCAAAGAAAAACTGGGCATGGTTAGATTAAAAAGAGCACAAGAAAAGTACATTGGACATGAAAAGGGCTTACACGAGCAAAACAAATATAATAAGGCAAAAAAGGGCACATTAAGCAAGAATACAGCAAGGCATCTGCATGTGTTTTGGCAAAGTGCTATGTTTTGGCATAACTACAACTTTGTATTATATCAAGGGCATCTCAAAGTGTGTAAAAGTGCTTACAGTGTGTGCTTATTTCAGTGCATGTGTTTCAAAGAGTTTATTGCGTATAAAGTGCCACTATTTCATGAAATACAGTCAAAGTATAGCCATTTCAAAAAATTTCTTGTGCTGGGTGTGTATTCACAAACTGCCACCACTACAGAGTGTGTCTTGCACTGTAAAGAGTTGCCTAGCAAGGTGCCACCATTTTGGAGACATTTGAGTATGCTGTATG
This sequence comes from Protopterus annectens, assembly GCF_019279795.1. Taxonomy (NCBI): domain Eukaryota; kingdom Metazoa; phylum Chordata; order Ceratodontiformes; family Protopteridae; genus Protopterus; species Protopterus annectens. The sequence goes on from NC_056748.1 coordinate 1,070,566,528, forward strand.
CAGTTATTCGCAAAATGCAACTACATTGAAATGTTATTGAGTTTTGGGCAAGAGAGGTCCAGTTTATTCGCATTGTGCAGTTATTTGATATGTTTCTTACACTGATAAGAGGTGATTTCTTGCAAAACAGTATTACAAGAATATTACAGTGCATGAGAGTTTATTTCACTCGCATTGTAAAGTTGTTTGAGATGTTTCTTAAAATGATGATAAATGACTTTAGCATTTAGCCTTCCAAACAATATTAAAAGAGTGTTAAACACCCAAGATATTTTTTTCACAAAATCCAATTGTTCAAAGGTACTACAAGTTTGTTCATTAGCATTATTTTAAAAAGCCCAAAAGAAATAAATTCAGATACAAATACTGGCATATGTTTTTGGCATAAGTGCAAGAGTATATGTTTGTGCTTACTTCCAAAACCCTTCACTGGTATGTGTTAATATGACATATGGATTTTGAAAACCCCTACCACTTGTATTTGATTAGAATATTACAGAGAAGTAGAGAATATTTGAGCAAGGGTAAGACATTTTCATACAAGCAGCTTATGCAGATAGAGATGCATGCACCAGGGCATTCATTTTGCTAAACCTAGCTGAATCAGAGGCCATAGAAAAAGAGCGTTCATTTGTGTATGCACCTACAATATATGAAGCAGAAGATGAAAATCATCATATTGTTGTACAGGCTGAATCAAGGGAAGACTTTGAGTGTTTGAAGTGCAAGCTCAGAGAGATGTGTAACCCTCAGACAAATATTACATTAGAGAGGCATTTGTTTTACATGAGAGATCAGAATCCAGGGGAAATATTTGCAGCTTATACAACTGACCTGAGAAACAGAGCTAAAACATGTCAGTTTGGTGACTTAAAAGATACGCTGATAAAGGACAGGTTTGTGTGTGATATTGACAGTGCTGCTGTGAGAAAGATTTTACTTCATGACAGAGATTTAATGTTGAGTAACGCCATTGAAATTTGTCAAATCCATTAGGTGACAGAAAAACACACAAGTATGCGTGCGAGTGACAAGAGCATGGGTTCAGTTGGCTCCAGAGTAAATGTAGATAGCATGTAACATGTAGCAGACAAAAGTAGGCCCAAGCATGTGGCAACTACAAGATTTCCAGAGAAGACACGTAACTTTCCAGCAAGTTCTAAGAATGGAGCACGCTCCAGCTCAGTGCAGTGCAAGCATGAATCAGCAAAACCCAAGTCCAACTGTATTGTTAACTGTTGCAATTGTGGTGCAAATCATGAGTCTAGAAGAGAGAAGTGCTTAGCATAAGGTCAGCAATGCTACAAGTGTAAAAAATGAAACCACTTTCAAAAGTTTTGAAAATCAAGTAAGCCTCACACAGTTGGAAAGAAAGGTCACACAAAGAAGCAAGTTGATCAAGTAGAACTGAGGCAGACAGCTTTCTATGTAGATGGTGTATCAGTGCTTGATGAAGGAGCTGATGCAGTGAATTTATTAACAAGAAGCAAGGTATTTTATACTGTCTGGATTAATGGAAACTCTACAGTGCTTAAAGAAGACACTGGTTCAAGTGTAATGTTATATCAGCAGACACATTTACTAAAGTGAGAGCTAATGAACAGCTCAATGTAACCAGAAGTGCGAGCCTTGTTGCTTATGGAGGTGAAGAAATCCAAACTGAAGGTTCAGTGATGCTTTCATGTTATTTGGCCAATAACTGTTACAACTTGTTGTTATATGTAGTCCGAAGACCAGTGCAATCTTTACTGGGTCTCAAAGATAGTTTAAGAATGAATCTGCTTTCTTTTGCTAAAGAAGTCCATCATGTAAGTGCATTTCTGAGTTTCTAATTTTTCTGAAGCCATTTTCTCAGAGTATGCTGATAATTTCAATGACAAGTTAGGCAGACTTCCAGCAATAGAAGTTCTGATAGCTATGCAGGATAAAGTTAAAACTCAGTTAGACAAAATGCTGCAGCAATGTGTGATTATTCCAGTCACAGAACCAGCTGAATGGGTTTTGTCTATGGTAGCAGCTCACAAAAAAGGCTCAGACGAAATGAGAATATGCACTGACAAAAGAAATCTGAACAAAGCATTAAAGAGACCATATCATTTAATGCACACAGTTGAAGAGGTCGCAGCCTTAATACTGAATGCCACTGGTTCCTCTGTCTTGGATGCAAAGAGTTCATTTTGGCAAGTGATGCTTGATCACAAATCTTCATTTATAACTACTTTTGGTACTCCATTTGGCTGATACAGATTCCTAAGAATGCAATTTGGAATAAATTTTGCAACTGAAGTCTTTCAGTGTGCAATGCAGCAAATTTCTTCGGGTTATCTTTGTGCCATAATAGTAGATGGTTTATTGGTTGGAGGCAATGGAGAAGCAGAACATGACAGAAGCTTCAAGAAAGTTCTAGTTACAGCACGTGAAGTAAACTTGAAGTTCAATCCTCTGAAGTGCAAATTCAGACTTCCAGAAGTGACCTATGTAGGACATTTGTTCATGAGTACAGACTTGAAACGAGACCCAACCAAGCAAGCAGCTATTCTTGAAATGTCAGCAACAGATAATGTGCAAGCTCTACAACATTTTCATACATAGTCAACTATTTAGGCAAGTTAATACCAGACTTCAGTGAGTTGACAGCACCTTTAAGAGAGCTAACATGCAAAAATGTTGTATGGTCATGAATGGAACAGCACCAAAAGGCTTTGCCACCCACCTACATCATGGTACTATGATGTAAACAAACCAGTTACTCTTTCTTGTGATGCTTCAAAATTTCGTCTTGGCACAGTTATGCTTCAAGAGGGCAGACCAGCAGCTTATGCATCTAGTACACTAACCCAAACTGAGATGCAATATGCTCAGACTGAGAAGGTAATAGTATTTGCATGTTCTAAGTTTCATGATTATATTTATGGTCAAGCTATTCAGATTGAGACTGACCACCAACCTCTAGTTACTATCCTAAAGAAGCCTATGTATTCCGCTCCAGTGAGATTCCAAAGAATGATGTTTAAATTGTAAAAATACAATTTCTAAATGGTCTACGTGAAAAGCAAATTTCTCGATCTGGAGGATACCTTATCCAGATCACCCAAAAATATGACATAACAGCTTAGATACAGAGAATTTTGACTCTGATGTGATGTCAGTGCATAATTTTTCTACCACCTGACTTGATGAGCTGAGAGAACACAGTCAGACTGATCCACTTTTGCAGAAGCTCAATCACTACATTAATGTTGGATGGCCATCAAAGCAATCTAGTGTACCACCTGAAGTGCAAACCTACTTTCCTTACAAAGATGAATTGTTGATGGAAGATGACATTATTTTCAAGTGTCTTAAAATTGTTGTTCCTGCTTCCTTACAACAAGAATATATTCAGAGTTTGCATCGTGGTCCCCCAGGATCTGCATCCACTAAGAGAAGAGCAAGATATTTAGTATTTTGGTCTTCATTGCCAAAATACATTGATAATGTACTTTCATCTTGTCCAGTATCCAATAGTACTAGACCGCATTTGCAAAGAGAACCACTACAGCTAAGTCCAGTTCCTGAACTACCATGGTCAACAGTTGCAGCTGATATCTTTGAGCGGAACAATCAGTACTACTTAGTATTGGTAGAGTTTTATTTGAATTGGTTTGAGATTGATCTACTAACTAACCTAACACCCACTGCTATTATTACTAAGCTGAAATGTCATTTCTCAGTTCATGGTAGTCCACACAAACTTCTTTCTGACAATGGTACTCAATTTACTAGCCAGTTGTTTCAGAAATTTGCAAAAAACTGGGACTTTGTACATGTCACTAGTAGTCCTGAATATCTTCAGTCAAATGGGCTAGCTTAACGTGCAGTATAGAGTGCAAAGCAGTTACTTGAAAGGTCAAAATGTGACAATACCAACATGTTCTTAAATTTGCTTAATCTCTGAAACATACCTCGTGATGATATTCTTGGCTCACCTGCTCAAAGACTAGTTTCCAGGCAAACTAGAACTATGCTACCCATTACTTCCAGTTTATTGAAGCCTAAACCTAATACCAGTAAAACCATGCAAAAACGTGATATGTGGTATAGGAGTTTGATTTACATCAGCTCCTATACAGCTATCACGTGATGTTTTCGGTGACAATGTTGACTCAAATGCCATGATCATTTGGGTCGACATTGTGAAGCAGTCAGGATTCCGGATTTGATGGTTTACTTCAATATTGTGAAGAGAAATCATTTTGCCTTTTCCAATATTGATAGTAAATTGTATATAAGTTACTTAAGTTAAAGTCAGTAAACCTCTATAGTGATGTGTTTGTATAAAATAAAGCTACTTGAACAGAACCCACAATGACTCTTTTATTGTGTCCAAAGTAGTAGAGCGACAGTACTGATGTACAGTAACCCCATTCTCTAATATAGTATAATGCTCTTTTTTGGATGAAACTCACCAGGCACATGCAGCAGCTGAACAAACCACAGGGCTTTTTCATTAAGATAATACAGAGCCTACTAACCATGACATGCCCTATGTGGGTAGATTAAAAGACATGTCACTGTCATCTTTCTGGTATAGCGTTAAATTTAACTGGTATTTTAAGCCTCTTACTTTTGGTTTAAGCACTTTGGGTTCAGACCAGTTGTCTTACATTAAGAAGGTTTTTAGTCTACACTCTTGTGGCAGAAGATGGCAGCTTCTGCCCTTCTGAGCTGGGAATTGCTGGTTGAATGCTTATTGTGCCTGTTGCTCTAAGTGTCTTTGTTATGGTTTAAGCACTTGGCCTCCAAACCAGTTGTTTTTCATTAGCAAGGTTTGTGGTGTAGACTGTTGTGGCAGGAGAGGATAGCCTACACCGTATAAGGTGGGAATTGCTGGTTGAAGGCTTACTGTGTCAGTTATTCTGAAAGTGTCTTAGTTCTGGTTTAAGCATTTGGGTTCCAGACCACTTATTTCTCACTAGTAATTTATGTTGTCTTGTTGGAGTATTCTACTGAAATGCTGCTTTATTTAAACTGTTTTGTTTTTTGTTGATGCTATGATTGTGATTTTCTGTAGTATACACCTTCCATAATGGATGGACAGTTTTCCACCATTTATCCAGGCAGCCTGATTGACACGGACGTCCTAAGGCAATGTAGCAATTGCCTCATGTATACTGACAACCAGTTACTGCTAAAACAAACTAATACAGCATGTGAGAGCTGTATCTATACTATGAATTTGGAATCAATTCTCTCACATAACAACAAACCAGGTATCAAACATGTTGTCAGCACACATATTTCACCTCTTGCACATTACAAGCTCACAACACACAAACCCACATATGCAGAAGTACTTGCTAGAAACCTACCTAAAGATCAGAGACCTCCTAAGTGCAAATCTACTGCACACACTGCAGACCCAACAGAATTCACTACACATAATAATACACCCAACAGTATCTCAACCAATAAGCCCCAAAGGCCAAACACTTCAATTCAAATCTCACACCTTATGCCTTGGTCATAAGCGACTCCATAGTGAGACACACAGATGTCCCTACTCCAGGTTGGACAAGGAGTCAAGGTCCATCAGATCATACATGCACTCAAGCCTCTCAACAAGTACTGTTATGACTCTGTCATAGTCCATGTTCTAGTGAATAACTAGAGATGTACCTCACTGTACTATATGAAGAGAGACATGACTGAGCTTTCAGATTATCTGTCCCAGGAAGGTATGTACCTAACCTTAAGCAGCATTCCACCTTCACCCAAGATGATGCCTTAATATAAACAAAGCATGATTGACTTCAACAATTAGCTTAGTTTCTGTTGTCAACAAAGGAGGATCCAGTATTTGTCAGCCTGGGAAGATTTGGCCAACAGACCATACTGCTTTGCCAGAGATGGTCCTCATCTGTCACCTCATAACTTCCGGTTACTGGCAAAGATACTTCCCTCTTCCATAGTGTTGAGAGGCTTTGTGCCCACTGAATGGTGCACAGCAACAGTTATCCCACTCCACAAAGGGGGAGCCGCCACTGATCCCGGGAACTATCAACCTATTAGCCTGACGAGCCTGGTCTGCAAGGCCATGGAACGTATCATCATGGAACTCATAAACAAAGACATTGGTAACCTCCAAACTCTGGATCCCACCCAGTTCGGGTTTGTGAAAGGCAGATCATGCCTCCTGAACCTGATCAACTTCTTTGAGGCAGTCACCAAAGCCATAGATGAGGGTAAGGTGGTTTACACAGCCTATCTTGACCTCGCCAAAGCTTTCGACACCATCCTCCATTCTAGAATTATAGCTAAACTCACTAAACTAGGTATAAATCCCTACATCACAAGATGGGTTGCCAACTGGCTCACTAACAGAACCTACACTGTAAAAGTTGCAGACTCCAAATCTGACCTCAAAGCAGTGACAAGTGGAGTACCACAGGGTTCTGTCCTGGGACCTCTCCTGTTTGGTATCTACTTCTTTGAAGTACAGGCTAACACAGAAGGCCTCTGGCTAATGAAGTTTGCAGATGACTGCAAACTAGGAACCATAGTCAAGTCCCCAAATGATGTGGCCATCCTATAGAAGGGCCTCGCTGAGACAGATGCCTGGTGTCAGAGCCATGGTCTCAAGCTCAATGCCAAAAAGTGCAGTGTCATCCCCTTTGGTAAAACCTCTGTACCCATGAACTATCACATAGGCAGCAATCTACTTAACACCGAATGTGTGATAAGAGACCTTGGGACCCAGGTGGACAGTAGTCTCTCCTTTGATAGTCACATCGCCACAGTAGTCAGGAAGTCCTTCTACATAGCACCCCTCATCATAAAAGGGTTCTCATCCAGGAAAAAAGAGGTCATTGTTCCCCTCTACTTGACACTCATTAGACCCATTATAGAGTACAATGCCCCTTTTGGAATGTATCTCACAAGACACCTGCAGCAGCTGGAAAGTCCACAGAAGTACCTCACAAAGAGGATTACTGGCCTCAAACAAATGCCCTACACTGACTGCCTCAAAAAACTCCATCTATACTCTGTAGTATATCACCTACTCTGAGGTGATCTCTGCCTAACATATAAAACTATGTCAAACCCAGAGCTGTTGGACATGCTACACCTAAAGAAATCCCAATCCCTCCAAGCTACAAGCTCTAGGGACCTAAACCTTCTCACCACAATAAATAGGACATGCTGGAGGGATAGATTCCTGTCCCAGAGACTTCCCATACTCTGGAACAGGCTACCCATCTATGTCAAGCAAATTTCTTCATTAGCACTCTTCAAGAAAAATCTTGATGAGTGGATGGGAAATAGGAAATACACCCCGGGGATCACGTCTGTGTCTCTGCTCGACAGTGGCACAAGAAAATAACTTTCTTGGGTGGTGTAAGCCAGGGAATCTTGTTGGCTAGGCTTACGTAGGCCCTTGGGTCGATAGCCTAGTACCTACCTATGAACCTATGAACCTTTTGAGGCAATGTCAGAACATCTAAATTCCCGATGAAAAACATCCACTAGAGGCAAACTGAAGATTATGATGCTTAATTCAAGGAGTGTAAATCAGAAACTGCACTCACTGGAAGCACTCTTTACCTTGGAAGATGCTCATGTCTGTGCAGTCACAGAGACTTGATTCAAGGCCACAAAGAGCACCCCGGCCATGCACGACTACAATGCCTCCCACACTTCACACATCAAAACAGCATTGGAAGAACCAAAGGTGAAGGTGTATACATCTTCATTAAAGACAAATACATCTCAAGACTGGTCAAACTGCATGATTCTGTCGTGCTACCCCCAAGTTCAACTAGCTGTTAGTAAAAATCCCCTTCCATATCATTTTTAATTATAGGTCACCCACCATGAACCATGAGAACCATTCTGCTTACTTGTACCTACTTGAGTCACGCACTATACAGCCAAACACTTAGGTCATGTGTATTGTCAACTATCCTTCCATCGATTGTGAGTCATATATGAGCACAAATATGCTTGCTCTAAGGTTCCTGGACATTGTTAATACAAATGCTTTGTAACAGATTGTCTACACCCCACCCCCCACAAGGGGCTTGAATGTCCTAGACTTAGTACTCTCCAACACTAACCCCTGTGTGTTGCCTGCCCTGATCAAGTTGGATCAGAATTCAGTCTTGTTCAAATTACTGATCAAACCTAATCATGATTAAATATGGTGTGAATATTTTATAGTCGTTCTGCCTCAAGTGTTAGTCCTGACAGCTAAGGAAATGCAAGTCAAATGACAAATAATTGGATGATTAAAAGTAACTAATAAAAAAAATGTCAGTGTGCTCACATCACTGACCTTCCATGACCAAGGGACATATGAAAGGAAAGTAAGAAATAGTTAAGCCACAGTATGAAAGTCTTTCTTGACACAATCCCCCACACTTGGGCAAACAACAATTCTCCAACAGTCTAAGACTTTTCCCTTGAAGAGCAGACATCCACCATTGTAAGTGCGTCACAGTATGGTAAGGCCCACTAGTAATGAAGCAGGGTTGATGATGATTAATAAGAGACCAGTTTAGTACCAAAATCAGCGGCTGAGATAAACAAACAAATCAGGTTTGTACACTAAGAAATTAAAAAAAGTGTAGTAACATAAGACATTAAACCTGCTATTATATCTCTAACAATAATTATTATACTCCATTATTTAATAAATATTAAATGTCAGAATAAAACTTGACAGATATATTTTATTTCATTTATATGTATCTAATCTGGAACTGGTAGTATGTCTTTTTCCTGTCTTTTGCCTTTTCCTGTCAGAACATTTACATCTAGAGAAATTTTTAATATTCATCTTGTGCAGCGTTTTATTACACAGTGGCATCCCTAAGGGGATTCCTATAAATATTTTCAAAATGGCTAGCAGGCAAGTGTTAGGAAATAATTTATTTTGTAGAATAGTGGAACTAGCAAACTGATGTACATAAGAAAATATTTAAGCATATATAAGCATTTGTTTTAATTTAAAAATGCAAAAAAGGAGGTGATGCTATCTATGGTAACTACCTTTTACAGCTGTGATAACAGATGGTTCATTTAGTATGAGAATTAACTAATCCCAGCAAGGATTTGCATGGATAATTATTATCTGAAAGAGCAGACAGAATACATCTAAAAAATAGGTTAACAAGAAATAAATTAAAACAAGTATGTCTTTCAGTCTGATCATTATTATAGCACCAAGAAATTTCTCTTTATTTATAATGCTTTTCAGTCTGTTAAGGGTGTAATTGAGTCTATCTCCTGTGATAGCAGAGTATTAGAATATCAATAAAGTTGTAAGGTAAAACCTATATTATAAATAAGGCTAACACTGTATAACTGGTAGTGTCATTCAGAATGGCAATGCATACGGTGTGTTGACAACAGACTGGAGCGAAGATTTTAATGTGCCAAACATATGCCAGGTGCAATTTGCAGTAGTTATCCTCTGGCAGTCTTAATTTTCAGTTCTACAGAGGAACTGATGCAGTCTGCATAGAGTTTTTGCAGTTATGTAGATCAATTTTATTGAGCTTATATTCATGCTGTTGGGCTAGAATATCTTGTTCAACTGAAACAAAGGTACTGAGAACATTGCCAGCTTTTTTGACCTGCCACAGAGAGAGAGATGTTAACTGTTATCTGCACTCAGGATTTCTGGATCATAAGTATTAAGCAGTGGTCAGTTCTTGCTATTTCTTCACTTTGGCTCACAATAATGGTACAGTACTAGCCCAAGGCAATGGATCCTAATGCTTGCCTTCGTGTGCTGCCAATAGCCTGCCTTCATGTAGTGGCTCACATACTGAGCAACTGGACTGCTAATACAGTCCTAATCTTTGACTGGACATGAGGTGATGTAGTGGACAGTGTTGAACAGAGCAGGGATAGTGTTATTCAACTCTACTGTCTATATTGGGGATTAGACAGAGATGTGTGAGAGATCCCACATTGATCTGCACAATGATTTTTTTGATAGTATTACACTGTAGCACTGTTATTTTTATCTGTCATTCTGGACGTGAAGAGTTGAAGACTTACTAAAAGAAAAAAATAAGCAAGCAAACAAAATATAGCCTAAAGAGGTGTTAAGACATCAATTACACAGTCAGACAAGGTGTGCCACCTTACAATGTATGCTGGCCTGAATGCATCTGTGAAAGAGAACATCAATGCTTTGTCATTTGTTCTTAAAGCATCTAGGCTATAAACTAATGGGAGTGTATAAACATAGATAAAAGTGTTTCTGCTTTTTCTTCTCTGTCTAATGGAACAATACTGTGGTATAATAAAATGCAGTGTCAGGAATGAAGACTTACTTTATGTTATTAAATTATGGGCTCATTTTCATAATGTGCTGGAAATCAATGTACACAATGCAAATTTGGGCCAAAGTAGGAAAATATGCAAAAGTTGCAAGACTGCTTTGTGACTGTAGCAGCTTGTAATATTTAATTTCTCTTATATTCAATATTCTATTCCAATGAGCCCATTTTATGTACAGAAAATACTGAAATGCTTAAATTTTACTCAGAAGGCAAAGTCACACAGGCTGTGCTAAATATGCTTTTATGATAAAAAAGTGGCTTATATCTGAAAAATGATAACTGTCTCACATCTAATCTGAGGATATGGTTATTTTACAGGTTTAGCTTCAAAATAATAAAACATGAAAGTTACATGCTGTACTAAGAAGCATTAGATACAATGCATAATGCTTGCTTATACTGATTGTAGTTCATTTGGCAAATACATGGTATTTTGAGCTAAATAACTTGTGTAATGCTGCCATACTGTTTTAGTAAATTATGCAGTGTTGTGTGTTGTCATGTTTTTGTTATTAATTAAAACTATGATGCAAATCATGTTTTGCATTACTTTTGATAGCAGTCTTTGGTATCTGAATGTACTTAACAGTATGGCTGTGTGTTGTTGTGTCTTTCGGCTTTTCCCGGTTAGGGGTCGCCACAGCGGAACTCCTATCCGCTAATGACTGGCAGTAGATTTTTATGTACTGGCTTGCTGGGCCTAACGCATAACCTTCAGCGAAGGAATGCCCATTCACGCATGTCGCCACACAGAAGATGCTCTAACTGAGAATCGAACGGGCAACGTCTAACTGTGAGGCGACAATGCTACCGCAGCACCACCACCGCAGTAACAGTATGGCTGAGTGTATTACTGATAAAAGCAGAGTTCCAGTTTTATTATTCTTTGTAGCATGACTATGCATTTTTTGAATATCTTTGCTAACTGTCTGAAATGTAAAAAAAGCTGTGTATTTTGTATCATCCCAGTCAGCTAACAAATAATAAAGAAAATTAAATTGTTAAAATATTGCTGATAAATTAGAATTCTGAAAGGCATTGCATAGTGCCTTAGTTCTGGTTTACTCACTTGGGCTACAAACCAGTTATTTTACATTAAGGAGATTTGTGATCTACATTCTTGTGGGAGGAGAAGGTAGCTGTCACACTTCTGAGTGAGAAATTGCTGGTGAAGGCTTATCATGCCTGTTATTCTAAGTGTGTTAGTTCTGGTTTAAGTACTTGGACTACAAACCAGTTATTTTACATTAAGGAGGTTTCTATTCTATACTCTTATGGGAGAAGAAGGTAGCTTACCTCTCTTCTAAGCTAGGAATTGCTGGTGAAGCTTATTCTGTCTGTTATTCTAAGTATCTCTGTTCTGGTTTAAGCACTTGGGTTCCAAGCAAGTTAATATTACATTAAGAATGTTTGTATTCTGCACTCTTGTGGCAGGAGAGGATAACATACACCCTTCTGAGCTGGTAATTGCTGTTGTAAGTTTTATTGTGCTTTATTTGATTGGTTAGAAGGCTAGCTTGTTTAAAATTTGAATATCTGTGCCTGAGGCGTTTGGTGACATTTGGTGACCATGCTGCTTGAGAAGAAGTGTTGGTGTTTTCTGCTAAACTCTGCAAAAGCTAAGACTTGTCCACTATTTCAGCATTTGTTTTTGCTGCATTAACTGAGTGTTTCTGTGTTAAGTCATTTTCTTGCCCAGGATTGTGTAAAGGAAAGAAGAGTCTGCTGATTTTGATTGGCCACGGGGCCTTGTTTGTGTTTTTTATAATCAAATCTTTGCTGCTATTTAAGTGTTGCAGTTGCATAATGCTTGGCTCATAACCTATGAGCTCCGATGCATTTGGCAGTCACACTACTTGAGAAGAAGTGTGTTGCTGGTTTTTGCTAAACTCTGCAAAAGCCTTACATTACCATATCCACTGTTTTGGTACTTGTTCCTCTCATTAGATTTGTCACCGCTGTATTAATTGAGTGTTTCTGTATTGAACATCTGTACTTTTTTTTTTTACAGTGTTTAGTTAGAACTTCTGCTCTCCACACAGCGCAGCACCTAGCAGTGATCTGTATAATCTCTGATATGTTGCAGTATAATTCCCCTTTGTAATCTGTGTAGACACCAATCTAAGTTTCCCCTTAGAATACCTTTACTGTCGAGACAGATTTTTTAAGTACTAGAGCATCTAGTTTACACATAGCTGAGTGTTGCTCATCAAGTTCCTTGTGTTATTGACCTATTCAATATTTAAATTTCCCCCACTCCTACCTATTAGATAAGTAGCAGTGGGTATTCACTTCTTTACTCTCTCTGTGGCCAATCTGGTTGAGATGGGTATTCTGAGGCATTGTAGCAACTGCCTCATGTACACTGACAACCCCCTTATTTATTTGTTTATTTATTTATTTATTTATTTATGTATTACATTTATTAGCTGGGAAAGTCCGACTGGGCCAGGAGCCCATTTTTAGTGGAGGCCCAGGGAAAATTGTATTGTTATTAATAATACAATTATTCTCAATAAAACAGATAAAGTATGTGAGAGGTGTAAATAACCTCATTAAAGGAGACAAAACTCTCTAATACAAACCAAAACTAACCCTACAGAGGTTGTCAGTGACACTTGCTCCACACCTGCTATAAAGGGTAGAGTCACTAATCGATCAACTTATGCTGTGCTGATAAGGTCAATAAAAAGTCTTAAACATGCATGCCCACAGCTATTGGGATTGGCTATATTGGCCTGAATGTAGCTATAAAGACTTAAAAAGTAAAAAAGTCATGAACATTCAGAAACCATGTAGCTGAAACACTTGATATCACCAAAGGGTCATTTGCATATATCCCATGGGCCTCCACTACAGGAGGTTAAAGGTCTCACACAATGAAAACTCCTGCTCTGCTTAGTTTTTCTTGCAGTTGTCACTGAATACAAACATTCTGGACCATTCGGTCCATTCTCTTATCTGGGTACAAACATCATAGGTTCATAGGTTCATAGGTAGGTACTAGGCTATTGGCCCTGGGGCCTGTACAAGCCTAGCCAAAAAGGTACCCTGGGTTTTGTCACCCAAGAAAATTATTTTCCTGTGCCGCTGGTAAGCAGAACCACAGAAGTGATCCCCAGGGTGAATTTCCTATTACCCATCCAATCATCAAGATTTTTCTTGAAGAGTGCTAATGAGGAGCTCTATTTGACATAGATAGGTAGTCTGTTCCAGAGTATGGGAAGTCTCTGGGACAGGAATCTATCCCTCCAGCATGTTCTGTTTATTGTGGTGACAAGGTTTAGGTCCCTAGAGTGTGTAGCTCAGAAGGATTGGGATTTCTTTAAGTGGAGCATGTCCAACAGCTCTGGGTTTGACATAGCTTTGTATGTTAGGCAGAGATCACCTCTGAGTAGGAGATATGTGATGGAGTAAAGCTGGAGCTTTTTGAGACGGTCTGCGTAAGGCATCTGTTTGAGACCAGTAATCCTCTTTGTGAGGTATTTTTGTGGCCTTTCCAATTGTTGTAGATGTCTTGTGAGGTACATACCAAAAGGGGCATTGTACTCTATAATGGGTCTAATGAGTGATGAGCAGAGGGGAACAATGACCTCTTTTTTTCTGGATGAGAAACCTTTTGTGATGAGTTGTGACATGTAGAAGGATTTTCTGACCACTGTGGCGATGTGATTATCAAAGGAGAGACTACTGTCCACCTGTGTCCCAAGGTCTTTTATCACACTTTTGGTGTTAAGTAGACTACCACCTATGTGGTATTTCATGGGTACAGAGTTTTTACCAAAGGGGATGACAGTGCACTTTTTGGCATTGAGCTTGAGACCATGTCTTTGACACCAGGCATCTGTCTCAGTGAGGCCCTTTTGTAGGATGTCCACATTGTTACGAGTTTCGATTATGGCTCCTAGTTTGCAGTGATCTGCAAATTTAGTTAGCCAAAGACCTACTGTGTTAGCCTGTACTTCAGAGAAGTAGATACCAAACAAGAGGGGACCCAGTACTGAACCCTGTGGTACTCCACTTGTCACTGGTCTGAAGTCTGATTTGGAGTCTGCTACTTTCACAGTGTGGGTTCTGTCAGTAAGCCAGTTGGCAACCCATCTTGTGACATAGGGATTGATACCTAGTTTAGTGAGTTTATCTATAATTCCAGAGTGGTGGATGGTGTTGAATGCCTTGGTGAGATCTAGATAGGCTGTGTGAACCACCTTATCCTCTTCTATGGCTTTGGTGACTACTTCAAAGAAGTCTTTCAGGTTTAGGAGACATGATCTGCCTTTTACAAACCCAAACTGTGTGGGGTCCAGAGTTTGGAGATCTCCTATGTCTTTGTTTATGAGTTCCATGATGATACGTTCCATGGCCTTGCAGACTAAGCTCATCAGGCTAATGGGGCAGTAGTTCCTGGGGTCTGTTTTGCCCCCCCCCCTTTGTGGAGTGGGATAACTGTCCCAGTGCACCATTCAATGGGCACAAAGCCTGAGGTGAGGCTATGATTGAACATGGTACTTAGGTGGGGGTGCCAGTTCATTCTGTAGTTCATGTAGAAGGCAGCTTGGGATGTTGTCAGGTCCCATGGATGCTGTGTTCCTGGCTTTGGAGAGTGAGGTTTTTACCTGTGCAGCCGTGATTACAGGAACTTTGCATTCTTCCGGTATAAAGATGGTCCCTTTAGGGTGTGAGAGGGGAGTAAAGTTAGCACTGAACCTATCTGCCAGGATGTTGGCAATTTCAGTTGGTTCTGTATATTTAGTGTCATTGTGCTGTAACTTAGAGCAGATCTGAGTGTTGCCATTGAGATTCTTGACATAGCTATAGAATGCTTTGTGGATGTCATTAGAATCAGTGGCAATTTTGTTTATATAACTAGCTTTGGAGAATTTTATGAGGGATCTCAGCTTCTTACTGAGGCTGACCAGGGAGTTCCTCCAATCGTGAGATTTTACTATTTTTTTCAACAATTTCTTTCTTCTGTTGTAGAGTTTGTTTATGGCAGAAGACCACCAGATTGGCTTCCTTTTTTTG
This sequence comes from Protopterus annectens, assembly GCF_019279795.1. Lineage (NCBI taxonomy): Eukaryota > Metazoa > Chordata > Ceratodontiformes > Protopteridae > Protopterus > Protopterus annectens. Next base: position 1,070,581,887 of record NC_056748.1, read on the forward strand.
GAGGATAGCATCTTGGTTCTGTCAGGGATAGCATGATCCATGCACTCGTGTAAGTGCTTATAAAGTGCATTTGTGCAGGATTCAGCCATCGTACCTCTATTGTCCATCTACATGGGTGTCGTGAAGTTTGCCATGTCTGTCTTAAGCATGAAGTTGGCTTTGGAGAAATTTTTTACTGTTGTTTCCCTAATGGGGGGTGAGAGCGGGATGTGGATGTCTAGGGTGATTAGCTTGTGGTCGGATCTGACCAACGAGGAGCTGACCTCTGGTGTGGAACACCAGCCACCCATGTTGGTGATGACCAGGTCTAGGATATTGCTGCCCCTGGTGGGGGTGTGGATAAGTTGATCCAAGATGTTGGAATTGATGATTTCCAGAAAACGGTGAGCAACAGAGTTGGTACAGGAGTAGTTTTCCCAGTTAATGGTAAGGTAGTTGAAATCACCCATTATTAGAGTGTTGGGTTGTACCTTAATATTTTCCAGTGTATCTAGAAAAGAGGAGTGGGAATCTTGGGGGATGATGGGGGGTCTGTAGCAAGCTACAATCTGGATTGCATTTTGCCCAGAGTTAGTTGATCTTGGATAATCTTGTATGCATTATGCTGAGCAACTAGCTCGGAGGTGTGGATATCCTTAATGAATATGGGCACGCCTCCACCTTTAGTGTTTCGGTCTGGGTTTGGTGGCCGAAAGGTGTGGTATGAATTATAGCCTGGTAATGCAGGGGTGCTCTCTGGAGCTTTGAACCAGGTCTCTGTCACTGCACAGATGTCAATGTTCTCCATTTTAAGGAGTGCCTTGAGTGAGTGCATTTTGAGGTTTAGACTTCTAGCATTGAGTAGCATTACCATCTGATTTTGCTTGCTTGTACCTGTTACGGTGGTGAATTTGTCATTTGAACCTTCCCTAAAAAAGGCACTATAGGGGTGGCAAGAGCCTTTGCCAGTATCTGGAATCCCAAGGGTGACAGGTGCAGGCCATCTCTGGCAAAGCAGCGTGGTCTGTCAAGCATGTCATCCCAGGCAGACAGATACTGGATTCCTTTAGAATGACACCAGAAGCTTAGCCAATTGTTAAAGTCAATAATTTTGTCCTTGTACTGTGGTATCATTCTGGGTGATGGCAGGATGCTACTCAGGGCTAGGGTCATACCTGCCTGGTCATTCATCTTGTACTCATGAACACATGGAGGAAGATGTTCCTCACCCAATACAATATCTTTGCTCATCAGATCTGACCATAAGACAGCATTGATTAAAATAAAAATTAAATCCAGGGACCCAGTGAAACCAAAAACCTTTAGAAACTATTCCAAGGCTAACCTCTCTAAACTATGTGACATCTTGGCTAAATTACAAGTACTCCTAAACCCAGTAAAGTCCATAGTATATGCGATATTTACAAAATGTCTGTACAACCATGTTAATAGCTGTATAGGGTGAGCTGTGCCCACTTTTATTAAGAATTGGACAAGAGTAGGAGGAACAAAGACCTATATACTAAAAGGCCCCTGGCCAATCTAAACAGGCAGCTAAGATGGTTAATTAGCATTTCAAAGGATAAATTGAAGAAAAAATATAATCTCAGGCAAAGGACCACCACAAAGCTTTCTAAAGCTATGTCTGCAACTTCAGGTGAAATATGCAGCAATGTGCAGAAACTTATAGTAAATGGCATCACCCACACTGAACCAGAGGCCATTTATGAAGATTCTGTAGAACATAACAAAGATGCTAAATGGATAGAAGAAGTAAAAGAAAGAATAAGAAGTTTAAAGGTACAGGATATGAAATGGGACAAAATAACAGCCAGAGAGATTGAAACAAAGTTAAGAAAAGCCTCCAATTGGAAAACCCCAGACCCAGAAACAGTATCTAACTTATTTATTTATTTTATTTTATTTTACATTTGTTTACCAGGAAAGTCCGACTGGATATATGTCCATTTTCAGCAGAGGCCTTGGGAGAAAAGCCCCAGCAAGCAGATTATAAATACATTAGGAACAATAGAAACATTTAGATATAAGTATAATATGCAGTTTTCAGTAGGGTGACAAACATGAATAAAACATAGTAGACAACATCAAAATCATGCAGCTTCAATTTCAGACAATAATACAAGGAGTTATGGGCTAAGTCCCTTCAAGAATTCATACACTTATTAGAGTATAAGTTTGAAATGCTTAAGGAGAGTTTGCAGGAACAGCGATTAATGATTAGTCGGGATTTAATCAGGGACACTGCCAATGCTGTTTGAAGTGTAGTTTGAGGGTTTTTTTGAACTGGACATCCGAGTGACGTCTCCAGGTGCATCTGCAGTTACCTCCTACTGCGCCTCTAGGCGTCAAATGTTGCTTGTTCGTATTTGCATTAATAATTCCAAAACCATGCAACATACAAGATATCAGAAGAATGTATCTTGAAGCATAAACAATGGCAAGCACAATTGTATTGATATTTGATCTCTGTCAATGAATATTTGTTAGAACTGTAAGGTGATAAGTTCAGTTTTTAAAGATTCAAGTCAAAGAAACAAATAAAGCAATGAGTAGCAATAAAAATAAATTGATAACAAAAGAAATAAATGGATAAAAAGAGAGTTTGAAAAAAATAAGAATAACCTATGGAGGCAAGTATGGCATGTTAAAAAAACATTGAAAATGGATCAGATCACTTACATAAATGATTAACAACATTACAAAACAGTAAAAATAATAGATTGAATACATTATTAATACATGGAAAAACAACAATATCACACCATTTAAATACCTAGAGCAGCAAAAATACTTATTTTACCAATATATGAAACACCAATAGAAGTATATCCACATGTGATGTTATGTTATTACCACGTCTGAAATTTCATGAACTTTAATTCTATATTTGACAATTAAACGAAGATACTTCTTTGACTTAATAATTATTCCATTCAGATAAGAGGTATTAGAAACTAATTTCATGAAGGAAAAAGGAAAGACTTTAGAAAGACCAAAACCAGAATTAAAATAAGAAAAACCATAATTAACAACCTTAAGGAAAAAAGTTAAAACAAGAAACAACACTTACTACAAGAAAAAACCAAAATCAAAACACCCCAACCACTATCCCCCATCCCCAACAATTAAGGCATGATAAATCAAAACACTCCATTAATGGACCATCAATGATATATACAATTTAATTTTTAGAAAAAATGAACCTATATTGAAATTTGACCTTGGCTTACTGAGTAAATACTGGGAAACATGCATGTGCTGTGAAGATGAGGCTACAGTCATTCCCCTGCACAAACCATTAGTCTACACATTCATGTAAATTTATAGGCCACATCACTCTACAACCAATATCCATCACCATGATTACAATAGAACATGCCCATATAAATTATGACATATGTACCCGGCAAACACTGGATGCTTGGTAAGTGGAGTTATACTAAAGCAAAGGTCACAAACAGCAATTAAATGGGATTTTTAAAAAAGAAGAGGACAAAAAGGATGGTCATGGACAGAACCCTTACACAGTGCTTGGCCTTGGCTTGCCCAAGCACATTGATACAATATATTACCTCACACACCATCAACCTTGGCCAATTTAAATAACTTACTTTTGTGCCAACTATTTGGATCACTCAGATGGCCAATAAGATCACTGATACCCACCAGATGCCAAATGACCAACTGGATCACTGATAGGACTACGGTGGCTGTCAGGCCTTTAATTCATTTTTGCCATTTCTTTGAGTAAAAAAGTCTGTTTCATGATTATTAAATAATAGGACTAGGATTTTGTTAATGACATTTTCTCCTGATGGTAAGTGCTGTGTTAAAGTTTGCAGTGTGATTAAGTCACTAGATGACTCTTTGAACTAGAAAATGGTGACTCTCTAACAGTACAAAACCAAGTGTCAATCTTAGACAAAAGAAATGACATTGATGAAATAATAATATATTTTACGAATTGCATAATTCAGAATCCTGTACCCTTTGCTAATTGATATGTGGATAAGGGCCAAGAGTCGACCCAGTGGTCACAGCATACATCAGGCCACCTCAGTGATCAGAGTAGTGGTGTTATGATTATCAGTTGTTGTACAATGGTAACTAGTGGAGCTGCATTACTTCTTGGGTGGGCATTATCCTATAGTCTGCCCTTCTCAGACCAAACATACAGTAGATCATAGCCTTCAGTATCAGCCTGATCAGACAGCATATGAACCTGACATAGCAGCATCAAAACCTTACAAGAAAAACACAGGGAGTAACAAACCTGCTTTTCTTTCAGTAACCTTTTACTTAGAACTGTCTCCTAAGCCCTGCCTTACAGCTGATAGGTGATCTATTAGCCTGGCAAATGCCGCACCACCAACTATTTATGAATCTCTAAAGCATCTGTAAATGACAGGTATACAGCTACAAGATTTAGGACATGAACATGAATGGGCTTGCATGTTGGGTGCAGCGGTTAATGTTGTCACCTGGCTTCTTCTAGAGGTTCTATTGATTTCGTTCTGGATCTCGCCTCTGTGGTGTTTGATTCTCTCTGTGTTGGCCTCCTGTTCAGTTTCCTCACCTCCTCAGTTTCCACATTCCAAAAGACATATATCAGGTTAGTTTCCTCCCATTTCTTCTGAAAAAAGGCTGAAAACAGGCTAGTCAGACTTTAGTCAGGTCAACAAATGTTAAATAAATAAAAATTTTGTCTGTGACTTAAACAGAATGCTGAAGAGACAGATATGTGCCCTAGAGACTGCACCTGCTATGGAACAAGCTTCCCATTTGTGTGAAGCTGAGTTTATCTATTAGCTACATTTACCACACATGGAATAGACAGTGTGGTGCAATGAAGAAATTATGTCAATGGCCAGCATGTCCCTTTTCCTTATAGACAGGTTTTCTTGTCTTACATGGCCTTCAATGTCTGTTTAACTTTATAACAGGATGTCATTTTCTTTTTAGAAAAGGATGTCATTTTCTTATTAGGTCCCCATTACATTAGTAGTAGGGTAGAGGGTCTATTACATGATCAAAAAAATGTGTAGTCATCAAAAAAAATGTGTAGTCGTTCAAAACAAACACCAAAAATAAAAAATTGAAGACCACACAAACAGGAAACAATGCCCATCCACACAAAAAAAAAAAAAAAAAAAAAAAAAAAAACAAAACAAATCAAGTGCAAGCTGAGTCAAGTGGCCCGTGATTTTAGTTGTGCCCCCTGGAGTTGTGCCCCACCTCCCAAAAGCCCCCACAGCCCCCCCTGGCCCATGTCCCCTGCCCCACCCCCCCCTAACTAAATATAGTAAGAGATTTGCTCCTATTTGCTGTAGAAAAAAAAAAATCCAAACCCACGCCATGACTTTCCTTTCCCTTTGGAAAAACTGCGCTCGTGGTTTTGGGTATTCCAAGCAATGCATACTACACACCTAAGCAATCTTAATGAGTAACTGCACACATACTCTTTAGACTGAATTGAGAAAGAAGAATCAAGTTATAGTTGTTCATATCCCAGCTGCCTCAGAGTTGTAACTGACAGCAAAACTAGAATGGTGTTTTGGGGATGGTATTCAGATCTCACTTGAGACATGTAATTCTCGCTTAAGTATATCCACATTTATTGAAGGATCCATGATTTGTAATACAGGCATTTATTTCAGCCTGTAGTTGACCTAGTAAAAGTGTGGTGTGTGCTGGGTGATACTAAAGCCCTGTATAGTAAATGTGCAGAAAATCTGTGCAGATGAGGTGATAGGTCCCTTTTTAATTATAACCCACTTCACTAAAAGTACTTGTAAAACTGTATCAATGAAGTGTATAAGCTAAAGGCATGACAGAATCTAACCAAATGAAAATGTGTTATGTGCTTAACAAGTGAATACACAGGTTTCTGCAGTCCAGTTTTTTTTCAATAATAATTCTTTATTATTTTTCACGTTATTCATACAAAACATATAACATAGAAATAAACCAATTATTACCAAACAAAATTTCTAATAACATTCTAACAACATATATACATTATTTACATGAATGCTTCCATGCTTTTTCACAATTGTAAAAAATAAAGATTATTTCCTCCAGGTATAGTATTTGTGATAATAAAGTTCCAGATATTATTGTATTATAAAATAGATATAATAAAAGAATAGTTCAGACTTCAAGTTTTAAGCCAATATAATATTGGAAATTTGTTCCCAGATTTTCAAATTACGGGGGGTTTTGTTTTGGTTATTAATTACATATTTGTGGGATAAAATGTGTTTTATCGCTAAGGTCCTAAAGTTCTCCCATGAGGTTTGAGATGGGGTCAACCAGTTAGTAGCTATGTAGAGTTTCATTAAAAGAAAAATATTGATGAGTATGATTATTTGGGATCTAGACAGGCTATTTGGAGGGATATGTAATATCATAAATTCCCAGGAAAGCGCTGAGTTTTGAAAACTCATCTTTTGTAATTGTAGTTTTAAGGAATTCCAAAGTTTATATATGCATTTACAGCTCCAGAACATATGTAAGAGGTCAGTCATTACATCTTTACAATATGGGCATTTAGGAGAATTATTAATGTTAAATTTGTGCAATCTAAGACATGTATAGTAGGCATTATTATTTATCATGAGTTGAGTAAATAATAACTTTTGAAGGGGAGAAGTCTTTTGTGGTTAAACTGATTGCTTTAATTATTTTACTTTCTTCAATGGAATATTTAGATAAGAGAAGGCGGTCTTGATATTTAAAGTTTTTTATCAATTTATATGTGCATGATACAAATTTAGTACTTTGTAAAAGGGCTTGCCATAATGAGATACATATCATTAAGTCATCTTTACTAATGGTTAAATTTTCAAAGTAACTTATGGACAAATCTTTTATCTGTCTCTAGATCGATAAATATGATTTAGGTAAACACATTTCTTGTCTTAGTTCATGAGCAGAGTAATCCAAATATGGGTATATGTCATGAAGGGTTAAGTTAATTATAAGTTGAAAGCTTTTCAGATCTATTAGCTGATTATTAATTTTCAGGTTAGGATTTCTATGGAAGGGTTGTAAGATCATCATACAATGAAAGAGATTTAATGATCTAAATAGAACTTGTAATAATGCAATATAGTTTTTGATATAATACATTAAATCATAAAGTTTAATATTATTCTTGTTTAAAAAAGGTAATGATTTGGGATTTATATTCAAACTCTCAGTATGTTTATAACTTAGTCTTACCCAGTTTGGAGATCAATTATTGCTACGTGAATCATAGTTTGCAATTCTTAAAATTTTGTTGGCATTTATAATTAAAAAGTAGATTTCAAAATTGAGTAACTCTAAACCACCTCTATCTTTTGGGATCATCAGATTGTCATATGATATTCTAGTTTTCTTTGGTTTCCATATAAATTTTGCAAATTCGGTGTGAATTTGTTTAAAGAACTTTTTAGGTATTATCAAGTGTGCTGACCTGAAGATATATAATAATCTGGGCAAAACATTAATTTTAATAACAGAGACCTTTGCTAGTGGTGGTAGTTTCAAATTTTCCCATCTTTTTAGATCAGACAGAATGTGTTCCCAAGTTTGTTTAACATTATTAGGATAAAAGTCCTTGTTATCTGTCGAAAATGTAATACCTAAATATTTAATCTTTTCATCAGATTTTACTTGACCCATCAATGGTAAAAGTGAGAAGGGTTTTGGAGTTTTTAAAGGAAATATATTTTTTTTTTTAAAGGTTTATTTTATAGTTTGATATTGATGCAAAATCATCAATACTAGATAGTATTTTTTTTGGTATCTGAAAACGGTGTTGTAGAATATATATTAAGGTCATCAGCAAAAGCTGCCAGAGAGATCTTAGTACCATAAATTACTGGGGCATTATGATATATATTTTGTTTAATGTGTAAAAATAAGGGTTCTAAATATAGGTTAAATAGTAGGGGGGATAAAGGACATCCTTGTCTGGTTCCATTTCTGATTTGGATCCTTTTAGAACACATTTTATTTATATATAAGGTTGTATACGGGTTATTATATAGTATTTGTTAAGTTAGAATGAATTCTTGGTGTAAGTTAAAGTAGTGTAAAATTTTAAATAAAAATTTTATGTTAACTCTATCAAAAGCCTTTTGAGCATCTATGATGAGTGCGTACATATTTAATTTGTTTTGATTGGCATATGAGATTAATGTGTGAAGTGTTAAAGTATTTTCACTGGTCTGTCTAGATGTTAAAAATCCAGCTTGCTCATTGGAAATAATTAGGTTCGTTATTTTCTTCAGTCTATTAGCTAGAATGGATGTCAAAATTTTAGTGTCAATATTTAAAAGTGATATAGGTCTATAGTTGTCTGGGTTCTGGGGATCCGAGTTCTCTTTAAGTATAAAAATTGTTTTGGAGGCATTAAAGTGTAGATCATTCATTTTATTATTGATTATATAATTTAATATGTACAACAAAATTTTGGCAATAATACTATAGAAGGTTTTATAAAACTCTCCTGTAAGGCTATCTGGGCCTGGGGCTTTGTATGATTTCAGTTTTATAATTGTTGCTGTTATTTCTTCAATGGATATAGGTTTTATTAAATCTTTCTGCGAATTGTCGTCTATTTTTGGGAATTAAATTTTTTTGTAGGAGATCATTACCATTTTCAGTTGTAGGTGAATTTTCTTGTTCTCCATAGATTTGAGAGTATATGACTTCAAAAGTGTTAATAATATCATCAGATTTCATATACATTTTATTTTTATAGTATAATTATGAAATTTGAGAGGGAGATTTAGATTGACTAATAATTATTGCTAGTGCCCTAGATGGAGTTTGAATATGGTTAGCATATTTTGCGAGTATTTTAGTTTCATGAAATGACAATCTATTATTTTGGATCACAAAAAGGTTTTTCTGACATTTCAACAATTCTGTTTCAGTTTGTATGTTATGATTTACCATTAATTCTTGATCTAGTTTTTTTAATTTCCTCTTCTAACATTTGTTCTTCTCTGAATTAAATTTTTTTATAATAAGAAGCTTTTTGGAGAAATATACCCCTTATCTGCGCCTTAGCTGCCGCCCATTCAATATCAGGTGGGTGTTGGTGTTTAGGTAACTTAGATAGCAAGGATTTGAGAATATTCGGGATTTCCTGTGTTATTTCCTTTTTATTTAATAAATTGGGGTTTAAGGACCAGTTATAACCTTTATGGAGTAGATTGTTTCCAGAGTAATTGTTAAAACTTAATGTAATTTTATAATGGTCTGAAAGGTAGCAGGCCTGGATAGATACTGAGGGATCAGACTTGATTAGTGGTTCCGTAATTAAAAAAAAGTCAATTCTTGACCACATTTTATGACAGTTTGAGTAAAATGTAAAGATATTTGAATTATGAGATGTATTACCATATTTAAAGGGATCATATAGATTAAAATCATATTTAAGTTTGGTTAATGTTAACACTGCTTGAGTATTATATGATCTTTGTGGACTTGATTTATCCAGTTTAGGATTTTGATATGCATTCCAGTCACCTCCTATAATTATGTAGTGATTACTGTATTGATTTAAAATAGAATATAATGAGGCAAAAAAGGAATGCTGATTATAACAAGGTGCATATATATTAAGAATTATAATAGGTTTATCAAATTCAGTAAAAGAAAGAATCACTAAGCACCATCAACCGTCTTTGTCTATTTTGGATTCTAGGATTTTATCTTGAAATCGATCCTTAATAATTATTGCAATGCCAACACTATTAGTTTTGCCTTCAGAGGCTATTATTTCTCTTATCCATTTTTTTCTTCTTAATTTCTGCCCATTGTTCATTAGTTAAATGTGTTTCCTGGAGTAGTATAAAAGATGCCTTAGCCTGCAGAAATAAATGAAGAAACAGTTTCCTCTTTTTAGTGTTCTGGAGCCCTTTAATATTCCATGAATCTATTTCCCACATTCCTCAAGTTTTGTATTGTGTAAGTAATCTAGAAATCTGAAAAAAAATAAGAAAGAATACTTTGATTTATTTCAAAATGTAAGTTATGAAAGCATTCTTGAATTCCCGTCCCTTCCCAGTGCCTACCCACTAAACCCCTGGACCAGGAAGTATCCAGGACCTTAACATAATTGGGAAATGTATTAATTTGTGTCATTGGTAAGTATATGTCATGTAAGTTAGCATATGAAAGATAAATGCAACATATAGGCCCTGAATAATGTACAATTATATAAACAAAGCCTATCCCACTCATTCCCTAGCAACACTCCTTACTACCTACTTCTCTTTTAATTGTATTTGTTTATGTGATTCAACATAATAAACTTCAATTTACAGACTTTATCAGTAGTGATAATTTAACACATTACTAAGTCTATATTCTCAACTTAGTGATAACACAAGGTACATAAAATATTTGTCCACCTAATGTAATCATCAAAAGTGTGTGTTTGTATCTTTACTTCTAGGTTCAGAGCTTATCTTACTGTTTAAGAGATACCAGTCTCAAACTTATACCAACTTTAGCCCTTTCACCTAGTGATTACAAAGCTTAGATACCACACCTTGAGATAGGTGTGGGGTGATGTCTTCGAAGTAAAATATAATATTTGTATAAATTATCTACTAAATTATGTAATAGGTCATAGAATCCTCGAGAAAACAAGTGTAAATATTTCTCAGTTCAGTCTCAAAAAAAACAAAGCAACTTAAACATGGGTAGTTGGGTATTTCTACTTTAAACAAGTCTATGATGATTAAAGACATGTTAGTTAGGAAAACATTGGATTATAATGTAAAGGACATATTCAAGTTTATTAACACACTCAATTAAATCTGATAGCAAATAAACTAAAAAATAACATAAGAGTTTTCTTTAGATTTTAGATTCATGAACTTCCACCAAAGTGAACCTGTAAAATATATTCTTAATAAGATACCTCATTTTAAGCAAACCTGTACAGGATTATTAAATATTTTAGTGTATGTTCCCATAAAATTATATATAATCCTAATCTATTCCCAATGTTGACTTAGATTAAACCAAATATTATTTATAACTACCCGTATTTTAAAAATTTTTAGTATTCAAGTATGTCAGCTTAAACTATACAAACTATCTAATCTACGTATACTAATTACCACCTAACTTAAAAAAAAAACCTAGATTGCCATAGCTTGCCATAGCAAATTTTATATTACTTATTTCCTGTAAAAGTCAAATGCATAACATTTGCCCATACAATAGCAAAAACTACATAGTAGAATTTATGCATTGACTTACACTAAAATCCTAAGCAGGGTCTATCACTAAGCATTATTATATTGCTTCCTCACATATTATTTATGGATTATAATGAGTATCAAGTTGTGCCTAAATTGTATACATTGATTGGAGCTCAGAATGTTGGTAATAGTAAGCCTGTAGTTAAATAAACATTTTTGTTTGAATTAAGCTTAAAAAGTTACATGGAAGATTTTGGAAATAAAAAATTAGATGATAAATTATAATATATATGGGTAAAAGTAAGCATATTTAGCTGTAATTAATATATGTTCCGGTTATGTATGCATAAGCAACTTATAACTTAGTATAACCTAGTTTGCTGTCAATCAGTATCTCACATAAGCTAAATAATGTCTGAAAATATTGTCATGCAATTATCAGTTTAAGCATATTAGGTAATATTATTAGAACATTGATTTTGTATTTGGCATTGCAGAGCATGTATTAGGTATCTGTGTGTGAGTTCAAGTACTTTTATCAACTTTTTTTTTCCCCCTAGAAGAGATCCAGTAGCGTCTCCTTCGGCTTTCCGACCAGTTAAGCCAATTGCTTAGCTTCACGATGGGGGACCCGTATTCCAGACGGACTTCCGGACGTGCCACATCATAAATATACCTCCTAAGACCTTTCTGTTCCTCTCGTGGGAAAAACGGACACACGGAGGTTGTGGACTTCCGGTTGTGGGTCTCACGGCTTGAAGATCATAAAAAAAGGTCGCACCAGCCCTAAAACAGGGCCTAGATGAAGAACAATACAAAAACAATGAAAACAAGTCCTTGACTGGTAGTAGGATATGAAACAGTATCCAGCAGTCTCACCGAGTGGATTGGAACTTTGCACTAATTCTCTGAAGCAGGTATGGATTTAAAAATCACCATAAAGGTGGATTTTGCTTCTTTTTTTGTTGAAACTGAATATTTAACCCCATCAACTGCAAACATTAATGAATTTGGATACTTCATCTGGAATTTTATCTGTTTTTCGATCAAAAACTTGCAGTAAGGAGATAGAAGTTGTCTGGTTTGCCTGATTTGAAAGGGTAAGTCTTGTGCCAGGGAAATTGTTATTCCATATGAATGGACCCCCATTTTTCTTTACAGTTAGTAGTATTTTATTAACATCTTGGAAGTTGAGAATTTTTGCATAAACAGGTCTTGGAACATTTGACACTTGAGATTCCCTTAAAGCTCTGTGGGCTCTCTCAATTGTTATTTGATGTGCAACTTTGGGGTCATTGAATAATGTTGTAAATATTTGTATGATGGATGGAATTAGATCATCATATTGTATACTTTCCGGCATTCCTCTGATGATTATATTATTTTTTCTGGATCTTGCCTCTAGATCAATGATTTTAGTTTGCATAGAGTGAGTCAGCTTTTTTAGCAAGCAAAGCTATTTTGTCTTCATTCTCTGTGATTTTGGCTTCCGATTTATCCATTCTTTCCACGATTTGAGTAAAGGCAGTACCAAAGGATTGTACTTGATTAGATAATTATTTTATAGTGTCTTGAATAGGTAGTAAAGCTGCTTTAATGTCATCCATATTTGACAATTGCTCTGGTTTACTTTTATTCCCTGATTTCAAAGACTCTTGTTGTTTTGTGATTTTCTGTCTTTTCGAATTTAAATCTTTCTCCGGTGATAAGAGCTGTGACAGTTTAGTTTTTGTTGTAGTTGTGTCCATATTTTTATCTTCTTTTGGCATTTGTAGAAACACAGATTCTTACTATATTTTCAGATATAACAGAACTGACTGTTCTGAGCACATGGCTTCTTTGTTTGAGACTTCCTTTAGTTTCAGGTAATCACTTGTAATCCAGCTAGATTAGTTGATTTTCCGGTTCACTCACCCCTTCTGCAATTCTGGACAATAAATAAAGTTGTTATTTCACAAAATTATTGTTAAATAAGTCTTGATATATCCTCTGGGTTATTTTTCCTCTGAGTATTTGGAGATCTCTAGATTAGCAGTGTTTACAGAACGGCAGCCATCTTTGAATCCTCTCTGCAGTCCAGTTTTATCTGAACCAGTTATTCAAAACTGGATTTTTGAGATTATTTATTTTTTTATTTTTTGTAAATGTTATTGTTTTGTAGTATTTATTTTATCCGTCAGGTTACCACTGTCAATCATCTATCACATTCTACAGCTACTACTGCCTAATTACTTCTAAACTCACTCTATTGTAAACAAGCTACTGTCTGAATACTATGTAATTATACCTAACTCCACTACTGTGGTGGATACTCTGCTGTGTGTTATCTTTACTGTTTATGATGTAAAATGACATATTCTTTACAGTGGTTTACATATGAACTCACAGTTTTCTTGTACAAATGTACTATTACTATATTAATATCTGTACTGTGTAAATGTCACATATATTATTGTTTGGTAACTGTGGAGCTTTTCTCCCCGGGCCACCGCTGAAAATGGACATGTGTCCAGTCAGACTTTCCCGGTAAACAAATGTAAAAATAAATAATAAATAAATAATTTTGTGTTTGTTAACCTGGATTGTCCAAATATGCAACATAACTGTTTACCTTACTGTATACTTACCTATGATTGTTGATGCTGTTTATCTTACGCTAATGCATGATAGTTTTGTGTTTTTCCCCTGATCTTTTGATTTATGCATTTCTGCTTGTTGGTTACTGTTAGCATTTTGCATTGCCGATACAGGTTAATTTTCTGGCAGTTCAATGAAATGCTGCACATAAGGTGCAGGAATACATGGGTTCATAGGTAAGTACTAGGCTAGCTGCCCTTATGGGCCATTTTAAGCCTAACCAGTTACCATTTTTATGCTGAAAATAACCTATCCCATTTGATTATAGAATGATGTTACCCATACCATGCTTGATAATTATATATTATCCTTAATGAGAGGGAAACATGCATAGGATAAAGCATTTAGAGCTGCATCTGTCCATTAGTAATACAGGGGCAGTCCTGGTGGAAGTTTTCTGTTCCCCATCCACAGAGCCAAGTTGCACTTGAATATGGACAGAGGTGAACTATTGTTTATGTGGCTAGGAAGTCTGTTCCACACCAACGGTATCTTCTGTGAGATATACCTGTCCCTCCAAACCGTTCTGTTCCACATAAAATTTGTGGTTTTCTGGAAACTTACTGAGGATTGAAGTCACCAATGACATACATTTAAGTTTCAGACTTTATATCCTTTAGAAAATGCATGCTAACACAAATTCTGTTATTCTAAAACATGTTTAAGTTTATAAGAGCAATATTTAAAATCCGTCCCTATTTTTTGGCCTTTGCCCCACCATTATTTTAGGCTAAATCTAGATTTTGTGCTTTAAGAGGGTTGAAAGCTATGAATGTCACTTCTTTGTAGGATACGAAGTATACTGACAGGCCTTTATGTATGTGTATCGGACATGCTGTTTAGGCCTTCTATCCTTTTAGTAAGGTATCTCTGTGGATGTTCCAGTTGTTGTATGTATTGAGACAGATACATACCAAAGGGAGCGTCATACTCAATGATTTGCCCAAAGAGGGTGGAGTAAAGGGGGCAATCACATCCCTACATCTAGACACAGTATCTTTGTATATAAGCTGTGCAGTATGAAAGGAATTTCTTACTAAAATAGACACATGTTAATCATTGTTCACATAAGTTCTGAAATCCTGAACCACTGGATCAACTCTTACAGGTGGATTGTCAAAGTGGCAGTTCTCTGATGTAAATGACTTCCCAAATGATACAAAAATGCCTTTTTTTGGCATATAATTTCAGTCCATGATTTTGGTACAACTTGCTTATTTGAGACAAACCTTTCTGAAGGATGGCTAAGTCATTTGGGAATTCAGTGATTACTTCTAGTTGCAGTCATCTACAAACTTAGCAAGCCAGAGTTATTTGGTACTGGCTTTTATTTCAGAAAAGTAGATGCCAAACAGGAAAGGTCCTAGCACAGAACTCCAGGGGACTCCACTGTTGACTGGTCTCTTTATGGAGGTAGCTTTCTATATTTTAATTATCTGCTTCCTATCTGTGAGCCAGCGTTCAATCCAGTGGGTGACATAGAAATTTGTTCCCAGTTTATTTAGCTTTTCTACTATGCCTTAGTGGGAACTTGTGTCAAAAGTCTTGGCCAGATCAAGATGTGCTGTGTGTATCATTTTGCCTTCATCCATTCCTTTGGTGACCTTTTCAAAAAAATCCACTTGGTTCAGTAAGCATGACATGTCCATGACACATCCAAACTGAGACAGGTCCAAGGTCTGGAGGTTCCCTATGTCCTGATTGATTAATTCCATTATAAGTGTTTCCATGATAGGACATTCTGTCTGGATCAGTCTTTTACCTTTCACTAAAGATGTGTGACTATGCAGTTTGAATATTTATGTAAAAGGACGTAAGATATATAAATCTTCAAAAGGAGATATGCTTTTCCTTCTGTTAGCAGTTCTCTAATTTGGGGTTTTGAGAACAGAGGCTTCTGATAAAGTGCATCTCTCCTGAAATGAATCTTCAAAACTAAGACCTACTTATACATCAGTTTCAAGCAATGACCAGATTACTTTTCTTTTTAGCTGATACCATAAGTAAGTGGTTGGTAACCATTTGAAATGCCATGACCCACTAAAGTGAGTCCTGAAATATGGAGACTGAATAGCTGAAACAATGGACATGCATATACTAAGTGCAAGATGCCATTTCTTGGAATATCGCCCTTTTCACCGAGGTATGGCAATCTCAAAGTTGGTACATACAATCAAATGTCAGATATGTAAAACTTATCAATAAACTTAGACAACTACTTCTATACAATCTAACACAAATTAAACTCCAGGCCGACATTCACCCAAACCCAGGTCCACATACTTATCCCCCACCTTACCTACCTGCTTCCACTTCTAAGCCTCCACCAACCCTCAATCACCATACTACTAACCACCACCCCTCTCCCCACTTCCTAAAACCAACACCGACCTATTCTTCCTCATCTTTAACCTCTGTAGCATCATAAATAAAATTACTGAATTCCATACTACCCTAAACACCTAGCAACCAGACATTACAGCAAATACAAAAACTTGGTTAAAGCCTCACATTAAAGACAAAGACATAATTACAAACTGTTACAACATAATAAGGTTATCAAAAACAGAAAAGAAAAAAAGAACAAGAACACGAACAAACAGGAAGATGAGTTGAACAGAGGAAACTAAAAAGCTGGAAGACAAGATTAACCAAATCCAAACTCTGCATTCAGACAAGTTTCCTACTACTGTTACTACTACTTCATCTCTTAAACTTTGTTTACTTTATTCAATTAATTATAAAAAAACATGAAAAATAAAAAACATATAAAATCAATTAAATATTTGAATGAGTTATTAAATAATTGAATAAGTTCTGCCCTCCCAAGGCTGAAAACTAAGTTTTCTATAAAAACAGTTCTTTTTTAAAAAGAATTACCTACCTAAAGTTAAAAAACTAAACCAAAGTTAACCTAAAACAACCAATAAGTATATTGTAATATCTAAAATTTGGTTTATTTATTTTCTACTATTATTTTAATTAACTAATTGAATGCAAATTTTTTTTATTGTTTTTTTTTAATGTTTTTTAATAAATTTAATTTAAAGAATAGATGAATTTAAACAGTAGTAGGAAACAAAGAGAACTTGTCTGAAGAAGTGTTTGAACATAATAAGGTTAGACAGACCAAACAATGTATATGTATATGTATAAAGACACTTTTAAACTTGAACATTTTAACTGTATCCCTCCTGACCTACCTAACTCAGAAATCCTGACAGCACACCTAGTAATAAACCCTAACAAAACTATTATCATCATAACCACCTATCTCCCCCCTGGCAATAACCTACCTATCATTGAAAATCTACTCTCTTGGGCGTCATCAAATTTTAATCAAGAAACTATCATCCTAGGTGATTTCAACCTGGAGTAGCACTCCTGCAGCTCCAACAACCGCTCCAATTGCCTAAACCTCTTCAACTTCACTCAAGCCATATCATGTCCAACCCAGTTAGACAAGCTCTCCAAAAAGCAGTCTACACTAGACTAGATACTGACTAACAAACCCAACCTAGGCTACCTAGCAAGCTGCCTTCCAGACTCCCTCAGTGACCACTCTCCAAAGTCCTGTACAGAAAATGTATCCAGTCACAAACCAACACAATATATAATGTTATCCGAAATAAAAAACAATTTTCTCCCTCCACATTCAACCTACTACTTCAGCAAAGTAACTGGTCCCCACTTAGAAACCTCCCACTCGATCAGGCTGTAGAGTACTTCAACAATACCTTCCTTACAATACTAAATAAACTAGCACCCTCAAAAAAAATAAGAAGAAACCCTAAGCACATACCCTGGCTAACAAAAGATACCAAAACACTTCTGAAACATAGAGACAGGGCTTGGTTAGCTTACCACAGCAGCACAGATAGAACAAACCTCACAACATATCAGCAGCTTTGAAACCAGCCTAAGAAACAAATAAAATTAGACAAACAAAACTACTTCCGATAATGTCATCAAATCCACCAAAACAACCCCAAAAATGTTGGCAAAATATAAATAATCTCCTTAACCCTGGCCATACTCCAACCCCCCCCCCCCACCATCTACCTCTAATGCAACAAGCCCAATAGTGACACAGTTTAACATCTGCTTTATAAACACTATCACATCACTCCTTGATACCCAGACTAATCATTCCCTCACTGTACCCTCTCCCTCTTCAGATTACCCCAACCCATTCTCCTTTACCCCAATATGAACTAGCTACATAAAAACACAACTTTTCAAACTCAGACCCTGCTGTCTAGCAGTAGATCATCTACCAAATGAATTCCTTAAAATAGCCACACCCTCAGTTGCCTATCCCATAGCCATACTGATCATAAGTTCATAGGTTCATAGGTAGGTACTAGGTTATCGGCCTGAGGGCCTACGTAAGCCTAGCCAACAAGGTTCCACCCCCACCACATCCTACTCAATCTCAGAAAAATATGTCCCCTATCTAAGGAAAATGTCTCACATCATCCAGCTTCATATAGGTGGTCCCACTAAAGAACTAGCAAACTACCATCCCATAGCCATCCTCTCCCCTCTAACCAAAATCTTAGAAAAATGCATTCACTCACAATTTCTTACCGACCTCCTCAGTCACAACCTCCTCTCCCCCAATCAACATGGCTTTAGGCCAAAGCATAGCACCTGCACTGCCCTACTGTCTTTTACTAACACCATCCAAGGTCTCATAAATGAAGGCCAGATTGTCTCCTCCATATTCCTTGTTATGTCAAAAGTATTTGACGCAGTTTCCCACCAAATCCTACTCAACAAGCTGTCATCCAATGGCCTCAATACATCTGCCCTGTCCTTATTCCACAGGTACCTCTTTAACCATCAGCAAGCCATCAAATGGGAAAACACCCTTCCCTCTTCTTCCCATCTCTGTAGTGGTACCCCAAGGATCCATACTTGGCCCCCTACTCTTTACAATGTTTACCAACAACCTCAGCTCTGCAACCCAACTAGCCTCCATAGTCCAGTACACTGATGATTCCACACTTATCTGCTCAGCCCCAACCCCCCAGGAACTGCAAACAAAAATGCAAACATCTTTCCAGGATATAGAAAAATGCCTCACTAACCATCAACTTATTCTGAATCCAAACAAAACCAAGCTACTAATTTTCAATTCTAACAAACCCAAAATATGCCAGTCCCCACTAATAATTCTTTCAACAAATGGAAACAAAATAGAACCCACTAACCAAACCAAACTCCTAAGTGTCACAATTGATGATAACCTAAAATTTGATAGCCACATCTCCATTACCATCAAAAAGGTGCTCTCCAAACTAGGCATCCTATATAGAGTCAAACCTTACCTGACTGAAAGTGCCAGATTAGCCACTGCCCACTCTCAACTATTTTCTACCCCCTCTACAGATCCCAGGAATTTACCAATCTATGTAAATCAGACCTAAGTAAACTAGAATCCTGCTACAACAAAATTGCCAAATTTGCTACAGGCCACCCAGTACAGAACGCACCACTTCTCAGTGCTCTCCCAGCTCAACTGGTTAGAACTCCCAAACCTCCTAAACTTAAGCCAACTGTCCATAGTCCAGAAAATAATTCACCAACCTAACAACTGCCCTGCACTTAGTAACCTAATCCAACCCAAAATAAGTCCTAGATCACTTAGATCCTCTAATAAACTAATGCTAAAGATTACCCAAGCCCACAATGCACATCGTACTTCACTCTACTCTCATAACATTGCCAAACTATTGAACACTCTTCCTCAGCCTATAGCTAAAAACCCTAGCTATCATGAGTTCAAATACCTCCTCATGGAGCATCTAGCTAAACATTGGTTCTGCTCCTGCCATACTCCAGGCTAGTCAACCTGATTCCAAAAAACAAGCCTCTCATTACTATGGCTAAGTTGCTTCAATACTATCTTTCAGATAGCAGGTAGACTGCTTATAACTAAACTGCTTCTATCCTAGGTTCAAAAAATGTTCATAACCTGGACTGACTCTGTTAGCCTAAAATATGTCTCCTTACAAATTCTGCAGGGTCATGCAACGGTTTCTGGAAACACATGTCTTTTGGCCTTGATAATTGTATCAAATTAGTTTTTACTATTATTGTAAACTGTTAAACATCTCAAACTTGACTAACTTTTTGTTAATATTGTTACTAATTTAGATTTACTATGCTGTTTGTACATTACAAACGTTATTAGTTTTTTAACATTTTTGTCATTATTGTTAACTTTTTCTCTACTGCATGTCAAGGAGCTTTTCTCCCAGGATCTCCACTGAAAAGGGGCCCTGTGCCCAGCTGAACATTACACAGTTAACAAAAATAAATAAATAAACAAATAAAATGAAATAAATATATAAGGTCAGGGGAGGGGCTTGCCACCTCTGCAAGAAGAATTTTAAGGTAGAAGATCGATATTTGAGATCCGCTCATCTCCCGTGTTTTTGGTCTTTTTTCAGTTTATCGAGACTTGGCATTTTGAGTGTCGACATTTCAACAGGGAGCCTAAGTGGCTACAAGGTACAATGTCTGCTGATATCATAAAACAGTAGTCATAAGTTAACTTATCTGCTCACACCATAAAACAGTGCTTATAAGCTAACTTACCTATCGACACATTAAAGCAGTGGTTACAAGCTAAACTATATGGTGATATCATAAATCAGTGGTTATAAGGTAACCCATAACCTAAATACTCACACCATAAAGCAGTGGCTACAAGATAGCATATCTGCTGATATCATATAACAGAAGGTATAAGGTAACTTATTTGCTCAAACTGTAAAGCAGTACTTATAAGGTAACTTCCATGCTGATACCATAAAGCAGTGGTTACAAGTTAACTATATGGTGATACCATAAATTAGTGTTTATAAGGAAACCTCATATTGCTCAACTTTCAGAAATTGAAAATAGGTATAAAGGCCCTTGAAAAGTAGGCACAGACAGACAAAAATGTGTACATTTAATCAGAACATAATATGAATACTTAATACCATATAAGTATTCCCCCTATCAGTAGGAATATGAAAGACTACTCAGATACACATTTAAACAACAAAGTGACAAATGTGATGAAAAATATAACACAGTATCAAAGCAGTGTCAAGACTATAAACTTTAATGAACTGTATTACAAACTGCTGCTACACATGGCCATTTATTTTTCCTTCTGAAAAAGGGAGCTGAAAGGTGTGTGCCCTCTTTCTTTAAATTAACAGTGAAACCAGAAGGATACCAATGCAGTGTGGTTTTCTTTGTGCTAGACAGCTTCAGACTCATGTTTCATGAGGGGAATTCAGAAAATTGTATGAAGAGGTAAATCAAGCCTGAAAATATGGACATATCTCCAAAAATAGGTACATCATGTGCAGGGCTAAATCAGACCTCAAAATATGAATGTTCCTCCAAATTAGGGGCAGTTGCAAGATCTGTATAAGCTATCTTCTGATACCATAAAGTATCATTTACAAGATAACCTGTCCTCTGATTCCATATATTTCTGAACAAGTCATTTAATCAGATGGTGCTCCCAGCTTACCCCTGAAAAGGCAACATTTGTTAAGTGGGCTAACTCAGACAATAAATGGGTAAAACAAAAATAAAAAATAAATAAATAAGGAAACCCATCTGCTGAAAGCATAAAGCAGTGTCTCTAAGGTAACCTATAACCTATCAGCCAACAGCATAAAGTATCAGTAATAAGGTAACATATCTGCTGCTATTATAAAGCACTGGTTATAAGGTAACATATCTACTTGTACCATAAAGCAGAGGTCATAAGGTAACATATCCACTAGTACAGTAAAGCAGTGGTGATAAGGTAACATATCCACTGGTACTAAATCAGGGGTCATAAGGTAACATATCCACTGGTACTGTGAAGCAGTGGTCATCAGGTAACATATCCACTGGCACTGTAAATTAGCAATCATCAGATAACATACCCACTGGTACTGTAAAGCAGTGGTGATAAGGTAACATATCCACTGCTACTGTAAAGCACTGGTCATAAAATGACATACCCACTAGAACTGTAAAGCAGTGTCCATAAGTTACTGTTTCACTGGTCCTGTATAGCAGTGGTAATAAGGTAATATATCCACTGCTACTGTGATGCAGTGGTCATAAGATAACATATTCACTGGTCCTGTATAGCAGTGGTAATAAGGTAACATATCCACTGCTACTGTAAAGCATTGCTCATAAGATAGCATACCCACTGGTACTGTAAAGTAGTGACCATAAGTTACCATATTCACTGGTCCTGTATAGCAGTGGTAATAAGGTAACAAATCCACTGGTCCTGCAAAGCAGTGGTCCTAAGATAACATTGCACTGGTACTGTAAAGCAGTGGTCATAAGGAAGCATATCCACTCATTCTGTAAAGTAGCGGTCATAAGGTAAATTATTACATGATACTGGAAACCAGTGGTCAAAAGGTGACATATCCAGTGGTACTGTAAAGCAGTGCTCATAAGATGTTCATACAAAGCAGTGGTCATATGATAACATATCCAGTGGTACTGTAAAGCAGTGCTCATAAGATGCTCATAAAAAGCAGTGGTCATATGGTAACATATCCAATAGTACAATACAGAACTGGGCATAAAGTAACATATTCAATGGTACTGTAAATTACTAATCATCAGAGAACATACCCACTGGTACTGTAAAGCAGTAGTCATAAGGAAATATATCCACTGGTACTGTAAAGCAGTGGGCATAAGTTAACAAATCCACTGATCCTGCAATGCAGAGTCCTAAGATAACATTCATTGCTACCATAAAGCAGTGGTCATAAGGTAGCATATCCACTGGTTCTGTAAAGCAGGGGTCATAAAGTAACATATCACATGGTACTGGAAACCAGTGGTCATAAGGTAACTTATCCACTGGTACTGTAAAGCAGTGCTCATAAGATAACATATTAATTGGCACTGTAAGACAGGGGTCATAAGGTAACATATCTACTAGTACTGGAAAGTAGTGGTCACAACGTTACATAACCACTGGTAATAAAAAGTAGTGGTCAGATGGTAACATATCCAATGATACTGCAAAGAAGTGGGCATAAAGTAACATATTCACTGGTACTGTAAATTAGCAATCATCAGATAACATACTCACTAGAACTGTAAAGCAGTGATTGTAAGGTATTATATCCACTGGTACTGTAAAGCAGTGGTCATAAGGTAACAAATCTACTGGTCCTGCAATGCAGTAGTCCTAAGATAAAATTCACTTCTACTGTAAAGCAGTGGTCATAATGTAGCATATCCACTGGTTCTGTAAATCAGGGGTAATAAGGTAACATATCACATGGTACTGGAAACCAGTTGTCATAAGGTAACATATCTGCTGGTACTGCAAAGCTGTGCTCATATGATAACATACAACACCCTAATCCTGGCCCTACACACCATACACCTAACCTCTCAAACTTTAACTCTAATCCGCCTCCAAACAAACACATCTCCTTCTACTCTATGAATAATAGAATCATTTTAAACAAAGTGAGTGAATTACATACTTGGATCTCCCAACAAATTCCTGATATCCTAGTACTTACCAAAACCTGGCTAAAATCTCAACACCTCGATAGAGAATTCCTACCATCCGGTTATAGTGTACATTGCCTAGACAGACATAAGAAGAAAGGGGTGGCATTGCCATATTACATAAAAACCACCTAAATACTTTAAACACTAAATCACCTTTTCCAGCTTTCCCCCCAGCTGAAATTTTATCAGTAAATCTAAGACTAAATGAATACTCCACCATTACTATAGTGGCAATTTACATACCTCCAGGAAACAACATTCCCCTGCTAAAAATCATACTTACCTATATCTCCAACAATATTTCCAATGA
Organism: Protopterus annectens; assembly: GCF_019279795.1. Classification (NCBI taxonomy): domain Eukaryota; kingdom Metazoa; phylum Chordata; order Ceratodontiformes; family Protopteridae; genus Protopterus; species Protopterus annectens. The sequence goes on from NC_056748.1 coordinate 1,070,605,611, forward strand.
AACTATTATACTTGGAGACATCAACATAAACTGGTTATCTCTCTGCCCTCCTAACCCATCCTCACATATAAACTCTATGGATTTAATCAACTTATCACTGACCCCACCCTTACCAATAACTGTCATTCAGCCACAAGTCTCATTGAGTAGATACTAGTCTCTCACTCTTGCAAATATCACAACCTTGAAACCCTCTCAAGCTCCCTAAGTGATCATTGTCCTATAAAAGTTCTCAGATATGCACCCCAATATCTTAAACCCCATAGGCCCATAAAATGTCTCAAACTAACAAACGTTTACCCTGTAGTCTTCAGATCACTCCTCTCTGAAGTAAACTGGATGCCCTTACAACATCTCCCCTTAGATGAAGCAGTTCAGTTCTTTAACTCAACATTCCTAAATATTCTCAATTCTCTTGCACCTCTCCAAACAGTTCATATTAAATCAAACCCAGCTCCTTGGTTAACTAAAAATACAGGGGCATTACTAAAAAACAGGGATAAGGCATGGAAAACCTGGACAAAAAACAAACTCCAACCAGACTTGCAAAAGTATAAACAATTAAGAAATTTGGCCAAAAAACAAATAAATACAGACAGGAAAAACTTCTATCTTAATCCACCATCCATCTTTAAATTAAATCCCAGCATGTTCTGGAACTCAGTAAACCAAATATTATACCCAGGCTCCCCAAGCTCTCCAAATCCATGTCCTCACAAAACACATGAAGAAACTGCCACAATCTTTAACTCTTACTTTATTGATACAATAGCAAAATTGATTAACCCCATCCCCAACCAAGCTATCCATAATAACAATATGTATGTCACAGAACCACCGCCAAAAGACAGCTCCATAAATACTTTTTCCTTAAAAACAGTTTCCATTAACTTTATCAAAACACTATTATCCAAATTAAAACCATGCTCCACATCTGTTGACAATATCCCCTCTTCTTTCCTACAGATCGCTGCTGATCCCCTTGCTCTTCCAGTTTCTATACTAATTAACCACTCCATCTCAGAATCAATTGTTCCCACAATCTGGAAACAATTCTATACCCTTCATATACATAAAGAAGGTAACTCCACAGATACATCCAACGTTTTACCCATTGCTATACACTCACTTCTCTCCAAACTTCTAGAAAAAATGTATGCACAAACAAACCATGCAATACCTACTTCTAGAGAATCTACTCACACCTACTCAACGTGGTTTTCATCCCAACCATAGCACCACTACAGCCATCATCTCTTTCCTTAATACTGTATCACATGCCAGAGACAACAATAAACATCTCCTGTCTGTCCTTAGACCTCTCAAAGGCCTTTGACAGTCTCTCATGCTCTCCTTCTGCAGAAACTCACAAACCTTAATTTCTCACCTGTGACTGTATCCTGGTTTAAAAGTTGCCTCTCTGATCACTACCAGTCAGTAAAATGGCATTCAGCCCACTCCCCCTTGCTCACCATTAAAACAGGTGTTCCACAAGGTTCCATCCTTGCTCCATTACTTTTCAATATATTTGCCAATCTTCTCTCCTCTTCCTGTCTTGACTCATCTATTATACAGTATGCAGATGACTCAACAGTCATCTCAGTCGCTGACTCTATAGCTCAACTTGCATCAATTACTCAAACTTCTTTTAACTCAGTAGGAAACTGGCTATCCAACAACCAACTCATTCTCAATCCAAACAAGACTAAACTACTACTCTTTCTTCCAAAAAACCCTCACCACATCAAATCATCCTTCTCTATACGGTCTGTAAATAATGCCCCCATACAGGTAGACAATAGTACAAAATTACTAGGCGCCATCATTGATGACCACTTAATGTTTGATTTGCATATCAACAATTGCATTAAGAAAACACATCAGAAGATGGGGTTACTGTACCATAACAAGAAGTTTCTTAATAAGGAAGCCAAGTTAACCCTATCTAACTCTTACCTCTTACCCACCTTACTCTATAGTTCTCAAATTCTAATTCACTTTAACACTGGATAATTATCACTGTCCCATCACTGCCTCTCTTTGAAAGAACTACACTGGCTTGAACTACCCAACCTTCTCCTACTAACTCAGACTCAGATCATTCATTCAATTCTCTACAAACCCTCTTATTGTCCAGCTCTCTCTACTCTAATCTCCTACTACACCCCAACAAGATATCTCCATAGTTCCAGCCAAGGGCTATTACAAATTCATGAACCTAAAACTAAAATAGGGCAACATCTCTACAGTTTTAACCCTGCTGAGACTTGGAATAATCTACCACTACAAATCAGGACCTTCAACAATAAAAACAATTCAAAACAGCCACTAAACAATACCTACAAGCTAAATGGATATGTCAGTATAACCATCCCCATAAACCTGTATCCTCTAGCTCCTAAATTTCTCCTAGCTCCATCTCCTGTCCCTCCTAACAACTGTATTCTACTTCTTATATGAACACCCTCCAGATTTAATCACATGTACATATGTTTTTATTACTTCTTAAAATTCATTGTAATTAAGATTTTATGAGTCTTGCATTATGTACACTTTTTGTGACTTGTCTATGTATTACTACTTTGTATGTCAATCATGTAATTTCTCTTGGAGCTTTTCTCCTTGGGCCTCCACTGAAAAATGGATACTTAGCTCAGTCAGCCATTCCTGGTCATCAAATGTAAAATAAAAATAAATAATAAATAAATATTAATTGGGATTGTAAAACAGTGGTCATAAGGTAACATATCCACTAGCACTGGAAAGCAGTGGTCACAAGGTAACATAACCAACAAAAATAAAAAGCAGTGGTTGTATGGTAACATATCCAATGGCACTGTAAAGAAGTGGGCATAAAGTGACATATTCACTGGTACTGTAAATTAGCAACCATCAGATAACATACCCATTGGTAATGTAAAGCAATGGGCATAAGGTAACATTTCCACTGCTACTTTAAAGCACTGTCATAAGATGACATACCCACTGGTACTGTAAAGCAGTGTCCAGAAGTTACCATTTTACTGGGCCTGTATAGCAGTGGTAATAAGGTAACATATCCACTGCTACTGTGATGCAGTGGTCATAAGATAACATACCCACTGCTACTGTAAAGCAAAGGCTATAAGGAAGCATATTAACTGGCTCCACAAAGTAGTGGTCATAAGGTAGCATATCCACTGGCACTGGAAACCAGTGGTGATACGGTACATATCCACTGGTAGTGTGATGCAGCGGTCAGAAGGTAACATATCCACTGGTACTCTAAGGCAGTGGTCATGAGATAAAATATTAATTGGTACTGTAAAACAGTGGTCACAAGGTAACCTAACCACTAGTACTTTAAAGCAGTGGTTACAAAGTAAGATATTCATTGGTACTATGAAGAATTGACCATAAGGTAACATATCCACTGGTACTGCAAAGCAGTATCTATAAGGTATCATATCCTCTGGTACTGTAAAACAGTGATCATAAGATAACACACCCACTGGTACTGTAAATCAGTGGTCATAAAGTAACAAATCCACTGGTGCTGTAAAGCAGTGGTCAGAAGGTAATATATCCATAGGTACTGCAAAACAGTGGTTATAAGATAACATATCCACTGGTACTATAAAGCAGTGGCCATAAGGTACCATATCCACTGGTATTGTGAACAAGTGGCCATAAGGTAACATATCCAGTGCTACTGCAAAGCAGTGACCATAAGGTGAAAAATACACTTGTACTGTAAGGCAGGGATGATCAGAAATCATACACACTGGTACTGTAAAGCAGTGGTCATAAGGTAACATACCCAGTGATACTGTAAAGCAGTACATAAGATAACATATCTAATGGTAATGTAAAACAGTGGTCATAAGGCAACATATCACTGGTACTGTAAAGCAGTCATCATAAGGTAACATATCCACTGGCACTGTAAAACAGTGGTAAGAAGGCAACATATTCACTGCTAATTTAAAGCAGTGGCCATAAAATAACAAATCCACTGGTACTGTAAAGTAATGGTCATAAGATAACATGTCCACTGGTACTGTAAAGTATTGGTCATACGTTATAATAACAGGTACAGTAAAGCAATGGTCAAAAGTTAACACATATTCTGGTAACATAAATCAGTTGTAATGAGGTAACATATCCACTGGTACTGTAAAGCAGTAGTCATAAGATAACAAATCCAATGGTAGTGTAAAGCAGTGGTCATAAGTTACCTAACATGTCCACTGGTACTGTAACACACTGGTCATAAGGTAACACATCCACTGGTACTGTAAACCAGTCCTCATAAGGTAACATATCAACTGATACTGTAAAGCAGTGGTCATCTGGTAACATATCTACTGGCATTGTAAAGCAGTGGTCATAACCTACCACATCCAGAGGCACTGCAAAACAGTGGTCATAAGGTAACATACTCACTGGTACTCTAAGCGGTGGTCATAAGGTAAAATATCCACTGGTACTGCAAAGCAGCTGACATAAGGTAACGTATCCACTGCTATGGCAAAGCAGTGGCCATAAGGTAACATACCTGCAGGAAACACAAAGCTGTGGACATAAGGTAATATATCCAATGCTACTGTAAAGCACTGGTCATAAGATGATATACCCACTGGTAATGTAAAGCAGTGATCATAAGGTAATATATCCACTGGTAATGTGAAGCAGTGATCATAACATATCTACTGGTACTGTAAAGCAGTAGTCATAGTGAAACATATATGTTGGTAAGATAAAGAAGTGGTCATAATGTCACATGTCCACTAGTACTGTAAAGCAGTGATTATAAGATAACATACCCACTGGTACTGTAAATCAGTGGTCATAAGGTAAATATCTACTGGTACTATTAAGTAGTAGTCATAAGGTAACATATCCACTGGTACTGTAAAGCATTGGTCATAAGGTAACATATCTGCTGGTAACATAAAGCAATTGTCATAATGTAACATATCCACTGCTACTGTAAAGCAGTGGTCATAAGGTAAAATATCCACTGGTACTATAAAGCACAAGTAATAAGATACCATATCCACTAGTACTGTAAAGCAGTGGTCATAAGGTAACATATCTGCTGGTAACATAAAGCAGAGGTCATAAGGTAACATACCCAATGGCACTGTAAAGCAGTGGCCATAAGGTAACAAATGCACTGGTACTGTAAACCAGTGTTCATAAGGTAACATATCCACTGGTATTGTAAAGTAGTGGTCATACCATAACACATCCAGAGACACTGTAAAACAGTGGTCATAAGGTAACATACCCACTGTTATTTAAGCAGTTGCCATAAGGTAACATATCCACTAGTACTGCAAAGCAGTCCTCATAAGGTAACATATCAACTGATACTGTAAAGCAGTGTTCATCTGGTAACATATCTACTGGCATTGTAAAGCAGTGGTCATAACCTAGCACATCCAGAGGCACTGCAAAACAGTGGTCATAAGGAAACATACTCACTGGTACTCTAAGCAGTGGTCATAAGGTAAAATATCCACTGTTACTGCAAAGCAGCTGACATAAGGTAACGTATCCACTGCTATGGAAAAGCAGTGGCCATAAGGTAACATACCTGCAGGAAACACAAAGCTTTGGACATAAGGTAATATATCCACTGTTACTGTAAAGCACTGGTCAATAGATAATATACCCACTGGTAATGTAAAGCAGTGGTCATAAGGTAAGATATCCACTGGTACTGGAAAGCAGTGATCATAAGGTAACATATTCATTGCTACAGTAAAGCAGTGGTCATAAGGTAACATATCCACTGGTACTGTAAAGCAGTGATCATAACATAACTACTGGTACTGTAAAGCAGTAGTCATAGTGAAACGTATATGTTGGCAAGATAAAGAAGTGGTCATAAAAATCACTGAACCCACAGACATTGCCAACATACTGGCAGACAGGTTCAGTGCAAACTTCACCCCCCTCTCCTCCCCAAAAGGAGATAACTATCCCAGCGGAGTGTAGCCTCCCAGACATCTCAAATGCGCAGGTGAAAGCTGCTCTCTCTAAAGCTAAAAACACAGCATCAATGGGACCGGATGGTGTCCCCAGCTGTGTGCTACACGAACTCAACGAGGAACTAAACCGCATATAAGGCAGCTGTTTAATCTTAGCCTTACCACAGGATACATGCCCAAGGAGTGGCGTACGGCAACTGTGATCCCACTCCACAAAGGTGGTGCCTCTATGGACCCTGGTAATTACCGCCCCATAAGCTTAACAAGCCTGGTCTGCAAAGCTATAATGGAACTCATAAACAAAGACATAGGGGACTTGCAGACATTGGACCCGACCCAGTTTGGCTTTGTCAAGGGCAGATCATACCTTTTGAACTTGGTCGACTTCTTCGAAACAGTCACCAAGGCCATTGATGAAGGAAAGGCAGTCCATACAGCCTACCTTGACCTTGCAAAAGCTTTCGACACAATACCCCACTCGGGTATTATAGAGAAACTTACCAGCTTAAATGGTAAACCCATATGTCACAAGATGGGTTGCAAACTGGCTAAAGGACAGAACCCACAGGGTTAGAGTTGCTGGCGCCATGTCAGACTCCAAGCCGGTCACAAGTGGTGTCCCACAGGGCTCAGTCCTTGGCCCCCTGTTGTTCAGCATCTACTTCTCAGAAGTACAGGCAAACATAGGAGGACTATGGCTGACAAAGTCTGCAGATGACTGCAAACTGGCCATAGTGGAAAGTACATCGGACACAGATATCCTTCAGAGGGTCTCACGGAAACTGATAGCTGGTGCCAGAGCCATGGCCTGAAGTTAAATGCCAAAAATGTATAGTCATACCCTTGGGAAAAACAAGGTAACCCCAAGCTACCATATAGGTGGCAATCCATTAAGCACAGAAGAGGTTATCAGGGACCTGGGGACCCAGGTTGACAGTGGCCTTTCTTTTGACACTCACATTGCTAAAGTGGTTAGATAGACCTTCTACATTGCCCACCTGATCATGAAGGATTCACATCCAGATCAAGTGAGGTCATTGTTCCCCTGTACTCTTCACTTATCAGACCAATGGTCAGTACAATGCACCAATAGGGATGTATCTCACCCGACACCTGCAGCAATTGGAGAGACCCCAAAAGTTCCTCACCAAAAGGATAAAGGGACTCCAAAATTTGTCATATGCTGCCAGACTGAAGAAACTCCAGCTCTATTCAGTCGCATACCGCCTGCTCAGAGGTGACCTGTGCCTGACATACAAGGCCATGTCCAACCCGGAATTAATGGACATGCTCCACCTCAAAAAATCCAAATCTACCAGATCCACTAGAGCAAGTGACTTAAACCTTAGCACGGATATAAACAGGACATGCTGGAGGGATAGATTTGTCACCCAGAGACTCCCTATGCTGTGGAATAAAATCCCGGTCCATGTGAGGCAAAGCACCTCGCTGGCTCTGTTCAAGAGAAATCTTGACCGGTGGATGGGAGATTGTAGGTTTACCCCGGGAGTCATCTCTGTGTCACTGCTGGACAGAGGCACAACAAACTAATGGGCACAGTATTTTTTAACATAAGGGGTGGCGTAAGCCACAAAACTTTGGGCTAGGCTTATAAATGCCTTAGGGCAGATAGCCTAGTATAAACCTATGAACCTATAATGTCACATGTCCACTAGTACTATAAAGCAGTGATTATAAGATAACATACCCACTGGTACTGTAAATCAGTGGTCATAAGATAAAATATCCACTGGTACTATTAAGTAGTAGTCATAAGGTAACATATCCACTGGTACTGTAAAGCATTGGTCATAAGGTAACATATCTGCTGGTAACATAAAGCAATGGTCATAATGTAACATATCCACTGCTACTGTAAAGCAGTGGTCATAAGGTATAATATCCACTGGTACTATAATGCACAAGTAATAACATACCATATCCACTAGTACTGTAAAACAGTGGTCATAAGGTAACATATCTGCTGGTAACATAAAGCAGAGGTCATAAGGTAACATACCCAATGGCACTGTAAAGCAGTGGCCATAAGGTAACATCTGCACTAGTACTGTAAACCAGTGGTCATAAGGTAACATATCCACTGGTATTATAAAGCAATGGTCATAACATAACACATCCAGAGGCACTGTAAAACAGTGGTCATAAGGTAACATACCCACTGGTATCTAAGCAGTTGTCATAAGGTAACATATCCACTAGTACTGCAAAGCAGTCCTCATAAGGTAACATATCAACTGATACTGTAAAGCAGAGGTCATCTGGTAACATATCTACTGGCATTGTAATGCAGTGGTCATAACCTTGCACATTCAGAGGCACTGAAAAACAGTGGTCATAAGGTAACATACTCACTGTTACTCTAAACAGTGGTCATAAGGTAAAATATCCACTGGTACTGCAAAGCAGCTGACATAAGGTAACATATCCACTGCTATGGCAAAGCAGTGGCCATAAGGTAACATACCTGCAGGAAACACAAAGCTGTGGACATAAGGTAATATATCCACTGCTACTGTAAAGCACTGGTCATAAGATAATATACCCACTGGTAATGTAAAGCAGTGGTCATAAGGTAAGATATCCACTGGTACTGGAAAGCAGTGATCATAAGGTAACATATTCATTGCTACAGTAAAGCAGTGGTCATAAGGTAACATATCCACTGGTACTGTAAAGCAGTGATCATAACATATCTACTGGTACTGTAAAGCAGTAGTCATAGTGAAACGTATATGTTGGTAAGATAAAGAAGTGGTCATAATGTCACATGTCCACTAGTACTGTAAATCAGTGATTATAAGATAACATACCCACTGGTACTGTAAATCAGTGGTCATAAGGTAAAATATCCACTGGTACTATTAAGTAGTAGTCATAAGGTAACATATCCACTGGTACTGTAAAGCACTGGTCATAAGGTAATATATCTGCTTGTAAGATAAAGCAATGGTCATAATGTAACATATCCACTGCTACTGTAAAGCAGTGGTCATAAGGTAAAATATCCACTGGTACTATAAAGCACAAGGAATAAGATACCATATCCACTAGTACTGTAAAGCAGTGGTCATAAGGTAACATATCTGCTGGTAACATAAAGCAGAGGTCATAAGGTAACATACCCAATGGCACTGTAAAACAGTGGCCATAAGGTAACATCTGCATTGGTACTGTAAACCAGTGGTCATAAGGTAACATACCCACTGGTATCTAAGCAGTTGTCATAAGGTAACATATCCACTAGTTCTGCAAAGCAGTGGTCATAAGGTAACATATCCACTGGTAACACAAAACAGAGTTCATAAGATAACATACCCAATAACAGTGTAAAGCAGTGGTCATAAGATAACATCTACACTGGTACTGTAAACCAGTGGTCATAAGGTAACATATCAACTGGTACTGTAAAGCAGTGGTCATAGTCTAACATATCCACTAGTACTGCAAAGAGTGGTCATAACACAATATATCCACAGGCACTGTAAAGCAGTGGTCATCACATAACATATCCCCCTGGAACTGTACAGTAGTGGTCATATGGTAACATATGCACTGGTACTGTGAAGCAGTGGTCATAAGGTTAAATATCCACTGGCACTGTAAAGTAGTGGACATAAGGTAACCTATCCATTGCTATGGCAAAGCAGTGGCCATAAGGTAACATATCTGCAGGTAACAAAAACATTTGTCATAAGGTAACATATCCACTGGTACAGTAAACCATTGGCCATAAAGTAAAATATTCACTTGTACTGTATAGCAGTGGTCATAAGGTAACAAATCCACTGGTCCTGTGATGCAGTGGCCATAAGATAACACTCGACTGCAACTGTAAAGCAGTGGTCATAAGATAGCATATCCACTGGTTCTGTAAAGCAGGGGACATAAGGTAACATATCACCTGATAATAAAAAGAAGTGGCAAAAAGTTAAGATATCCAATGATATTGTAAAGAAGTGGCCAGAAAATAACATATCCACTGGAAGTGTAAAGCAGCAATCATCAGCTAACCATACCCACTGGTACTGTAAAGCAGTGGTCATAATGCAATATATCCACTGCTTTTGTAAAGCAATGGTCAAAAGACAACATACCCACTGGTACTGTAAAGCAGTGACCATAAGTTACCATATTCACTGGTCCTGTATAGCAGTGGTATTAAGGTAACATATCCACTGCTACTGTAAAGCACTGATCATAAGATAACATTTTTATTTTATTTATTTATTATTTATTTACATTTGTTGACAAGGAGTGTCCAACTGGACGTAGGTTCATTTTCAGTGGAGGCCCAGGGAGAAAAGCTCCACAGTTAAAATAAACAGACAGTAGTTACATTGGATTACATAGCGATTAACAATTTAACATAGCAATTACTTACAGCATATTTACAGATGAAGAACATAGTACATCAGTAGACAACTAGAATCTTTATATGTGAAGTACATAACAGACATTAACAAATGTTACAATAAGAAGTTCCTGCTGTATAATAAGTACTAGGCTTATGAGCATCTGAGCTTGCTATAATCAATGTAGTTAGTGGAGTGGAAAGAAAGTGGTTGGATAGAGTGGGTGACATAAGAGTGGGAGTTGCAAGGGCATAGCCAGCATGTTTTTAGGTGTGCTTTTAGTAACATTTTGAAATGGGTGCATGATGGTATGGAGGTAATTGTGGGTGGGAGGGAGTTCCATAATTTGGCTATGGTGCAAGAGAATAGTGCTTCACCTGCAGAGTTACTGGCTTTAGTGATCTGCAAGTGATTTTTGTTGCTGGATCTTAGTGGTCTGGAGGTACAATAGGGTTGGAGTAGATTCTGGAGGGATGGGACATTTATTGGATGGTTTACTAGTTTGTGGGTGAGTGAGAGTTGATACCACTGCAGGAGGTGAGGGAGTTCAAGCCAGCCCAGTTCAGCAAGTGAGAGACAGTGGTGACTATGGTAGGATACCCCTGTGGTGAATTTGGCGATTTTGTTGTAGCAGGTCTCTAGCTTGTTTAGATCGCATTGCCTTAGGTTGGTATATATTGGAGAGGCATAAGGTAGGGTGGAGATAAGGTGGGAATTTGCTATTGAAATCTTTGCTGCTTTGATGAGAAGTTGCTTATTTCTGTATAATGCTCCTAGTTTTTTGTTGACTTTTTTTATGGTCATAGATATGTGAATGTCAAATTTTAGTTTATTGTCTATTTCCGCTCCTAGCAATTTGGTGTGTTCAGTTGGGCATATAGTGGTGCTGTCTTTTGCTGTGATGTTAAAGTGAGAGTTGTTTTGAGTATGTTTGGTGGGTTGGAAGATGAGTAGTTTAGTTTTGTTTGGGTTGAGTATTAACTGGGCATCGGATAACCAAGTTTCAACAGAGGAAAAGGCTTCCTGTGTGACTTTTTGCAGTTTGGGTAGGGACTGGGCTGAGCAGATGATGGTTGAGTCATCTGCATATTGTATGAGTGTGCCATGTTTGGCGGCAGAGGCTAGATTATTGGTGTAAACAGAGAAGAGTAAAGGTCCAAGGATGGATCCTTGGGGAACCCCTATGGAGACAGGTAGTTGGGGAGATATGTCATTCTGCCATACAATGGATTGTTGGTGGTCAGACAGGTAACTCTGAAACCAGTTGGTGACTGATTGAGAGAAGGATAGGTTACTGAGGACAGAGATAAGTTGTTTGTGTGGGACCATGTCAAATGCATTAGATAGGTCTAGGAAAGTAGCAGAGGAGAGATAGCCATTGTTTTTATGCTGAAGGATAGTGTTAGTAAAGGAGAGTAAGGCAGTGGTGGTGCTATGGATTGGTTGGAAACCATGCTGAGTATTGGAAAGGAGGTTGTTAGTAAGGAGGTAGTCTGAGACCTGAGAGTGTATGCATCTCTCTAGTATTTTGGAGAGTGGAGAGAGAATAGCTATGGGGCAGTAATTGGTTAGTTCTGTGGAGGGTCCGCCTTTGTGGAGGGGAATTATATGTGATACTTTCCACAGTGTGGAAATGTAACATTCTGACAGAGATCAGTTAATCAAGATGGATTGTGGGTAGGCCAGAGCATCAGCTGCGATTTGTAGGTATTCACTTGGGAGGTTGTCTGCTGCTAATTTGGTGGGTTTAAGTTTAGTTAAGAGTTTTTTTAATGTTGGAGGTAGGTACAGGAGAAAAAGAGAAGGCAGTGGGGAGATTACTAGTTGAAGGTGTGGGTTGGAGGGGAGCGGGGTTGTGTTGTTTAGCTAGTGATAGTATGGTTTGTGTGAAGTGTGTGATGAATGAGGTAGCAATATTTTCTGAGGAGTGAGGGATGTTAGGAGGAGGGGTACTGACTTTACCTAGGTGGAAGATGGAGTTTATGGAGTTCCAGAATTGTTTGGGGCTGTGTTGTGAGGAGTCTAGGGCAGACTGGTAGTATTAGAATTTGTCCTGTTTTATTAGCTTTTTGACTCTATTGCGTAGTTCTAGGAATTTCTGTCTAGTTGAGGGGGTTTTGGTTTTGCGCCAGTGCTCCCAGGCTTTATCCCTGTTTTTCATTTCTGACTTTGTGGTTTTCTGAAGCCATGGAGAGGGTTGTGCTTTGGTTCTGGAAAGTCTTATGGGGGCATGGTAATTAAGGATGCTCAGGAAGGTAGTATTAAAAAATTCAACTACGTCATCAAGACTGAGGTACTTTAGAGGATGCCAGTTACATTCTTTGAGGGATGAGATGAATGTGAATGGGTTAAAGTTTAGATTTTTACGTATTTGACGGTAGATGACATGTTTAGCTTGGTATAGGTATTTTTTGAGTAGGAATGCTGGGGAGTGATCACTGTGGCTATCTGATAAGCAGCCTGTTATATATGACTGGGGGCTCTTACTGACTAGTATCCAATCCAGGGTAGTGTGCTTGCTGGAGTTTTTATTTATCCTGGTTGGCGACTGGACTAGTTGGGTGAAGCCATGAAGGTTTACATGATGGGTTGGATGGTTGCCAGAACAGGATTGCCAGTCAATATTTAAATCACCTAAAATGATAGTTTCTTGGGGGAGATGATGGGTAGACCAGCTGAGGAGGTTTTCTATTGGAGGGATGTTTTGGCCAGGTGGGAAGTAGCATCCAATTATTTTGATGGTTTTGTTTTGGTTTATTTTGAGGTTGGTATATATTATTTCTTCATTGCCTATTTGTGGAGCTGATGATTTTAAGATCTGGATGTTTAGATGCTGATTAAATATTATAGCTACACCGCCCCCTTTCTTGTTTAGCCTGTCTACTCTTAGTATGCCGTAACATGTAGGGAGTATTTGCTCACTGGTAATGTGAAGTTTTAGCCAGGTTTCTGTCAGGATGACTATATCTGCGGAGTACAAGTCTATGGTGGCATGGAGTTCATGGACTTTGTTGGATATACTTCTAATATTTAGGCTTAGTAGAAGGAAGTCACTTGCCTTTCTATTGGCTGTAATATGTGAGAAGTTGTGGTTTCTAGTCTGATTATGAGGATTGGGGTTGGAGATGCTAGAACCAGGGTTGGGATGGATGTCTCCACTTAGGGCTAGTTTTGATGTGCATGAGGTTTATTAGTTTTCTCAGTTTTTGAATGTGTTTGTTTATAAGGGAAACTTTATGATTGTGCTCTGTGGGTAATAGGTATGGTGGGAGGGTTACTATGTTAAGTTGTAGGGATGCTTTATGTTTATGTTTAACATACCCACTGCTACTGTAAAACAGTGACCATAAGTTACCATATTCACTGGTCTTATATAGCATTGGTAATAAGGTAACAAATCCACTGGTCCTGCAATGCAGTGGTCCCAAGATAACATTTCACTGCTACTTTAAGCAGTGTTCATAAGGTGGCATAGCCCCTGTTTCTGTAAAGCAGGGATCATAAGGTAACGTATCACATGGTACTGGAAACCAGCGGTCATAAGGTAACATATCCATTGGTACTGCAAAGCAGTTCTCATAAGGTAACATATTAATTGGCACTGTAAAACAGTGGTCATAAGGTAACATATCCACTAGTACTGGAAAAAAGTGGTCACAGGGTAACATAACCACTGATAATAAAAAGCAGTGGTCATATGGTAGCATATCCAATGATAGTGTAAAGAAATGGGCATAAAGTAACATATTCACTGGTACTGTAAATTAGCAATCATCAGATAACATATCTACTAGTATTGTAAAGCCATAGTAATTAAACCCATAGACACTGTAAAGCAGTGGTCATAAGGTAATATATCCACTGAAACTATAAAGCAGTGGTCATAATATAACATATTCCCTGGAACTATAAATTAGTGGTCATATGATAACATATCCACTGGTAATGTGAAGCAGTGGTCATAAGGTTAAATATCACCTGGTACTGCAAAGCAGTGGACATAAGGTAATTTATCCACTGCTATTGCAAAGCAATTGCCATAAGGTAACATTTCTGTAGGTAACAAAAAGCAGTCACAAGGTAACATATCCAATGGTACAGTAAACCAGTGGCCATAAAGTAACATATTCACTAGTATTGTGTAGCAGTGGTCATAAGGTAACAAATCCACCGGTCCTGTATTGCAGTGGTCATAAGATAACATTCCACTGCAACTGTAAAGCAATGGTCATAAGGCAGCATATCCACTGGTTCTGTAAAGCAGAGGTCATAAGGTAACATATTGCCTTGTAATAAAAAGCAGTGGTCATAAGCTAACATATCCACTGGTACTGTAAAAAGTGGCCATAAAATAACATATCCACTGGCAGTTTAAAGCAGCAATCATCAGATAACTTACCCACTGGTACTGTAAAGCAATGACCATATGTTACCACATTCACTGATCCTGTATAGCAGTGGTAATAAGGTAACATATTCACTGCTACTGTAAAACACTAGTTATAAGATAGCATACCCACTGGTACTGTAAAGCAGTGACCATAAGTTACCATATTCACTGGTCCTGTATATCAGTAATAATAAGGTAAAAAATCCAATGGTCCTGCAATACAGTGGTCCTAAGATAACATTCACTGCTACTGTAAAGCAGTAGTTATAAGGTAGCATATCTACTGGTACTGTAAAGTAGTGCTCATAAGATAACATATTAATTGTCAGTGTAAAACAATGGTCATAAGGTAACATATCCACTAGTACTGGAAAACAGTGGTCATAAGGTAACATAACCACTGGTAATAAAAAGCAGTGGTCATATGTTAACATGGCCTAATGGTTAAGGTGTTTGCCTTACAAACACAAGGTGCAGGGTTTGAGTCTCACAAGGGATAATTGGGGCAATTAGCTTAGTACTAATCTATGAATCTATGAATGAATCTATGAATCCAATGGTACTATAAAGAAGTGAGCATAAAGTAACATATTCACTGGTACCGTAAATTTGCAATCATCTGATAACATACCCACTGGTACTGGAAAGGAATGGCCATAAGATAACATATCTACTGCTACTGTAAAGCATTGGTCATAAGATGACATACCCACTGGTACTGTAAAGCAGTGTCCATAAGTTACCATTTTCACTGGTCCTGTATAGCAGTGGTAATAAGGTAACATATCCAATGCTGAAAAAGAAAAAAATGCTGGCTCGGTAGAGAGATAAGTGAGCAAGCAATTTAATAACACATGTAAAAGCTATAAAAACACAAAAATATATATCTCCAGGATAAGCACTTTCATACACAAAGGTACTTCATCAGATCCATTAAAAACATCACATTGTAGTGTACTTATATACATTTATATCTGAAGTTACATGATTTCAAAATTGGCTTAATGGGGATGACATCATTTAACCCCTTGCCTTCATTTGTCCTAAGTAGATGCATCCATTTAATCTTCACACATTCTGTTTGTGTTCTTATGTCGCCTCCTCTCAGTCTCGGTGTATATAATTCCAACACCATAAACTTAAACCAGTGATCACTCCCTGCTAATTTAACATGCTTAGACAGTGCATTCCTATCATCACTCTTAGTAATACTATAAATATGCTCTTTTATTTGGTCCTTCAAACAGCGATTGTTTTTTTCCAACATAGAAACTTCTACAAAGTACACAAGGCACACAATACACAACATTCTGACTACTACAGTCAGTATGCAATCTGATGTCAAAAATCTGTCCTGTATCTGAGTGTACAAACTGATCATCAGTCTCTATGTATCTGCATACATTGCAATGATGGCAGGGATACATGCCTATCCTTTGACTAGCTACATTTTTCTTTTTTCATGTTAAAGGTTTGTAACACAACATTTTCTTCAATGAAGGGTGGTTCTTAAAGCTGAAGTATGGGGAATTGCCAAACAGCTCTTTACATTTGTCATCTGGGGCTAAGATTCTCCAATGTTTTCTGATGATCTCACAGATAGAGCCTGATGTAAGGCTCATACGTGTAGGTTGAAAAGGCTTCAAAGCCTACGAAGAAGGCTCTTCAGTCTGAACACTGAAGTATGGTCTTACACGTGTGTCTCTCATCATAACTGCATCATTCTGTGCAGTTACAATCTCTGAGCTACTATACCCTCTGTCCAATAGGTTAGTGGTAAGAGTCTCAAGGAGTCATACATGTCACTATCCTTATTGTTAAGTCTAGCAGTCCTAAAAAACTCCTTTAGGAACATTCTGTTCAATGTGCTGGGATGCATAGCATGTGAGTGTACCACATTATTAATTTTTCAGGGTTTAACACACTGTATTGTGTGTAGCCCTCCTGCAGTCTTGTGCACCATCACGTCTAAAAAGGAAATAGACTGTTCTAACCAATCAAAGGTAAATTGAAGATAATCGGTGGTGCTCTTTTTTTACATTGTTGAACATATCCAATGCTATTGTGATGCAGTGGTCATAAGATAACATACCCACTGCTACTGTAAAGCAGTGGCCATAAGGAAGCATATCAACTGACTCCACAAAGTAGTGGTCATAAGGTAGCATACCCACTGGCACTGGAAACCAGTGGTGATAAGGTACATATCCACAGGTAGTGTAATGCAGTGGTCAGAAGGTAACATATCCACTGGTAATCTAAGGCAGTGTTCAGAAGATAAAATATTAAGGGGTACTGTAAAACAGTGGTCACAAGGTAACCTAACCACTAGTACTATAAAGCAGTGGTCACAAAATAAGATATCCATTGGTACTGCAAAGAAGTGACCACAAGGTAACATATCCACTGGTACTGTAGAGCATTGGTTATAAGGTAATAAATACACTGGTATTGTAAAGCAGTGGTCAAAAAGTTCATAGGTAGGTACTAGGCTATTGGCCCTAGGGCCTATATAAGCCTAGCCAAAAATGTACCCTGGCTTTTGCCACCCAAGAAAATTATTTTCCTGTGCTCTTGTGGAACAGAACCACAGAGATGATCCCTGTGATGAATTTCCTATTTCTCATCCAATCATCACAATTTTTCTTGAAGAGTGCTAATGAAGATCTTTGTTTGATATAGATAGGTAGTTTGTACCAGAGTATGGGAAGTTTCTGGGTCAGGAATCTATCCCTCCAGCATGTTCTGTTTATTGTAGTGACAAGATTTAGGTCCCTAGAGCATGTATCTCGGAGGGATTGGGATTTATTTAAGTGGAGCATGTCCAACAGCACTGGGTTTGACATAGCTGAGTAGGCGATATGTGACGGATTAAAGCTGGGGTTTTTTTAGATGGTCTGTGTAGGGCATCTGTTTGAGGCTGGTAATCCTCTTTGTGAGGTATTTCTGTGGCCTTTCCAGTTGTTGTAGATGTCTTGTGAGGTACATACCAAAAGGGCAGTTGTACTCTATAATGGGTCTAATGAGTGATGAGTAGAGGGGAACAATGACCTCATTTTCCTGGATGAGAAACCTTTTGTGATGAGGTGTGCCAAGTAGAATGATTTCTTGACTACTGTGACAATGTGATTATCAAAGGAGAGACTACTGTCCACCTGTGTCCCAAGGTCTCTTATCACACTTTTGGTGTTAAGTAGACTGCCACCTATGTGGCAGCTCATGGGTACAGAGTGTTTACCAATGGGAATGACAATGCACTTTTTGGCATTGTACTTGAGGCCATGGCTTTGACAGTAGGCATCTGTCTTAGTGAGGCCCTTTTGTATGGACACATCATTAGGAGTTTTGATTATGGCTCCTAGTTTGCAGTCACCTGCAAACTTCATTAGCCAAAGACCTGCGTTAGCCTGTACTTCAGAAATGTAGCTACCAAACATGAGAGGACCCAGGATTAAACCCTGTGGTACTCCACTTGTTACTGGTCTGAAGTTGGATTTGGAGTCTGCTACTTTCACATTGTGGGTTCTGTCAGTGAGTTATTTGGCAACCCATCTTGTGACATAGAGATTTTTACCTAGGTTAGTGAGTTTATCTATAATTCCAGAGTGAGGGATGGCGTCAAAAGCCTTGGTGAGATCTAGATAGACTGTGTGAACCACCTTACCCTCATCTATGGCTTTGGTGACTGCTTCAAAGAAGTCTATCAGGTTTAGGAGACATGATCTACCTTTTACAAACCCACACTGGGTGAGGTCCAGAGTTTGGAGATTACCAATGTCTTTGTTTACAAGTTCCATGATGATATGTGTCATGGCCTTGCAGACCAGGATTGTTAGGCTAATGGTGCGGTAGTTCTCGGCGTCCATGGTGGCTCCCCCTTTGTGGAGTGGGATAACCATCACTGTGCTCCATTCAGTAGGCACAAACCCTGAGGTAAGGCTGCGATTGAACATTGAGCTTAGGTGGGGTGCCAGTTCATTCTGCAGTTCATGTAGAATGCAGCCTGGGATGTTGTCAGGTCCCATGGATGCTATGTTCTTGGCTTTGAAGAGTGTATTTTTACCTGTGCAGCCGTGATTATAGGAACTTTCCATTCTTCTGGTTTAGAGATGGGCCCTTTATGGGGTGAGAGGGGGGTAAAGTTAGCACTGAACCTATCTATCAGGATGTTGGCAATATCAGTTGGTTCTGTATATTTAGTGCCATTGTGCTGTAACTCAGAGCAGATCTGAGTGTTGCCATTGAGATTCTTGGCATAGCTATAGAATGCTTTGTGATTGTCTTTAGAATCAGTGGTGATTTTGTTTTCGTAACTAGCTTTGGAGGATTTTATGAGGGATCTCCGCTTCTTACTGAGGCTGACCCGGGAGTTCCTCCAATCATGAGATTTTACTCTGTTTTGCAACAGTTTCTTTCTTCTGTTGTAGAGTTTGTTTATGGCAGGGACCACCAGATTGGCTTCCTTTTTTTGGAGGATAGCATTTTGGCTCTGTTAGGGATAACATGATCCATGCACTTGTGTAAGTGCATATAAAGTACTTTTGTGTAGGATTCAGCAGTTGTACCTCTATTGTCTGTCTGCATGGGTGTCGTGAAGTTTGCCACTTTTATCTTAAGAAGCGTAAAGTTAGCTTTGGAGAATTTTTTTTATGGCAGTTTCCCTAATCGGGGGTGGGGGCGGGATGTGGATGTCTAGGGTGATTAGCTTGTAGACGGATCTGACCAAAGAGGAATTGACCTCTGGTGTGAAACACCCATCACCCATGTTGGTAATGACCAGGTCTAGTATATTGCTGCCCCTGGGGGTGTGTGGATAAGTTGATCCAAGGCATTGGAATTTATGAATTCCAGAAAATGTTGAGCAAATGAGTTGGTACATGAGTAGTTTTCCCAGTTAATGTTGGGGTAGTTGAACTCACCCATTATAAGGGTGTTGGGTTGTACCCTAATATTTTCTTGTGTATCAAGAAATGAGGACTGGGAATCCTGGGGCATGGTTGGGGATCTGTAGCACATTACAGTTTGGATTGCGGTCTTGCCCAGAGTTAGTTGCACTTGGATAATCTCGGATGCATTATGCTGAGCAACTAGCCTGGAGGTGTGGATATCCTTAAAGAATATGGACACACCTCCACCTTTAATGTTTTGGTCCAGGTTAGGTGGCCAAAAGGTGTGGTATGAATTATAGCCTGGTAATGCAGGAGTGCTCTCAGGAGCCTTGAACCAAGTCTCTGTCTCTGCACAGATGTCGATGTTCTCTATTTTAAGGAGTGCTTCAAGTGAATGCATTTTGAGATTTAGACTTCTAGCATTGAGTAGCATTACCCTTAGATTTTGCTTGCTTGTACCTGTTATGGTGGTGAATTTGTCATTTGAACCTTGCCTAAAAAAGGCACTATAAGAATGGCAAGAGCCTTAGCCAGTATCTGGAATAGCAAGGGTGACAGGTGCAGGCCATCTCTGGAAAAGCATCATTGTCTGTCGATCATGTCATCCCAGGCCGACAGATACTGGATCCCCTTAGAATGACACCAGAAACTTTGCCAATTGTTGAAGTCAATCATTTTGTCCTTGTACTGTGGTATCATTCTGAGTGATGGCAGGATGCTACACAGGGCTAGGGTCATACCTGCCTGGGCTACAAGATCAGAGAGCTCCTCCATATCTCTTTTCATGTAGTCCAGGGAAGTACATCTCAGGTCATTCACACCAACATGGACAATGACAGAGTCATATTAGTACTTGTTGTGGAGTGACCTGAGTGCGTGTGTTATGTGGTGGATCCTGGCACCTAACAGGTAGCTGACAGTAACTTTCTCCTTGTTTAGCCTGGTGAGTGGAACATCAGTGTGCCTGACTATAGAGTCACCTATGACTAGAGTGTGGGGTACATTGTTATGCCTTATGGGTTGCAGTTGAGTGGCACTCTGAGTTTGTGGGCTATGTGTCATTTGGGTTGTGTTGGGGAGTGCAGGTTGCTTGTGTTTCTGCTTTGAAGGTCTCTGTTGCTTGAGCAGAGTTTTATTGAGAGCCTCCGTGAATGTAGGTGTGTGTTTTGTGTTGCTATGTGTGTGTTTTGGTGGTGTAGGTTTTGAGGGACTAATTGATGAGAGTGGTGTGGTGCAAGTGTTTACCTTCTCTTGACTGTCTAGTCCAGTCTTGGGTGAAGAGAGCTTTGCTTCCAGTTTGGCTATATAAGTGCATTTCTCACAGGTTGTAGTGTTGGGTGGTAGGAGGAGAGGGTTTTCTGTGTATATGAGGGAATTACTGCATTGCCCCAAGATGCCCAGATTCATCAGGTAGACAGGAGAAAACACTGGGAGCTGACCCTTAGACATGCCTGGATAGGTGCTTATTTATTAGGTACTAAAAGGTGTTTTCCTCTAGACAAGTGAGGAAAGTTGAGTGCTGTAGTAATTTATAGCTTATTTAGTGCTTACAATGAGTTCTAAACAAGTGCTGAGCTCAAAGAAACAGATTTGAGTGCTGAAACTAAAAAACTGGCTAGTTCTAAGAGGACATTTGAAGAGCAGACTTTATGACAATGGGAATAGTTTAACCCTAGCTAAGCGGCAATTCATAAAGTGTATTTTTTAATATAACAGTAGCAAATGAGCAAATTGATTTAAACAAATTAACCAATTAACCAATAAAAAGATAAAAACTGAGCCCTGTTCCAGCAGTCTTTGATCAGACAAGTTCTAACTGCGCACTCCTGCCACTAAGGTGCAGGGGAACCTTCTCCAAAAAAGATGGTCTGGATTAGTACTCAAGTTATACAAACAAAGCTAGATTCAGCAGGTTTGAATTTAGTCTATGCTACAGCAACCAATGTATACCAATTTCAGAATGAAACAGTTCAAGTAAGCAGGCACAATAAGCCTTTAACCAGAAACTCCCAGCTCAGAAGGGCAGAATCTACCATCTCCTCCCACAAAAGTGCAGACCACACCTTCTTAATGTAAAATAACTGGCCTGAAGCCCAAGTGCTTAAATCAGAACTAATACACTTTGAGAATAACATTCACTAAGACTTCAATCAGCAACTCCCAACTTAGAAGGATGTAAGCTACCTGTCCTGCCACAACAGTGCAGACCACAAACCTTCTTAATGTAAAACAACTGGTATGAAGCCCAAGTACTTCAACCAAAGGCTTAGAATAACAGTTACAATTTAATCAGGCTATTAACAAGCAATAATAAATGCAGCAGCATAAATGCAATAAAGTAGTAAAAAAGCAGATGAATAAAGTACAATTTTTTTTATATATAACAATAGAAAATGAGTAAACTGAATAACCAGTAAAAAAGCTCAAAACTGAGCCCTGTTCCAGCAGTCTTCAATCAGACAAGATCTAACTGCACACTCCTGTCACTAGGGTGCAGGGGGACCTTCTCCAAAAAAGATGGCCTGGAGTAGTGCTCAAGTTATACAAACAAGGCTAGATTCAGCATGCCTGAATCTAGTCTAGGCTACAGCAAACAAGCTGCACCAATTTCATAAAGAAACAGTTCAAATAAGCAGCCACAATAATCCTTTAACCAGAAATTCCCAGCTCAGAAGGGCAGAATCTAGCATCTCCTCCCACAAGAGTGCAAAACTTTCTTAATGTAAAATAACTGGCCTGAAGCCCAAGTGCTTAAACCAGAACTAATACACTTTTAGAATAACAGACACTGAGCCTTCAATCAGCAATTCCCAACTTAGAAGGATGCAAGCTACCTGTTCTGCCACAACAGTGCAGACCGCAAACCTTCTTAAAGTAAAATAATTGGCCTGAAGCCCAAGTGCTTAACCGAGAACTAATATACTTTTAGAATAACATACACTGAGCCTTCAATCAGCAATTCCCAACTTAGGAGGATGTAAGCTACCTGTCTGGCCACAACAATGCAGACCACAAACCTTCTTAATGTAAAACAACTGGTCTGAAGCTAGAGTGCTTAAACTAAAAGGCTTAGAATAACAGTTACAATTTAATCAGTCTACTACCAAGCAGCAATAAATGCAGCAGAATAAATAAAATTGAGTACTTTTAAGAAGAGGCAAATGCAAAATAAAGTGCAATTTTTTTAGCAAAGTGCAAGGAGAGAGGAAGGAGGAGCAGAAGACAAATTCAAGGTAATATATCCATACTGTAAGGCACTGGTTATAAGATAACATATCCAGTGGTACTGTAAAGCAGTGGTCATAAGATATATTAATTGGTACTGTACAACAGTGGTCATAAGGTAACATAACCACTGGTACTATAAAGCAGTGGTTATAAGGAACAATATCCAATGGTATTGTAAACAAGTGGCCATAAGGTAACATATCCATGGCTACTGTAAAGCAGTGACCATAAGGTGAAAAATCCACTTGTACTGTAAAGCAGGGATGATCAGAAAACATATGCAGTGGTACTGTAAAGCAGCAGTCATACGGTAACATACCTAGTGATACTGTAATGCAGCGGTCATAAGATAACATATCCAATGGTAATGTAAAGCAATGGTCATAAAGTAACATACCACTGGTACTGTAAAGCACTTATCATAAGGTAACATATCCACTGGCACTGCAAAGCAGTGGTAATAAGGCACCATATTTACTGTTAATGTAAAGCAGTGGTCATAAAATAACAAATCCACTGGTACTGTAAAGTAGTGGTCATACGATAACATATCCACTGGTACTGTAAAGTAGTCATAAGTTAAAATATCAACAGGTATAATAAAGCAGTAGTCAAAAGCTAACACATCTGCTGGTAACATAAATAGTTGTAATGAGGCAACATATCCACTGGTACAGTAAAGCAGTAGTCATAAAACAACAAATCCACTGGTAGTGTAAAGCAGTGGTTATAAGCTACATGGTACTGTGAAGCAGTGGTCATAAAGTAACATGTTCATTGGTACTGTAACACAGTGGTCATAATGTAACATATCCACTAGTACTGTAAACCAGTGCTCATAAGGTAACATATTCACTGACACTGTAAAGCAGTGGTCATCTGGTAACATATCTGCTGCTAACATAAAGCATTGGTCATAAGGTAACATATCTACTGGTATTGTAAATCAATGGTCATACTATAACACAACCAGAAGCACTGTAAAACAGTGGTCATAAGGTAACATACCCAGTGGTACTCTAAGCAGTGGTCATAAGATAACAAATCCACTGGAACTGTAAAGCAGTGGTCATAAGATAACATATCCCCTGGTTCTGTAAATCAGTGGGCATAAGGTAACATATCCACTGGTACTGTAAAGTAGTGGTCATAAGGCAAAATATCCACTGGTACTGTGAAGCAGTTGACATAAGGTAACTCATCCACTGCTATGGCAACACAGTGGCTAACATATGTGCAGGAAACACAAAGCTGTGGCCATATGGATATATATCCACTGCTAGTGTAAAGCACTGGTCAAAAGATAAGATACCCACTGGCAATGTAAAGCAGTGATCATAAGGCAATATATCCAGTGGTACTGGAAAGCAGTGATCATAAGGTAACATAGTCATTGCTACTGTAAAGCAGTGGTCATAAGTGAACATATCCACTGGCACTGTAAATCAGTGTTATAACATAACATTTCCACTGGTAATGTAAAACAGTGGTCATAATATATCTAATGGTAATGTAAAGCATTGGTCATAAGGTAACATATCTGCTGGTAACATAAAGCAATGGTCATAAGGTAACATATCCACTGGTAATGTAAATCAGTGGTCATAAGGTAAAATATCCACTGGTACTGTAAACCAGTGGTCATAAGATAACATATCTACTGGTATTGTAAAGCAGTGGTCATACCATAACATATCCAGAGGCACTGTAAAACAGTGATCATAAGGTAACATACCCACTGCTACTCTAAGCAGTGGTCATAAGGTAACATATCCACTGGTACTGTAAAGCAGTGTCATAACATACCTTTTCTACTGGTACTGTAAAGCAGTGGTCATAACATATCTACTGGTACTGTAAAGTAGTGGCCATAGTGAAACATATATGCTGGTAACATAAAGGAGTGGTCATAATGTCGCATGTCTATTAGTACTGTAAAGCAGTGGTCATAAGGAAACATATCCATTGGTACTGTAAAACAGTAGTCATAAGGTAACATCCACTGGTACTGTAAAGCATTGGTCATAAGGTAACATATCTGCTTGTAACACAAAACAGTGGTCATAAGGTAACATATCCACTGGTACTGTAAAGCAGTGGCCATAAGACAACATCTACACTGGTACTGTAAACCAGTGGTCATAAGGTAACATATCCACTGGTACTGTAAAGCTGTGGTCATACTCTAACATATCCATTAGTACTGTAAAGCAGTGGTCATAACATAGCACATCCACAGGCACTGTAAAAGAGTGGTCATAAGGTAATACATCCACTGATACTGTAAAGCAGTGGTCATAAGGTAACCTATCCACTGGAATTGTAAAGCACTGGTTATAACATAACATATCCCCTTGGAACTGTAAAGTAGTGGTCATAAGGTTAAATATCCACTGGCACTGTAATGCAGTTAACATAGGGTAACTTATCCACTGCTATGGCAAAGCAGTGGCCATAAGGTAACATATCTACAGGTAACAAAAAGCAGTTATATTAAGGTGACATATCCACTGGTACAGTAAACCATTGGCCATAAAGTAACATATTCACCTGCACTGTATAGCAGTGGTCATAAGGTAACAAATCCACTGGTACTGTAAAACAGTGGTCAAAGGTAATATATCCATAGGTACTGTAAAACAGTGGTAATAAGATATATTAATTGGTACTGTACAACAGTGGTCATAAGGTAACACTGGTACTATAAAGCAGTGGTTCTAAGGTACAGTATCCAATGGTATTGTAAACAAGTGACCATAAGGTAACATATCCACTGCTACTGTAAAGCAGTGATCATAAGGTGAAAAATCTATTTGTAATGTAAAGCAGGGATGATCAGAAAACATACGCAGTGGTACTGTAAAGCAGTGGACATAACGTAACATACCCAGTGATACTGTAAAGCAGCGGCCATAAGGTAACATATTCAATGGTAATGTAAAGCAGTAGTCATAAAGTAACATAGTTCAGGTACTGTAAAGCAGTCATCATAAGGTAACATATCCACTGGCACTGTAAAGCAGTGCTAATAAGGCAACATATTCACTGCTAATGTAAAGCATTGGTCATAAAATAAATCCACTGGTACTGTAAAGTAGTGGTCATAAGTTAAAATATCAGCAGGTACAGTAAAACAGTGGTCAAAATGTAACACATCTGCTGGTAACATAAAGCAGTTGTAATGATGTAACATATCCACTGGAGCTATAAAGCAGTGGTCATAACATAGCATATTCCCCTGAAACTGTAAAGTAGTGGTCATAGGGTAACACTTCCACTTGTACTGTGAAGCAGAGTTCATAAGGTTAAATATCCACTGGCACTGTAAAGCAGTGGACATAAGGTAAGTTATCCACTGCTATGACAAAGCTGTGGCCATAAGGTAAAAAGTCTGCAGGTAACAAAAAGCAGTTGTCATAAGGTAACATATCCACTGTTCATAGGTTCATAGGTTCATAGGTTGGTACTAGGCTATCAGCCCTAGGGCCTATACAAGCCTAGCCATAACAATTCCCTGGATATTTCTTCCCAAAATATTTACTTCTCTGGACCCCTGTCTAGCAGGGTGAATGACATGATCCCTGGGGTGAATTTCCTATCTCCCATCCAGTCATCAAGGTTCCTTTTGAAGAAGGCCAAAGAGGTGCTCTGCTTGACATGTATGGGCAGTCTATTCCAGAGTATGGAGAGTCTCTCCATCAGGAACCTATCCCTCCAGCATGTTTTGTTCATTGTGATGACAAGGTTTAGCTCCCTGGAGCATGTGGCTCTGAGGGATTGGGATTTATTTAAGTGGAGTATTTCCAACAGCTAAGGGTTTGACATGGCCTTGTATGTTAAGTAGAGATCACCTCTGAGTAGATGATATGCCACAGAGTATAGCTGGAGTTTTTTTTAGACAGTCAGCATATGGCATCTGCTTTAGGCCTGTGATTCTTTTAGTGAGGTATTTCTGTGGCCTTTCCCGCTGTTGCAGATGTCTTGTGAGGTACATACCAAATGGGGCATTATACTCTATAATGGGTCTAATGAGGGATGAGTACAGTGGGACAATGACCTCCTTTTTTCTGGATGAAAAGCCCTTAGTGATGAGGTGTGCCCCATAGAAGGATTTCCCGACTGTTGTGGTGATGTGGTTATCGAAAGTGAGACCACTGTCCATCTGTGTCCCTAAGTCTCTTATCACACTTTTGATGTTTAGTGCACTGCCAACTATGAGGTAATTCATGGGTACATGTTTTTTTTCCAAAGGGGATAACTATACATTTCTTGGCATTAGGCCTGAGCCCATGGCTCTGGCACCAGGCATCTGTTTCTGTAAGGCCCTTTTGTAGAATATTCACATCATTTGGGGATTCAATAATGGCTCCCAGTTTGCAGTCATCTGTGAACTTTGTTAGCCAGAGTCCCTTAGTGTTGGCCTGTACTTCAGAGAAGTAGATGCCAAACAAGAGTGGTCCCAGGACTGAACCCTGAGGTACTCCACTTGTCACTTGTCTGGAGCTGGATTTGGAGTTGGCTACTTTTACAGTCTGGGTTCTGTCAGTAAGCCAGTTGGTAACCCATCGACTGATGTAGGGATTTATGTCCAGCTTAGTAAGTTTATCTATGATTTCAGAGTGGGGGATTGTGTCAACAGGCCTTGGCAAGGTCCAGATAGGCTGTGTGGACCTCCTTACCCTCGTCCACAGCTCTGTAGATTGATTTGAAGAAGTCAGTCAGGTTCAGTAGACAAGATAGGCCCTTTACAAATCCAAACTGGGTGAGGTCCAGTGTTTGAAGGTTGCCAATGTCTTTGTTTATAAATTCCATGATAATGCGTTCCATGCCCTTGCAGATCAGGCTCGTCAGACTGATGGGACAGTAGTTCCCAGGATCCAAGGTGGATCCCCCCTTGTGGAGTGGGATAACTGTAGCTGTGCGCCACTCAGTGGACATGAAGCCTGAGCTGAGGCTATGATTAAACATGACACTTAAATGAAGTGCCAGTTCATTTTGTAGTTCATGTGGTACACAGCCTGGGATGTCATCTAGTCCCATGGATGCTGTATTCTTAGCTTTGGAGAGTGCGGTTTCTACCTGTGTGGCCATAATTACTGGAATTTGGCAATCTTTTGGTATTGAGATGGGCCCTTTGGGGGGGTGAGAGGGGGGTGAAGTTGGCACTAAATCAATCTTCCAGGATATTGGCAATATCCTTGTGATCAGTCCATTTAATACCATTCTGTTGAAGCTCAGAGCAGATCTGAGCATTGCCATTTAGATTATTGACATAACTATAGAATGCCTTGTGGTTGTCTTTGGAATCTTTGGCAATTTTATTTTCGTAACTAGCTTTTCAGGATCTTATGAGGGATCTCAGCTTCTTACTGAGGCTGGTGATGGAGTTTTTTGCATCCTGGGATTTTTCTCTTTTCTGCAACTGTTTCTTCCTTCCATCGTATAGTTTGTTTATAGCAAGGTACCACCAGACTGGCTTCCTTTTTTGGAGGAGAGAATCTTGGTTCTATTTGGGATGGCGCAATTCATGCACAAGTGGATGTGCTCGTGCAGTGTAGTAGTGTAGGATTCTGCAGTCAAACTTTCAGATCCCATCTGCATGGGTGTCATGAAGTTTGTCACTTCTGACTTCAGTAGCATGAAGTTGGCTTTGAAGAAGTTTTTTAAGAAGGTTTCCTTACTGAGGGGTGGGGTTGGGATGTGGATGTCAAGGGTGATTTGCTTATGGTCATACCTAACCAATGAGGGGTGACCACTGGTGGAGAACATCTATCTCCCATGTTGGTAATGACCAGATCTAGGATATTGGAGCCCCTAGTGGGACAATGGATTAACTGATCCAGGGCACTGGAATTTATGAATTCCAAGAACCGTTGGGAAAAGGAGTTGGTACCCAAGTATTTTTCCCAGTTAATGGCAGGGTAGTTGAAATCACCCAGTATTAGGGTGTTTGGTTGTATCTTAATATTTTCCAGTATGTTTAGAAAGGTGTAGTGAGAATCTTGGGGCATGGTGGGGGATCTGTAGCAAGCTACAATTTGGATTGCAGTCTTACCTAGTGTTAGTTGCACCTGGAGAATTTCAGATGCATTGTGTTGGGCAACTAGCCTGGAGGTGTGAATATCCCTGGTGAATATGGACACTCCTCCACCTTTAGTGTTTCGGACTTAGTTTTGTGGCCGAAAAGTGTGGTAAGAGTTGTAGCCTGGTATTGCAGGGGTGCTCTCTGGAGCCTTGAACCAAGTCTCAGTTACTGCACAGATATCGATGTTCTCCATTTTTAGGAGTGCCTCGAGAGAGTGCATTTTGAGGTTTAGACTTCAAGCATTGAGCAGCATTACCTTCAGATTTTGCATGCTTGTATCTGTTATGGTGGTGGTTTTGTCTTTTGAACCTTGCCTAAAAAAGGCACTATAGGGATGGCAAGAGCTTTAGCCAGTAACCTGAATCCAAGGGGTGACAGGTGAAGGTTACAGTAAATCATTGGTCATAAAGTAACATACTCACTTGTACTGTATAGTAGTGGTCATAAGGTAAAAAATCCATTGGTCCTGTGATGCAGTGCTCGTAAGAAAACATTCCACTGGAACTGTAAAGCAGTGGTCATAAGGTAGCATATCCACTGCTACTGTAAAGCACTGGTCATAAGATATCATACCCTGGTACTGCAAAGCAGTGGCTATCAAGTATCATATCCTCTGATACTGAAAACCACTGATCATAAGATAACACGCTCACTGGTACTGTAAAGCAGTAGCCAAAAGGTAATACATCTATATGTACTGTAAGGCAGTGGTTATAACATATATTAATTGGTATTGTACAACAGTGGTCATAAGGTTACATAACCACTGGTACTATAAAACAGTGGTCATAAGGTACCATATCCCTTGATATTGTAAACAAGTGGCTATAAGGTAACATATCCACTGCTACAGTAAAGCAATGACAATAAGGTTAAAAATCCACTTATACTGTAAGCATGGATGATCAGAAAACATATGCAGTGTAACTGTAAAGCAGTGATCATAAGGTTACATGCCCAGTGATACTGTAAAGCAGCAGACATAAAGTAACATTTCCAATGGTAATGTAAATCAGTGGTCATAAGGTAACATACCACTGGCACTGTAAAGAAGTCATCATAAGGTAGCATATCCACTGGCACTGTAAATTAGTGGTAATAAGGCAACATATTCACTGCTAATGCAAAGCAGTGGTCATAAAATAACAGATCCACTGGTACTATAAAGTACTGGCCATAAAATAACATATTTACTGGTACTGTAAAGTAGTGGCCATAATTTAAAATATCAACTGGTACAGTAAAGCTGTGGTTAAAAGGTAACACATTTGCTGGTAACATAAAGCAGTTGTAATAAGGTAACAAATCCACTGGTACTGTAAAGCAGTAGTGATAAGATGACAAATTCTGGTACTGTGAAGCAGTTGTCATAAGATAACATGTAGACTGGTGCTGTAACACAGTGGTCATAAGGTAACATATCCACTGGTACTGTAATCCAGTGCTCATAAGGTAACATATCCACTGATAATGTAAAGCAGTGGTCATCTGGTAACATATCTGCTGGCAACATAAATTAGTGGTCGTAAGGTAACATATCTATGGTATGGTAAAGCAGTGATCATCACCTAACACATCCAGAGGCACTGTACAACAGTGGTCATAAGGTAACATACCCACTGGTACTCTAAGCAGTGATCATAAGGTAACACATCCACTGGAACTGTAAAGCAGTGGTCATAAGATAACATATCCCCTGGTACTGTAAATCAGTGGGCATAAGGTAACATATCCACTGGTACTGTAAAGCAGTGGTCATAAGGTAAAATATCACTGACACTGCAAAGTAGTTGACAAAAGGTAACTTATCCACTGCTATGGCAAAGCAGTGGCCATAAGGTAACATATCTGCAGGAAACACAAAGCTGTGGCCATAAGGTAATATATCCACTGCTACTGTAAAGCACTGGTCATAAGATAACATACCCACTGGTACTGTAAAGCAGTGACCATAAGTTACAATATTCACTGGTCCTGTATTGCAGTGATAATAAGGTAACAAATCTACTGGTCTTGCAATGCAGTGGTCCTGAGATAACATTCCACTGCTACTGTAAAGCAGTGTTCATAAGGTAGCATATCCCCTGGTTCTGTAAAGCAGGTGTCATAAGGTAACGTATGACATGGTACTGGAAACCAGTGGTCATAAGGTAACATATCCATCGGTACTGAAAAGCAGTTCTCATAAGATAACATATTAACTGGCACTGTAAAACAGTGGTCATAAGGTAACATATCCACTAGTACTGGAAAGGAGTGGTCACAAGGTAACATAACCACTGGTAATAAAAAGCAGTGGTCATATGGTAACATATCCAATGATACTGTAAAGAAGTGGGCATAATGTAACATATTCACTGGTACTGTAAATTAGCAATCATCAGATAACATACCCACTAGTACTGTAATGCAGTGGCCATAATATAACACATCCACAGGCACTGTAAAACAATGATCATAAGGAAATGTATCCACTGGTACTGTAAAGCAGTGGTTATAATGTGACATATCCACTGGAACTGTAAAGCAGTGGTCATAACATAACATATCCCCTGGAATTGTAAAATAGTGGTCATATGGCAACATATCCACTGGTACTGTGAAGCATTAGTCATAAGGTTAAATATCCAGTGGTACTGTAAAGCAATGGACATAAGGTAATTTATCCACTGCTTTGGCAAAGCAGAGGCCATAAGGTAACATTTCTGCAGGTAACAAAAAGCAGCCATCATAAGGTAACATATCCACTGGTACAGTAAACCAGTGGCCATGAAGTAACATATTCACTAGTACTGTATATCAGTCATCATAAGGTAACACATCCACTGGTCCTGTGATGCAGGGGTCATAAGGTAAGATATCACTTGGTAATAAAAAGCAGTAGTCATAAGGTAACATATCCACTAGTACTGTAAAGAAGAGGTCATAAAATAACATATCCACTGGTAGTGTAAAGAAGCAAGCATCAGATAACATACACACTGGTACTCTAAAGCAGTGGCCATTAGTTAATGTATCCACTGCTACTGTAAAGCACTGGTCATAACATAACATACCCACTGGTACTGTAAAGCAGTGGCAATAAGTTACAATATTCACTGGCCCTGTATAGCAGTGATTATAAGGTAACAAATCCAATGGTCATGTGATGCAGTGGTCATAAGATAACATTCCACTGCAACTGTAAAGCAGTGGTCATAAGGTAGCATATCCACTGGTTCTGTAAAGCAGGGGTCATAAGATAACATATCACCTGGTAATAAAAAGCAGTGGTCATAACCTAACATATCCACTGGTACTGTAAAGAAGTCACCATAAAATAACATATCTACTGGTAGTGTAAAGCAGCAATCATCAGATAACATACCCACTGGTACTGTAAAGCAGTGGTCATAAGGTAATATATCCATTGCTACTGTAAAGCACTGGCCAAATATAACATACCCACTGGTACTGTAAAGCAGTGACCATAAGTTACCATATTCACTGGTCCTGTATAGCAGTGGTAATGAGGTAACATATCCACTGCTACTGTAAAGCACTGGTCATAAGATTACATACCCACTGGTACTGCAAACCAGTGGCTATAAGGTATCATATCCTCTGGTACTGTAAACCACTGATCATAAGATAACACGCCCACTGGTACTGTAAAGCAGTGGCAAACAGGTAATATATCCGTAGGTACTGTAAGGCAGTGGTTATAGCATATATTAATTGGTATTGTACAACTATGGTCATAAGATTACATAACCACTGGTACTATAAAGCAGTGGTCATAAGGTACCATATCCCTTGGAATTGTAAACAAGTGGCCATAAGGTAACATATCCACTGCTACTGTAAGGTGAAAAATCCACTTGTACTATAAAGCATGGATAATCAGAAAACATATGCAGTGGAACTGTAAAGCAGTGATCATAAGGTAACATGCTCAGTGATAGTGTAAATCAGCGGACATAAGGTAACATTTGCAATGGTAATGTAAAGCAGTGGTCATAAGGTAACATACCACTGGTACTGTAAAGAAGTCATCATAAGGTAAAATATCCACTGGTACTGTAAAGCAGTGGTCATATGGACATATATCCACTCTAAAGCAGTGGTCATAAAATAACAAATCCACTGGTACTGTAAAGTACTGGTCATAAGATAACATATCTACTGGTGCTGTAAAGTAGTGGTCATAATTTAAAATATCAACTGGTACAGTAAAGCAGTGGTCAAAAGGTAACACATCTGCTGGTAACATAAAGCAGTTGTAATGTGGTAACATATCCACTGGTACTGTAAAGCAATAGTAATAAGATGACAAATCCACTGGTACTATGAAACAGTCGTCATAAGGTAACATGTAGACTAGTACTGTAACACAGTGGTCATAAGGTAAAATATCCACTGGTACTGTAATCCAGTGCTCATAAGGTAACATATCCACTGATACTGTAAATCAGTGGTCATCTGGTAACATATCTACTAGTAACATAAAGCAGTGGTCATCAGGTAACATGTCTACTGGTATTGTAAAGCAGTGGTCATAACCTAACATATCCAGAGGCACTGTAAAACAGTGGTTATAATGTAACATACCCACTGGTACTCTAAGCAGTAGTCATAAGGTAACCCATCCACTGGAACTGTAATGCAGTGGTCATAAGATAACATATCCCCTGGTACTGTAAATCAGTGGACATAAGGTAATATATCCACTGGTACTGGAAAGCAGTGATCATAAGGTATCATATCCATTACTGCTGTAAAGCAGTGGTGATAAGGTGACATATCCACTGGTACTGTAAATCAGTGTCATAACGTTTCCACTGGTACTGTAAAGCAGTGATCATAACATATCTACTGGTATTGTAAAGCAGTCGTCATAGTGAAACATATATGCTGGTAACATAAAGCAGTGGTTATAAAATCACATGTCCACTAGTACTGTAAAGCAGTGATTTTAAGATAACATACCCACTGGTACTGTAAAGCAGTGGTCAAAAGTTAAAATATCCACTAGTTCTGTAAAGCAGTCATCATAACATAACATATCCACTGGTATTGTAAAGTATTGGTCATAAGGTAACATATCTGCTGATAACATAAAGCAATGGTCATAAGGTAACATATCCACTGGTACTGTAAAGCAGTGGTCATAAGGTAACATATCCACTGGTACTGTAAAGCAGTAGTAATAAGGTAGCATATCCACTACTACTGTAAATCAGTGGTTATAAGGTAACATATCTTCTGGTACTATAAAGCAGTGGCCATAAGATAACATCTACACTGGTACTGTAAATCAGTGTTCATAAGGTAATATATCCATGGATACTGTAAAACAGTGGTCATAAGGTAACATTTCCACTGAAACTATTAAGTAGTGGTCACAACATAACATATTCCCCTGGAACTGTACAGTGCTGGTCATATGGTAACATATCGACTGGTAGTGTGAAACAGTGGTCATAAGGTTAAATATCCACTGGCACTGTAAAGCAGTGGACATACATACATACATATACATACCTACAAATGTTTCAAGCATGGGCATTAAAGCCTTTTTAGCTTGCCAATATGCCAAAACACTTGTTCCCATAAAAAATGTCCAGGCTGTTCTTAAAAATATCTAAACTATTACTTGCTTTAATGTAATTTGGTAGTCTGTTCCAAGCATCAGCTACTCTGTCAGAGAACCAATTTGTACACTTCTCATTCCTCTAGAATCTTCTACATAGGTTATCTGATGATTCACTAGTACTTTTTGGTAACCCCAAACATTCCCAGAGGTAGTTGTCCCTAAATGCCCTATATACCTGAATTAGATATCCTCTTAAACATCTATAAGAGACACTGCACAAGTTCAGATATTTTAGTCTTTCATAACAACTTAGATTTTCACATCCATGGATGCCCTTAGTATATTTACACTGTACTCTTTCCAGTTTATTCATGCTTGTTTTCCTATAGGGTTTCCATATTGTTATTCCATACTCAAGTTTGGGTCTAATGTAACTAACAAATAATGACTTAATTATGTTTGATTTTGTAGACTTTATAAATCTTTTTTATACAATCTATAGTTCTATAACTATCATTAGCCAATTGGTTGATATGATTAGAAAAAACTCATAGCTGAATCTACCCATATACCCAGGTCCTTAAAAGAGTCTACAGTTTCAATCACTGTGTGCTGCATTAAATATTCACTTTTCAGTTTATGTCTCCTAAATCTCATATGCTTAGTTTTTGATGCATTTATTAACGTATTATTCTCCTGTGCCCAAATGGTCAATTTAGACAAATTATTATGCAGACATGGCTTATCTGTAACATGTGTAATCAGTTTACCCAGTTTGAGGTCATCAGCATATAGACTGTAGAACACCTCAGATGAAAAAGTAAGATCTGAAAGATACAATCTAAACAAGTAAGGGCCTAGTACAGAGCCCTGTGAGACACCTTGACTGTAACCAAGGATTTCACCTGTCAAGTTGGTATGTGATACTTGCCATGTCCTATTTGTAAGCCATGCAGCTATCCATCTTATCAACAGTACATCAATACCTAGTTGTACTAATTTATTGATCAGTGTTTTGTGCATGACCCTGTCAAATGCTGACGTTAAATCTATAAGTGGCCATAAGGTAACATAACTGCAGGTAACAAAAAGCAGTCATCATAAGGTAACATATCCACTGGTACAGTAAACCATTGGCCATAAAGTAACGTATTCACTTGTACTGTATAGCAGTTGTCATAGGGTAACAAATCCACTGGTCCTGCAATGCAGTGGTCATAAGATAACATTCCACTGCAACTGTAAAGCAGTGGTCATAAGGTAGCATATCCACTGGTTCTGTAAATCAGGATTCATAAGGTAACATATCACCTGGTAATTAAAAGAAGTAGTCATAAAGTAACATATCCACTGGTATTGTAAAGAAGTGGGCAAAAAATAACATATCCACTGGCAGTGTAAAGCAGCAATCATCAGAAAACATGCCAACTGGTACTGTAAAGCAGTGGTCATAAGATAACATACCCACTGTTACTGCAAAGCAAGTGACCATACGTTACCGTATTCACTGGTCCTGTATAGCAGTGGTAATAAGGTAACAAATCCACTGATCCTAAGATAACATTCCACTGCTACTGTAAAGCAGTGTTCATAAGGTAGCATATCCACTAGTTCTGTAAAGCAGGGGTCATAAGGTAACATATCACCTGCTAATAAAACGTAGGGGTCATAAGGCAACATATCTACTAGTACTGTAAAAAAGTGGCCATAAAATAACATATCCACTGGTAGTGTAAAGCAGCAATCATCAGATAACATACCCACTGGTACTGTAAAGCAGTGACCATAAGTTACCATATTAACTGGTCCTGTATAGCAGTGGTCATAAGGTAATATATCCAGTGGTACTGTAAAGCAGTGGTCATAAGGTAGAATATCCACAGGTTTTGTAAAGCAGGGGTCATAAGGTAATGTATCTCATGGTTCTAGAAACCAGTGGTCATAAGGTAACATATCCACTGGTACTGTAAAGAAGTGCTCATAAGATGACATATTAATTGGCATTGTAAAACAGTGGTCATAAGGTAACATATTCACTAGTACTGGGAAGCAGTGGACACAAGATAACATAACCACTGGTAATAAAAAGCAGTGGTCATATGATAATGTATCCAATGGCACTGTAAAGAAGTGGGCATAAAGTAACATATTCATTGGAACTATAAATTAGCAATCATCAGATAACTTACCCTCTGGTACTGTAAAAATAATGGCCATAAGGTAACATATCCACTGCTACTGTGATGCAGTGGTCATAAGATAACATACCCACTGCTACTGTAAAGCAGTGGCTATAAGGAAGCATATCAACTGGCTCCACAAAGTAGTGGGCATAAGGTAACATATCCACTGGCACTGGAAACCAGTGGTGATAAGGTACATATCCATGGGTACTGTAAAGCAGTGGTTATAAGGTAACTACCCATAGGTACTGTAAGTCAGTGGTTGTAAGATAACATATCCACTGGTACTGTAAAGCAGTGGTCATAAGATATATTAATCAGTACTGTACAACAGTGGTAATAAGGTAACATAACCACTGGTACTATAAAGCAATGGACATAAGGTAACATATCCACTGCTACTGTAAAGCAGTGATCATAAGGTAAAATCCATTTGTACTGTAAAGCAGGGAAGACCAGAAAACATACACAGTAGTACTGTAAAGCAGTTGTCATAAGGTAACATATCCACTGGTACTGTAAAGCAGTGGTCTTAAAGTAACATACCACTGGTACTGTAAAGCAGTCATCATAAGGTAACATATCAACTTGCACTGTAAAGCAGTGGTACTAGGACAACATATTCACTGCTAATGTAAAGCAGCGGTCATAAAATAACAAATCCACTGGTACTTTAAAGTAATGGTCATAAGTTAAAAATTATCAACAGGTACAGTAAAGCAGTGGTCAAAAGGTAACACATTTGCTGGTAACATAAAGCAGTTGCAATGAGGTGACATATCCACTGGTACTGTAAAGCAGTATTCATAAGATTACAAATCCACTGATACTGTAAAGCAGTGGTAACATATCTACTAGTAACATAAAGCAGTGATCATAAGGTAACATATCCACTGGTATTGTAAATCAGTGTGTATACGGTAACATATCTACTGGTACAGTAAAGCAGTGGTCATAAGGTAAAATATCCACTGGTACTCTAAGCAGTGGTCATAAGGTAACACATTTACTTGAACTGTAAAGCAGTCGTCATAGGATAACATATCCCCTGGTACTGTAAATCAGTGGGCATATGGTAACATATCTACTGGTACTGTAAAGCAGCAGTCATAAGGTAAAATATCCACTGCTACTGCAAAACAGTTGACATAAGGTAACTTATCCACTGCTATGGCAAAACAGTGGCTTTATCCACTGGTACTGCAAAATAGTTGACATAAGGTAACTTATCCACTGCTATGACAGTGGTGATAAGGTACATATCCATGGGTACTGTAAAGCAGTGGTTATAAGGTAACTACCCATATGTACTGTAAGTCAGTGGTTGTAAGATAACTGTGGCCATAAAGTAACATAACCGCAGGAAACAAATAACTGTGACCATAAGGTAATATATCCACTGCTACTGTAAAGCACTGGTCATAAGATAACATACCCACTGGTAATGTAAAGCAGTGGTCATAAGGTAAGATATCCACTGGTACTGGAAAGCAGTGGTCATAAGTTAGCACATCCATTGGTACTGTAACGCAGTGGTCATAAGGTAAAATAGCAACTGGTACTGTAAAGCAGTGTCATAACATAACATTTCCACTGGTACTATAAAGCAGTCATCATAAGATATCTACTGCTACTGTAATTGTAATTGTGCTAAGGCCAATTTTGAGAGAAAAATTGCCATGGATTCAAAGGACAATCATAAGGCTTTTTTCAGCTATGTTAGGAACCTGGGTGAAAACTCCCAGATATGCTCAGAATTAGTCCAAAATGATACAAAAATCACTGAACCCACAGACATTGCCAACATACTGGCAGACAGGTTCAGTGCAAACTTCACCCCCTTCTCCCCCACTAAAGGAGAGATAACTATCCCAGCGGAGTGTAGCCTCCCAGACATCTCAAATGCGCAGGTGAAAGCTGCTCTCTCTCTAAAGCTAAAAACACAGCATCAATGGGACCGGATGGTGTCCCTGGCTGTGTGCTACACGAGCTAAATGAGGAATTAAACTGGCACATAAGGCAGCTGTTTAATCTCAGCCTTACCACAGGATACGTGCCCAAGGAGTGGCGTACGGCAACTGTGGTCCCACTCCACAAAGGCGGTGCCTCTACGGACCCTGGTTATTACCGCCCCATAAGCTTAACAAGTCTAGTCTGCAAAGCTATGGAGAGAATCATAATGGAGCTCATAAACAAAGATATAGGGGACTTGCAGACATTGGACCCGACCCAGTTTGGCTTCGTCAAGGGCAGATCATGCCTTTTGAACTTGGTTGACTTCTTTGAAACAGTCACCAAGGCCATTGATGAGGAAAGACAGTCCATACAGCCTACCTTGACCTTGCAAGGCTTTCGACACAATACCCCACTCGGGTATTGTAGAAAAACTACCAGCTTAAATGTAAACCCATATGTCACAAGATGGGTTGCAAACTGGCAAGGACAGAACCCACAGGCTTAGAGTTGCTGGCTATGTCAGACTCAAGCCCGGTCACAAGTGGTGTCCCACAGGGCTCGGTCCTTGGCCCCTATTGTTCGGCATCTACTTCTCAAGTACAGGCCAACATGGTAGGACTTTGGCTGACAAAGTTTGCAGACGACTGCAAACTGGGCGCCATTGTGGAAAGTGCATCGGACACAGATATCCTTCAGAAGGGACTCACGGAAACAGATAGCTGGTGCCAGAGCCATGGCCTAAAGTTAAGCCAAAAATGTATAGTCATACCCTGGGAAAAACAAGGTAACCCCAAGCTACCATATAGGTGGCAATCCACTAAGCACAAAAGAGGTTATCAGGGACCTGGGGACCCAGGTTGACAGTGGCCTTTCTTTTGACACTCATATTGCTAAAGTGGTTAGAAAGACCTTCTACATTGCCCACCTGATCATGAAGGGATTCACATCCAGATCTAGTGAGGTCATTGTTCCCCTGTACTCTTCAGTTATCAGACCAATGATCGTGTACAATGCCCCATTCGGGATGTATCTCACCCGATATCTGCAGCAATTGGAGAGACCCCAAAAGTTCCTCACCAAAAGGATAAAGGGACTCCAAAATCTGTCATATGCTGCCAGATTGAAGAAACTCCAGCTCTATTCAGTCACATACCGTCTGCTCAGAGGTGACATGTGCCTGACATACAAGGCCATGTCCAACCCGGAATTAATGGACATGCTCCACCTCAAAAAAATCCAAATCCACCAAAAACCACTAGAGCAAGTGACTTAAACCTTAGCACGGATATAAATAGGACGTGCTGGAGGGATAGATTTATCACTCAGAGACTCCCTATGCTGTGGAATAAAATCCCGGTCCATGTTAGGCAGAGCACCTCGCTGGCACTGTTCAAGAGAAATCTTGACCTGTGGATGGGAGATCGTAAGGTTTACCCCTGGAATCATCTCTGTGTCACTGCTGGACAGAGGCACAACAAACTAATGGGTACAGTATTTTTTCATATAAGGGGTGGCGTAAGCCACAAAACTTTGGGCTAGGCTTATAAATGCCTTAGGGCAGATAGCCTAGTATAAACCTATGAACCTATGAACCTATAAAGCAGTGGTCATAGTGTAACATATATGCTGGTAACATAAAGTACTGGTCATAATGTCACATGTCCATTAGTACTGTAAAGCAATAATTATAAGATAACATACCCACTGCTATTGTAAAGCAGTGGTCATAAGTCAAAATATCCACTGGTACCGTAAAGCAGTGGTCATAAGGTAACATATCTGCTAGTAACATAAGCCAATGGTCATAAGGTAACATATTCACTGCACTGTAAAGCAGTGGTCATAAGGTGAAATATCCACTGGTACTATAAAGCAGTAGTAATAAGGTAACATACCCACTGGTACTGCAACACCAATAAAAGTTCCAGGATGCAAAGAAAATCACTGGTAACCAAAAATAATGCACCCAATGGCCATCGTCAAGAACTCCACTTTATTAGAACCAAGCACAATCTAAATCCATTAGTTGTTAAGCACTTTCATCATATAAAATGATTTCCAGTTCTGATGAAGTCATTATATATGATGAAAGCACTTAACAACTAATGGATTTTAATGGTGCTTGGGTCTAATAAAGTGGAGTTCTTGTCGATGGCCACTGGGTGCATTATTTTTGATATCCACTGGTACTGTAAAGCAGTGGTCATAAGGTACCTGGTACTGTGAAGCACTGGTTATAAGGTAACATATCCACTGGTACAGTAATCCAGTGCTCATAAGGTAATACATCCACTGATGCTATAAAGCAGTGGTCATCTGGTAACATATCTGCTGGTAACATAAAGCAGTGGTCATAAGGTAACATATCTACTAGTATTGTAAAGCAGTGGTCATACCATAACACATCCAGAGGCACTATAAAACAGTGGTCATAAAGTAACATACCCACTGGTACTCTAAGCAGTGGTCATAAGATAACACATCCACTGGAACTGAAAAGCAGTGTTCATAAAATAATGTATCTCCTGGTACTTTAAATCAGTGGGCATAAGGTAACATATCCACTGGTAGTGTAAAGTAGCAATCATCAGATAACATACCCACTTGTACTGTAAAGCAGTGGTCATAAGGTAATTTATCCACTGGCACTCTAAAGCAGTGGCCATAAGGTAGCATATCCACTGCTACTGTAAAGCACTGGTCATAAGATAACATACCCACTGGTACTGTAAAGCAGTGACCATAAGTTATCATATTCACTGGTCCTGCATAGCAATGCTAATAAGGTACATATCCACTGATATTGTGATGCAGTGGCCATAAGATAACATTCCCAATGCTACTGTAAAGCAGTGGTCATAAGGTAGCATATTAGCTGGTTCTGCAAAGTAGTGTTCATCAAGTAACATATCCACTGGTAATGGAAACTAGGTGTGATAAGGTACACATCCACTGGTACTGTAATGCAGTGGTCAGAAGGTAACATATCCACTGGTACTCTAAGGCGGTGGTCATACAAAATCATATTAATTGGCAGTGTAAAACAGTGGTCACAAGGTAACATAACCACTAGTACTATAAAGCAGTGGTCACAAAGTAACATATTCACTGGTACTGAAAAAAGTGGCCATAAAGTATCATATCCACTGTACTGTAAAGCAGTGATCATAATATAACTCTTTCACTGGTACTGTAATGCAGTGGTCAAACGGTAATATATCCACTGGTACTATAAAGCTGTGCTCATAAGCTAACAAATCCACTAGTAACATAAAGCAGTGTTCATAAGGTCATATGCCCACCGGTACTGTTAAGCAGTGGTCATAAGAAAACACCCACTGCTACAGTAAATCAGTGGTCATAATGTAACATATCAACTGAAACTTTAAGAAAGTGGTAGTGTAAAGTAGTAGTCATAAGTTAAAATATCCACTGGTACTGTAAAGCAGTAGTCATAAGACAGCATATCCACTAATAATGTAAAGCAGTGGTTATAAAATAACACATCCACTAGTACTGTAAAGCAGAGGTCATAAGATAAAATGTCAACTGGTGCTGTAAAGCAGTGGTCAAAAGGTAACATATCTGCTTGTAACACAAAGGAGTGGTTGTAAAGTAACATATCCACTGGTACTGTAAAGCAGTGGTCATAAGAAAAAAATGCACTGGTACTGTAAATCAGTGGTCATAAGGTAACATATTCACTGGTAGTGAAATGCAGTGGTCACAAGATAAAACACCCACTGGTACTGTAAAGCAGTGTCATAACACAACATACCCACAGGTACTATAAAGCAGTGTTCATAAGGTAGCATATCCATTGGTAACATAACACAATGGTCATAAGGTAACATGTCAACTGCTACTGTAAAGCAGTGGCCATAACATAACATACCCACTGCTGCTATAAAGCAATGGTCATAAGATAAAATAGCCACTGGTACTGTAAACCTGGGTCCATAAGGTAACATATCCTACTACTGTAAACCAGTGGTCATCAGGTAACATATCCAATGGTACTGTAAAGCAGTGTTCATAAGGTATCATATATGCTGGTAACATAAAGCAGTGATCATAAGGTAACATGTCCACTAGTACTGTTAAGCAGTGGTCATAAGAAAATATATCCACTGCTACTGTAAAGCAGTGGTCATAAAGTAACATATCCACTACTACTGTAAAGCAGTGGTCATAAAGTAATGCATCCACTGGTACTGTAAAGCAGTGCTCATAAGGAAACATATTCACCAGCACTGTATAGCAGTGGTTGAAAAGTAACATATCTACTGGTCCTCTGATGCAGTGGTCATAACATAAAACACTCACTGCTACTGTAAATCACTGGTTATAAGATAGCATATCCACTGGTACTGTAAAGCAACAGCCATAAGGTAACATATCCACTGGAACTGTAAGCCAGTGGTCATAAGGTAACATATCCTACTACTGTAAAGCAGTGGCCATTGAGTAACATATACATGACTATGGTAAAGTAGTGATAATAACTTGATGTATCCATTGGTACTGCAAAGCAGTGGTCATAAGGAAACATATTCACTGGCCCTGTACAGCAGTGGTTATAAAGTAGCATATCCACTGATCCTGCGATGCAATGGTCATAAGATAAAATACTGACTGCTACTGTAAAGCAATGTAATAAGGTAGCACATCTACTGGTACTGTAAAGCAGCAGCCATAAGGTTACATATCCACTGGTACTTTAAAGCAGTAGTCATAAGTTAACATATCCACTGGTAACACAAGTCAGTGGTTGTAAGGTGACATATCCACTGGTACTGTAAAGCAGTGAAAGTAAGGTAACATATACACTACTACTGTAAAGCAGTGGTCATAAGTTAACATATTCACTGGTGCTGTATAGCAGTGGTCAAAAAGTAACATATCCAGTTGTCCTGTGATGCAGTGGTCATAACATATACTACTGACCGCTACTGTAAAGCAGTGGTAATAAGGTAAAATATTCACTGGTACTGTAAGCCAGTT
This sequence comes from Protopterus annectens, assembly GCF_019279795.1. Lineage (NCBI taxonomy): Eukaryota > Metazoa > Chordata > Ceratodontiformes > Protopteridae > Protopterus > Protopterus annectens. The sequence goes on from NC_056748.1 coordinate 1,070,649,272, forward strand.
GTCTTAAAGTACCATATCCTACTACTATAAACCAGTTGTCAAAAGGTAACATACCTACTTGTACTGTAAAGCAGTTGTCATAAGCTAAGATATCCACCACTACAGTAAAGCAGTGATCAGAAGGTAACATAATCACTGGCATTGTAAAGCAGTGGTTGAAAAGTAACATATCCAGTTGTCCTGTGATGCAGTGATCATAAGGTAAAATACTGACTGCTACTATAAAGCAGTTTTCATAAGGTAACATATCCACTGGTACTGTAAGCCAGTGGTCTCAAGGTAACAAATTGTGCTACTATAAACCAGTGGTCATAAGGTAACATATCCACTGGTACAGAAAAAAAGTGGCCATAAGGTATCATATCAACTGTACTGTAAAGCAGTGGTCATAAAATAACATATTCACAAGTACTGTAAAGCAGTGGTCATAATGTAACTTGTTCACTGGTACTGTAAAGCAGTGGTTATTAAGGTAACATGTTGACTGGTACTCTAAAGCAGTGGTCATAAGGTAACATGACGACTGCTACTGTAAACCAGTGATCATCAGGTAACATACCCAATGGTGCGGTAAAGCAGTGGTCATAAAGTAGTATAGTCACTGGTAGTATAATGCAGTGTTCACAAGGTAAAATATCCACTGGTACTGTGAAGCAGTGTCATAACATAACATATCCACTGATACTACAAAGTAGTGTTCATAAGGTATCATATCTGCTGGTAACATAAAACAGTGGTCATAAGGTAACATGTCCACTGGTACTATTAAGCAGTGGTCATAAGAAAACATATCCACTGTTACTGTAAAGCAGTGGTCAAAAAGTAATGTATCCACTGGTACTGTAAAGCAGTGGTCATAAGGAAACATATTCACTGGCACTGTATAGCAGTGGTTGAAAAGTAACATATCTACTGGTCCTCAGATGCAGTGTTCATAACATAAACCACTCACTGCTACTGTAAAACAGTGGTCATAATGTAGCATATCCATTGCTACTGTAAAGCAACAGCCATAAGGTAACATATCCACTGGTACTGTAAGCCAGTGTTCATAAGGTAACATATCATACAACTGTAAAGCAATGGTCATTATGTAACATATCCATGACTATGTTAAAGCAGTGGTAATAAGTTGACATATCCACTAGTACTGTAAAGCAGCGGTCATAAGGAAACTTATTCACTGGCACTGTATAGTAGTGGTCATAAAGTAACATATCCACTGGTCCTGTGATGCAGTGGTCATAAGATAAAATACTGACTGCTGCTGAAAAGAAGTGGTAATAAGGTAGCATATCCACTGGTACTGTAAAGCAGCAGCCAAAAGGTAACATAGCCACTGGTACTGTAAAGAAGTGGTCATAAGGAAACATATCCACTGGTAAAACAAAGCAGTGGTTGTAAGGTAACATATCCACTGGTACTGTAAATCAGTGGAAGTAAGCTACGATATACACTACTACTGTAAAGTAGTGGTCATACGGTAAAATATTCAATGGCACTGTATAGTAGTGATCAAAAAGTAACATATCCAGTTGTCCTGTGATGCAGTGGTCATAACATATAATACTGACTGCTACTGTAAAGCAGTGTTAATCATCATCTTCTTTCGGCTATTCCTGTTAGGGGTTGCCACAGCAGATCACCTGTTTCTATTTCTTCCTGTCCTCTGCATCTTGCTCTGTCACACCAACCACCTGCATGAACTCTCTCACCACATCCATAAACCTTATCTTAGGCCTTCCTCTTTTCCTGTTACCTGGTAGCTTCATCCTCAGCATCCCTCCTCAGCACATGTCCAAACCAATGTAATCATGCCTCTCTGGCTTTGTCTCCAAACCTTCCAACCTGGACTGACCCTCTAATATACTTATTCCTAATCCTGTCCACCCTCGTCACACCCAGTGCAAATCTTAACATCTTTAATTCTGCCACATCCAGCTCAAACTCCTGCCTTTTTGTCAATACCACTGTCTCCAACCCATATAACATAGCTGGTCTCACTACCCTCTTGTAGACCTTCCCTTTCACTCTTACAGGTACTCATCTGTCACAAATCACTCTTGACACTCTTCTCCACCCACTCCATCCTGCCTGTACTCTCTTCTTCACCTGTCTTCCACACTCATCGTTACTCTGAACTATTGACCCCAATTATTTAAACTCATCCACCTTCGCCACCTCTACTCCTTGCATCCTCACCATTCCTCTATCCTCCCTCTCATTCACACACATATATTCTGTCTTAGTCCTGCTGGCCTTAATTCCTCTTTTCTCTAGAGCATATCTCCATCTCTCCAGGGTCTCCACCACCTGTTCCCTACTCTCACTACAGATTACAATGTCATCTGCAAACATCACAGTCCACGGGGACACCTGTCTGATCTCGTTTGTCAACCTGTCTATCACCATTGCAAATAAGAAAGGGCTCAGAGCTGATCCTTGATGTAATCCCACCTCCACCTTAAACGCATCCATCACTCCCACCGCAGACCTCATCGCTGTCACACTACCCTTGTACATATCCTGTACCAGTCTTACATACTTTTTTGACACTCCTGATTTCCTCAAACAATACCCCAACTCCTCTCTAGGCATCCTGTCATATGCTTTCTCTAAGTCTACAAAAACACAATGCAACTCCTTCCGACATTCTCTGTACTTCTCCATCAACACTCTCAGAGCAAAGATCACATCTGTAGTGCTCTTTCCTGGCATGAAACCATACTGCTGATCACTAATCATCACGTCCCTTCTTAACCTTGCTTCCACTACTCTTTCCCATAACTTCATGCTGTGACTGATCAATTTAATCCATCTGTAGTTACTACAGCTCTGCACATCACCCTAATTCTTAAAAATCAGTACCAAAACACTTTTTCTCCATTCCTCAGGCATCCTCTCACTTTCCAAGATTTCATTAAACAATCTGGTTAAAAACTCCACTGCCATTTCACATAAACACCTCCATGCTTCCACAGGTATGTCATCTGGGCCAACAGCCTTACCATTCTTCATTCTCTTCATAGCTATCCTTACTTCCTCCCTGCTAATCCATTGTACTTCATGATTCACTATCCCTGCATCATCCAACCTTCTCTCCCTCTCATTCTCTTCATTCATCAACCCCTCAAAGTACTCTTTCCATCTCCTCAACACACTCTCCTTGCTTGTGAGTATGTTTCCCTCATTATCCTTTATCACTTTTACCTGCTGCACATCTTTCCTAGCTTGGACCCTCTGTCTAGCCTATCAGTACAGGTCCTTTTCTCCCTCCTTAGTGTCAAACCTTTCATGCAACTCTTCATATGCCTTATCCTTAGCCTTCGCCACCTCTCTCTTTGCCATGCACCTCATCTCCTTATACTCCTGTCTACTTTCTTCATCTCTCTGACAATCCCACTTCTTCTTTGCCAACCTCTTTCTCTGTATACTCTCCTGTACATCCTCATTCCACCACCATGTCTCCTTGTTGTCCTTCCTCTGTCCAGATGTGATACCAAGCACCTTTCTAGCCGTCTCCCTTACTAGCTCTGCTGTAGTTACCCAGCTATTTGGTAACTCTTCACTGCCACCCAGTGCCTGCCTTAACTCATCCCTGAACTCCACCTCACAATTACCCTTTTTCAATTTCCACCACTTGATCCATGGTGCTGCCCTCACACTCCACCTTCTCATCTTGATAACCAACGTCATCCTACAAACCACTATCCTATGCTGCCTAACTATACTTCTCCAGTCACCACTTTACAGTCTCTAATCTCCTTCAAACTGGCCCTCCTACATAAGATATAATCCATCTGTGTGCATCTTCCTTCACTCTTGTAGGTCACCCTATGCTCCTCCCTATTGTTGAAATATGTATTCACCACAGCCATGTCCATCCTTTTTGCAAAATCCACTACCATCTGACCTTCTGCATTCCTTTGTTTAAAACCTTACCTACCCATCACTTCCTCATCCCCTCTGTTCCCCTCACCAACATGCCCATTGAAATCTGCTCCAATCACCACTCTCTCACCCTTGGGTACAGTCATCACCACTTCATCCAATTCACTCCAAAATTGTTCTTTCTCATCCATTGCACACCAACTTGTGGAGCATATGCACTAACAACATTCATCATTACACCATCAATTTCCAGCTTCATAAACATTACTCTATCTGACACTCTTTTCACCTCCAAAACACTCTCAGCATACTGTTACTTCAGAATAACTCCTACGTTATTTCTCCTCCCATCCACACCATGATAAAACAATTTGAACCCACCACCGATACACCTAGCCTTACTCCCCTTCCATCTGGTCTCTTGCACACACAATATACCAACCTTCCTTCCTTCTGTCCATCATATCAGCTAGCTCTCTCCCTATACCAGTCATACTGCCAACATTCAAAGTTCCGACCCTCACTACCACAGTCCTAGCCTTTCTCCTCTCTTCCTGCCTTCGGCCATGTCTTCTGCCTCGGTATCATATTCACTGGTACTGTAAGCCAGTAGTCTTAAAGTGCCATATCCTTCTACTGTAAACCAGTGGTCATAAGGTAACATACCTACTTGTACTGTAAAACAGAGGTCATAAGATAAGATATCCACTGTGGTCATAAGGTAAGATATTCACTGGAACTTTATAGCAGTGGTTCATAAGTAACATATCCAGTGGTCTTCTGATGCAGTGGTCATACGATAAAATACTGACTGCTGCTATAAAGCAGTTGTCATAAGGTAACATATCCACTGGTATTGTATAGCAGTAGCATATCCACTTGTCCTGTGATGCAGTGGTAATAAGATAAAATGCTGAGTACTATGGTAAAGCAGTTGTAATAAGGTAGCATATCCACTGGTACTATAAAGCAGCAGCCATAAGGTAAAATATCCACTGCTACTGTAAAGCAGTGGTCATAAGGTAACATATCCATTGGTACCACAAAATAGTAGTCATAAGATAACATATCCACTGGTACTGTAAATCACTGGTAATTTATTTTATTTTTATTTATTTTATTTTACATTTGTTGACCGGGAGTGGCCAACTGGATTACAAGTCCATTTTCAGTGGAGGCCCGGGGAGAAAAGCTCCAAGAGAACAATGTTTTTACAAAACATAGTTTTAAGGACAGACTTTTGACATACAATTTCCATAGAAGAGACTTTGACATACATATTAACTAACAAATAGGATACATTCATTCTCTACAATATAATATTACATTTTTGAAGATATTCCTAAGTTTAGGATTCCTGTGATAGATTTACTATCAGAGTAAAACCAGAGAGGCTTAGAATAAGAGAGAGAGCAGATGATGCTCGCTATAATTGAGAAGGATAACAAATTGATTTACTGCATGTCTTCACCTGGTTTTAGTTGAGAAGGATAACAAATTGATTTACATGTCTTCTCCTGGTTTTAGTTGCTTATGGAAAGCAGAACATTGTTGGGGTAGTTTTCCCTAACTCCTGGAGAGATGGGATGAGCAGCAGACTAACAGTCCTAAGTGGGTACAATACTATGATTGGTTGGCTTAGCAGAGTTACTTAAGTTAGGTGAAGTGTTCTAATGAGACATTAGCTAGGGGGATACAGGAGCACAATCGATTATTCAAAAAGTGAGTTTTAACAAGTTTCTTGAACTGTGATGGGGATTTGTTATCAGTTATATGGGCAGGAAGGGAGTTCCAGGTTTTTGCTATACAGTGGCTGTAGACAGACTTACCAGCTTCATTGTTATATTTGGTTGCTTTGAGGAGGTTTTGTGTGCTAGACCTCAAAGGCCTGATGGTTGTATAGGGTTGCAAAAGGTTTTGTAGGGCTGGGGTCTTATCAGAGTTATGTAATATTTTGTGGGCTAGTGATAGTTGATTGAGTTGAAGTAGTAGTGGTAGTTCTAGCCAATTGAGTTTTTTTAGGCATTCACGGTGATGTGTTCTGATGGGAGAGGTTGTAGCGAATTTGGTTATCTTATTATAACAACTGTCAAGTTTGTTTAGGTCAGATTTGTGGAGATTTATAAGCATGGGCGAGGCATAATGTAGGGTGGATAGTAGGTTAGTCCTCACTATTGTAGTTTTGGTGTGGTCAGTGAGGAATTTTTTATTGCGATACAGTAGGCCAAGTTTTTTATGTATTTTATTATGGTTATAGAAATATGTAGGTCAATCTAAGGTGATTATCTATTTCAACCCCTAAGTGTTTGGTATGATTTGTGGAGGTGATTGTGGTCTTGTTAAAGGAGGGGATGAAGAAAGAATCAGTGGGAGGTGTGGCTGTGTGGGAGCTAAAGAGTACTAACTTTGTTTTACTTGGGGTCAGAATGAGCCTTTGGTTTGTAATCCAAGTTTCTGTTAGGGAAAAGCATTCTTGTGTTAGGGAATGAAGGATGTCAATTGATTTGGCTGCGCATATTTTGGTGGTATCATCTGCATATTGCACTATTGAGGCTTTAGGAATACTGTTTGAGAGCTGATTGGTGAAGAGGGTAAAAAGAAGTGGCCCCAGGATGGAGCCTTGGGGTACTCCTAGGGAGACTAGTAGGGAGGGGGAGAGTTGGTTTTGCCACATAACAGCTTGTTCCTTCCCTCTAGGTAGTTTTTGAACCAGGAGATGGCAGGGGTGGTGAGGTTTAGGTTGCTAGCGAAAGAAGGAGTTTATTGTGGTTAACCATATTGAATGCTTTGGACAAGTCAAGGAAGGTGGCAGATACAAAGAGTCCATTGTTTCTGTGAGTATTGACAATGTTGGTGAATTTTCTTAGTGCAGCGGTGGTGCTATGGAAGGTTCTAAAGCCATGTTGTTGTGTTGCTATTAGATTATTTTCTAGGATATATTTCATTAGTTGCTTGTGTATTACCCTCGCTAAAATTTTAGATAAAGTGGGGTAGTACGGCTATAGGGCACTAGTTATTGAGTTCCAGGGAGGTTCCCCCTTTATGTAGAGGGATGATATGTGATATTTTCCATAGCTTGGGTGCTATACACTTGGAGATGGATCTGTTAATTAGGATGGAGACAGGATATGATATGGCTTCTGCACCCACGTGGAAGTATTCAGCGGGTAATTTATCTGCTGCTAGAGATGTTGGTTTGAGCTTGTGGAGTAGTTTTTCAATGGATTTGGTTGGTTCTGGGAGGAAGCTGAATTTGGGGCAATTGTTAGTTGGGGTGGATTTGCAGGAGTGGGGATGTTGTCATAGGGTTGGTTGTTTGTAAGGGTCTGGATAGCTTCTGTAAAGTATTTATTAAATTGAGTGGGGATGTCTTCTTGGTTGTTAACTATTTTTGGGGTAGGGGTAGCTGTTTTACCTGGTTGTAGAATAGAGTTAATTGCTGCCCAAAATTTTTGTGAGTTGTTCCTGTGCTTATCCTGTAACATTTGGTAATAAGATGCTTTGTCTGTTTTGGTGAGTTTTTTGGCTTTGTTATGTAGTTTAATGTATATCTGTTTGTTCAATTGAGATTTACTGTTGAGGTAGTTGGTCCAGGCCTTGTTTCTTTTTTTGAGGAGGGATTTTGTGTCTGGGGTTAACCAGGGGGCATATTTAGTTTTAATACTTGTTGCTCTGGAGGGGGCGTGATGGTTAAGGGTTTTTAAGAAGGTAGTATTGAAATATAGTACAGCTTCATCAAGAGATAAGTTTTTTAGGGGGGCCCAGTTGCACATTTTTAGGTCGTTCATAAAGCTGGAGTGGTTAAAATGTTTTTTTTTTTGTTTCTAATTAGGTGCGTAGATATTTGGGTCAGTTATGGTGATTTTGATCTGAGTAAGAATGTGGCTTGGTGGTCACTCAGAGTGTCTGTTAGACACCATGCTAGAGATATCAGTGATGGGTGGGATACGAGCATCCAATCTAGAGTAGATTTGTGTTTGGTTCTCTTGTCTGTGCTTGTGGGGGAAGTGATGAGTTGGGTTAGGCCTTATAGGTTACTATGGGAGAGTGGATTATGACTGGAACAGTTTTGCCAGTCAGTATTAAGGTCTCCTAATACTATGCTTTCCTGGGGAAGGAGTTAGATATCCATTCTAGGAGTTTTTCTGTAATGGGGATATTGTTACCTGGAGGAATGTAGCATGTTATGATGTTGATGTGTTTACTATCATTCAGTTTTAGATTTGTTAGAGTGAGTTCACCTTTATCGAGGTCTGGGGTTGTTATATCTATTTCTCAAGGATGAGGTGAGGTTTATACACTATAGCAACACCCTCCCTTTTTTACCTATTCTATCACTACGAATTATATTGTAACCGGGTGGAGTGATTTCATTGTTGTGGTGCCTGGTTTAAGCCATGTCTCTGTTAGTATGACTATCTCAGGTTGATAAAAGGAGAGTAGTGCATGAAGGTTGTGGACTTTGTTTAGTATACTTCTGACATTTAAATTTAAAATGAGGAGCATGGATTTGTCTCAGTGGAGTAGGGTATCATTCAGGTTGAGGGTTGGGGCTCCTAGATTTTGTGGGCCTGGGTTTGGGTGTATTTCACCGCAGCTAATGAGTTGAATTCTGAGGTAAAAATAGAGTTTGAGTAGTTTGTTTAGGGTCTTAAAGTTCATTATAGTTGTTTGGGACTGGTAGTGTGATGGCTGTAATCTGTGTGCATAGTGGTGAATAAAGGTTTGGTAGTCATATGGGACTAGTTGAGTAAAAGGTTGTGTTGTAATAATGTTAGTGGAAGTCGTTTTTCTTGGTATGTGGATATAATTAAGTTGTTTTTTGTGGCTGGTGATAGAAGTTAGGAGTGGGAGGGTGGATACACCTAGGAGCAATAGTAAAAGATGTATGCATGTGGGTTTGGGTAGCTTGTGCATGGTTTGGTTGGGTTTGGTCATGAGAAAGAGGTCTTCTTGGGATGGGTTGGGTGTGGTGGATGATGAGAGGTGTTTCTTGTGATTGTAAGTTAGTTAGATGGAAGACTGTGATTTACATTATGTGGAATAGTGGATGAGAAGGAAATGGGTACAGGGGCAGATTCTGTGATTAGTAGCTAGCATGACAGGAGTGGCTAAGTTTAGCTGAAATGTAGCACTAGTGATCATGTAACATAGCCACTGGTACTCTAAAGGAATGGTCATAAGGTAAAATATCGATTAGTACTGTAAAACAGTGGGTATAAGAAAACATATTCACTGGCACTGAGTAGCAGTGGTCAAAAAGTAACATAGCCACTCACTCTATGATGCAGTAGTCATAACATAAAATACTTACTGCAACTGTAAAGCAGTGGTAGGAAGGTAACATATCCACTGGAACTAGACTTCAGTGGACATAAGGTAACATATCCACTTGGTACTGTATAGCAGTGGTCATAAAGTAATATATCCAAAGTTACTGTAAAGTAGCGATCATAATGTAACATATCCACTGGTACTGTAAAGCAGTGGTCATAAGACAACATATCCACTGGTAATGTAAAGCAGTGGTCAGAAAATAACATATCCACTCGTACTGTAAAGCAGAGGTCATAAGATAACATACCCACTGCTGCAGTAATACCATGGTCATAAAGAAACATATCTACTGGTACTGTAAAGCAGTTGTCAAACATTAACATATCAACTGGTGCTGTAAAGCAGTGGTCAAAAGGTTGCATATCTGCTTGTAACAAAAAGGAGTGGTTGTAAAGTAACATATGCACTGGTACTGTAAATCAGTGGTCATAAGAAAAACATTTTCTGGTACTGTAAAGCACTGGTCATAAGTTAATATATACACTGGTAGTGTAATGCAGTGGTCACAAGGTAAAACACCAACTAGTTCTGTTAAGCAGTGTCATAACATTACATATCAACAGTTACTATTATGCTGCTAAAATAAAGCAATGGTCATAAGGTAACATGTTGACTGGTACTGTAAAGCAGTAGTTATAAGGTAACATATCAACTGCTACTGTGAAGCAGTGGTCATAACATAACATACCCACTGCTGCTGTAAAACAGTGGTGATAAGGTAACATATCCACTGGTACAGTAAACCAGTTATCATAAGGTAACATATCCTACTACTGTAAACCAGTGGTCATAAGTTAACATATCCAATGCTACTGTAAAGCAGTGGTCATAAGGTGACATATTCACTGGTAGTGTAATGCAGTGCTCACAAGGTAAAATATCCACTGGGACTGTGAAGCAGTGAAATAACATAACATATCCACTGGTACTATAAAGCAGTATTTGTAAGGTATCATATCTGCTGGTAACATAAAGCAGTGGTCATAATGTAACAGCTTCACTGCTATGCTAAAGCAATGGTCAAAATGTACCATATCCACTACTACTGTAAACCAGTGCTTGTAAAGTAAAGTGTCCACTGGGACAGCAAAGCAGTGATCATAAGGTAGCATATCCAATGTTACTTTAAAGTAGCCCCCATAAGATAACATATCCACTGGTACTGTAAGTCAGTGGTCATAAGGTAACATATCCTAAAACAGTGAACCAGTAGTTATTATGTAACATATCCATGGCTACTGTAAAGTAGTGGTCATAAGGTGACATATCCACTGGTACTGTAAAGCAGTGGTCATAAGGAAATATATTCACAGGCACTGTATAGCAGTGGTCATAAAGTAGCATGTCCACTGGTCCTGTGATACAGTGGTCACAAGATAAAATACTGACTGCTCTGTAAAGCAGTGGTAATAAAGCAGCATATCCACTGGAACTATAAAGCATCACCATAAGGTAAATAATCCACTGGTACTATAAAGCAGTGGTTATAAGGTAACATTCCGCTGGTAACACAAAGCAATAGTTGTAAGGTAACATATCCACTGGTACTCTAAAGCAGTGGTAGTAAGGTAACATATCCACTACTACTGTAAAGCAGTGGTCATAAGATAACATATTCACTGGCACTGTATAGCAGTGGTCGGAAAGTAGCATATCCATTGGTCCTGTGATGCAGTTGTCCTAACATATAATACTGACTGCTACTGTAAAGCAGTGGTCATAAGATAACATATTCACTGTTACTGAAAGCCAGTGGTCCTAAAGTAGCATATACTACTACTGTAAACCAGTGGTCATTAGGTAACATACCTACTTGGACTGTAAAGCAGTGGTCATAAGATAAGATATCCACTACTACTGTAAAACAGTAGTCATAAGGAAATATATTCACTCACACTGGTCATAAAGTAGCATATTCACTAGTTCTCTGATGCACTGGTCATAAGATAAAATACTGACTGCTACTATAAAGCAGTTGTCATAAGGTAACATATCCACTGGTACAGTAAGCCAGTCATCTTAATATAACATATCCTACTACTGTAAACCAGTGGGCATAAGGTTAGATATCCACTGGTACCACAAAGCAGTGGTCATAAAGTAGCATGCCCACTGGTCCTGCGATACAGTGGTCACAAGATAAAATACTGACTGCTCTGTAAAGCAGTGGTAATAAGGTAGCATATCCACTGGAACTGTAAAGCATCCCATAAGGTAACAAATCCACTGGTACTATAAAGCAGTGGTTGTAAGGTAACATATCCACTGGTACTCTAAAGCAGTGGTAGTAAGGTAACATATCCACTACTACTGTAAAGCAGTGGTCATAAGATAACATATTCACTGGCACTGTATAGCAGTGGTCGGAAAGTAGCTTATCCATTGGTCCTGTGATGCAGTTGTCCTAACATATAATACTGACTGCTAGTGTAAAGCAGTGGTCATAAGATAACATATTCACTGTTACTGAAAGCCAGTGGTCCTAAAGTAGCATATCCTACTACTGTAAACCAGTGGTCATTAGGTAACATACCTACTTGAACTGTAAAGCAGTGGTCATAAGACAACATATCCATTGACATTGTAAAGCAGTGGTCATAACACATCATATCTAATGGTAATGTAAAGCAGTTGTCATAAAATAACACATCCACTAGTACTGTAAAGCAGTGGTCATAAGATAACATATCGACTGCTGCAGTAAAACATTGGTCAAAAGGAAACATATCCACTGGAACAGTAAAGCAGTTGTCATTAGGTAACATACCTACTTGGACTGTAAAGCAGTGGTCATAAGGTAAGATATCCACTACTACTATAAAACAGTGGTCATAAGGAAATATATTCACTCACACTGGTCGTAAAGTATGAACATAGCTGAATCATTCAATATATTCTTTACTGAAACCGTACTTGCCCTAGCACAAAAGCAGCTCACTGCCAATACAAGTGACCACCCTACATCCAGCAACAGTCCCACTTTTAAGATACAACCCACCCCAACATCCTACATAAGAAAACTACTCTCCCAATTAAAGCCAACAACACTAGGAGTGATTCCCTTCCCAATGAATTCTTAAAACTGGCAGCAGCTGAAATTGCTATACCAGTCTCTATACTAATAAACAGATCAATATCTGAAGCCACAGTACCCATGATTTGTAAAACTGCCTACATGATACCCCTTCACAAAGAGGGAAGTTCCTATGACATATCAAACTACAGACCAATTGCAATCCTATCCCCATTAGCTTAAATATTAGAAAAATGTATTCACCATCAGTTAATGTCCCACCTTATCAATCAAGAACTCATATCTCAAACACAACACAGTTTTCACCCAGGTCATAGCACAACTACAGCCCTGCTAGCATTCACAGATATCATAAACCACAACAGGAACAACAGTAAACTTTCATCAGCCCTTTTCTTAGACCTATCAAAAGCATTTGATATGGTTAACCATGATAAACTCATCTCCCACCTTGTAACCCTAGGCTTAGACAACCAATGAGTCTCCTGGTTCAAACACTACCTCAGCAATAGGCAACAAGCAGTACTATGGCACAATAACCTGTCTCCACTCTTACCTGTCACACTTGTAGTACCTCAGGGATCTGTACTGGGCCCCTTGCTGTTCTCAATTTTTACAAATAATCTCCACTTAGTGGCAAATAGTTCTAGCCTTATCCAACACGCAGATGATTCAACTATTATATGTAGTGCCCCTACCCTGGCAGATCTACACAATAAAACTGAGGATAACTTCCACTCAGATGAAAACTGGCTTATTGAGAATGGCCTCATCCTTAATCTCCAAAAAAACAAAATTCTGATATTTCATCCCTCACAAATTACCACTCCTATCTCCTCCTCATCATTCACTCTAAAAATGGTACCCCCATTTCACCTGAATCCCACACAAAACTACTCAGAGTTACCATTGATAACATGTTAAAATTTGATATACACATTAACCTAGCTATTAAAAATACAAACTAAAAGCTAAGTAGTCTCTACAAACACAAATCCTTCCTGACCCATAACACTAGATCCTCAATAGCTCATACTCACCTTTTCTCCACACTACTGTATGCATCTCCAATCTTGACCAATCTATCCAAAACAGAAATCAACAAAATGACCTCCTGCTACAATCAGATAGCCAAATTTGCTAATAACAGCTTTTTCAGAATCCATCACTGTCACAACCTAAAGGAATTGGGCTGGCTTGAACTGCCAAATTTACTATCAACTTATCATCACTCACAAGCTGCTCTCCCAACCACATAAAACACCTTCACTAAGTAACATAATCCAACAGTACTCCTGTCCTAGGCAACTCCGTTCCACAGGCAAGTTACTGTTAACAGTTACTAGAACCCACAACCATGCTGGTAACTGCAGCAGCTCTTCTTACATGTTCAAAATCTGGAACTCTCTGCCTACATCTATAACCCTTGAATCTTCCTTACCTAAATTTAAAAGGTCTATCAAAATTCACCTAAACAACAAATGGCTTTGTCCCTGCTCCACACCAAACTAACTCCAGTCACACTCCTATACTAATGCAAGTCTTGCCTTAATAAATAATCTTTTGACTGAACTGCATAAACGTGTACACCACAACAAAAGAATTATATATTTGTGTTAGTTTGCTTGCTTTAGTGTTGTTTATAAATCTACTGATAAATGTACCTGAATATAGCATGACACTGAATATGTGTTCTCAACTAGATATTCTTAGTGGACCTAGTTGAAATATGTTTTTAAGCCTTGTCTGTATGTTTTGTAAATTGTCTCTTTGGAGCTTTTCTCCCCGGGCCCCCACTGAAAATGGACATGTATCCAGATGGACTATCCCAGTTAGCAAATGTAAAATAAAATAAATAAACAAATAAATAAGAAAAATCCCCACTTCTACTGTAAAGCAGTGGTCATAAGGTAACATAACCACTGGTACTGTAAAGTAGTGGTCATAAGATAACATATCCACTGATACTGTAAAGCAGTGGTCATAAAGTAACATAGCCAATATGGCTATAAACCAGTTGCTATAAGGTAACATATCCACTGTTACTGTTAAGTAGTGCTCATAAGGTAACAAATCCACTGGTACTGTACAGAAGTTGTCATAAGATAACATATCCACTGATACTGTAAAGCAGTGGTCATAAGGTAACATATCTGCTGGTAACACAAACCAGTGGTCATCAGGTAACATATCCACTGGAACTGTACAGCAGTGGTCATAAGATAACATATCTACTGGTATTTTGGAGCAATGGTCATAAGGTAACATATACACTGGTACTGTAAAGCAGTGGTCATAATGTAACATATCCACTGGTACTGGAAAGCAATGGTCATAAAGTAACATATCCAATGGTACAGTAAAGCAGTCATCATAAGGTAACATATCCACTGGTGGGAAGTTGGCATAATGGTTAAAGTGTTTACCTTACAGTCAGAATGAGCAGGGTTTGATTCTCACATGAGGTCATTGGATTGTCTTAGAATTTCCCTCAAAGGAAGTTAGCCTAGAAGTAATCTATGAACCTATGAGCTGGTACTGTAAAGCAGTGCTTCTAATGTATATATCCACTGGTACTGTAAAACACTGCTCATAAGATAAAATTTCCGCTGGTACTGTAAAACGGTGGCCATGATGTAACATATCCACTGTTACAGTAAAGCAGTGTTCATAAGGTAACATATCCAATGGTACAGTAAAATGGAATGTCTTTAGATTCCCCTCATAGGAAGTTAGCCTAGAAGTAATCTATGAACCTATGAGCTGGTACTGTAAAGCAGTGGCCATGATGTAACATATCCACTGTTACAGTAAAGCAGTGTTCATAAGGTAACATATCCAATGGTACTGTAAAGCAGTGGTCATTAGATACTATATCCACTGGTACAGTAAAGCTGCAGTCATGAGATAACATACCCACTGGTAGTGTAAAGCAGTAGTCATAAGGTACCATAGCCACTGGTTCTGTAAACCAGCGGTCATAAGATAATATACCCTTGGTATGGTAAAGCAGTAGTCAAAAGGTAACATATCCACTGGTGCTGTAAAGCAGTGTCATAACATATCCATGGGAACTAAAAAGCAGTGTTCATAAGATAGCATATCAACTGGTAAAATAAAGCAGTGGTCATAAGGTAACATATCCACAGGTACTATAAGGCAGTAGTCATTAGGTAACATATGCACTAGTACTGTAAAGCAGTGGTCATAAGGTAACATATCCACTGGTACTGTAAAGCAGTGGTTATAAGAACACATATTCACTGCTACTGTAAAGCTGTGGTAATAAGGAAGCATATCCACTGGTTCTTTAAAGCTGTTGCCATAAAGTAACATTTCCACTAGTACCGTAAAGCAGTGGTCATAAGGTAACACATCCACTGGTAACACAAAGCAGTATGCATAAGGAAACATAGCCACTGGCATTTTAAAGCAGTTGTAATCAGGTAACATTTATTTATTTATTTATTTATTTATTTATTTCAGTTTGATTACCGGGAAGTCCACTGGGCTAAAGGGCCCGTTTTCAGTGGAAGCCCGGGGAGAAAAGCTCCAAAACACAAACAAATCGATACATTTATATATACAGATTACAAAATAATTTCAAAGTGCATGCTAATCCAAGTTCAAATTCTGAATTACAATGATAATTCCAGTAAACAAGTAAAGTCAAAGTCACTCTAAGAAACAAGTATCAGGTGGTTGTAACAGAAAAAACACAACAATTCCACTTTTGTTTTGAGAAAAAGGCAATACTTGGGATATTACTGTTTTTTGTGCTGTTCACTAAGCATAGTGCATTATAGAAAGGAGAACAGGTGCAGAATAGAAGGAGGTTAGTCTGGGGCAAATGGAGTAGAAAGTTTAGGTATTAAAGGCAGAGGAGTGCAGTTGCAAATTCTGTTATGAAAGAAGTAGGAATGAAGCAGAGTTTTGAAGTTGTTTAGGTTGGTACTGGTCCTTAGTGACAAGGGCAGGGCATTCCATTTCTTAGCAAGTGTAAAGGATAAGAGAAGCTGGCCAGCAGGGCATTGGGGTTTTTGAACTGTGATCAGGTTGTGTTGAGAAGATCTAAGTGGTCGAGAGGGGGTATAAGGGAGCAGGAGATTTGTAAGTGCTGGGCAGTTTGAAGGGTATAGTAGTAGCTTGAAGGCTGTGGTGAGTTGGAGGAGGTTAAGTTGATTAGGAAGTTCTAGCCAGTTTAGGGTGAGAAGGGAGGAGCAGTGATGGGAAGAGGATTTTGCATTAGTGGCAAACCTGGCGATTTTGTTGTAGCATAGCTCAAGTTTGGATGTAAGAGAGGATGAGAGATTAGTTAGCAGGGAGGCACCGTATAGGAGGGAAGGAAGGAGGAAGGTAGAAGCAAGGGTTAGTCTAGAGTGAGGAGAGAGGAAGTGGTTGTTTCTATACAATAGACCTAGTTTTATGTGAGTTTTTTTGATATTCAGTTGGATATGTGTATTAAATTTTAGTTGATCATCAATAGTGACACCAAGAAGTTTGGAGGAAGATACAGTTTCGATAGAGGAGTTATTAAGGCTAGTGATTAGGAATGACTGTTTGTCGAGAGAGGAGAATTTAGAGGGAGAGGAAAGGAGTATCTTAGTTTTGTTGGCATTTAGGGAGAGGTGGTTTTGTAACATCCATTTTTCCATGGCAGGGAAGGCACTTTGGGTTAAGGCTTGGAGGTCTCTTAGGTTAGAGGCAGAGCAGATTAATGTTGAATCATCAGCGTATTGAACGATTTTAGTGTTGGGGATGGCCTTGTAGAAGTCATTTATGAATATATTAAATAGTAGTGGACCGAGTATGGAACCTTGAGGTACTCCGGTAGGAGTAGGAAGAAAAGAGGAGGTAGCTTGGCCCCATTTCACTGTTTGAGATCTGATGAAAACAAAATGAATAAACCAACGACAAGAAATGCACAACGGGAGTCCTCTTCCCAAACACAAACAGAGAGTTTGAGATCTGTTAGAGAGGTAGCTGGAAAACCAGGAAAGGGATTGTGAGGAAAGGCTGAGATTTGATAAGTGGTTTAGGAGGTGTGTATGTGAGATTGTATCAAAAGCTTTGGATAAATCTAGAAGGACAGTGGATACTATATTACCAGCATCACGGGCAGAGTTAACTGAGTGTAGGAAGGAGAGAAGGGCAGTGTTAGTACTATGTCCAGGGCGGAAGCCATGTTGGGTAGGAGAGAGAAGCTGGTGCTTGGTGAGGAAAGGCAGGAGTTGTAGGTGGATACATTTTTCTAGGAGTTTAGATATAGGGGAGAGAATGGCAATAGGGTGGAAATTTGTGACTGAACAGTTTTTGCCACCTTTGTGGAGAGGTAGAATGTATGCAGAATGCCAAAGTTTGGGTACGTAAGATTCAAGTAAAGACCTGTTGTTTAGGATGCTGATGGGAAGAGCAACAGTGTCATGGGCAATTTTTAGGAAGGCAGATGGGATGTTATCTGGGGCATTAGAGCAGGGTTTTAATTTAAGAAGGAGTTTTTTTATTTGGTTGATAGATACAGGTTTTAGTCTGAAAGAGGGTGGTTGAGAACTGTTTGAGGAAGATTGAGTAGAGGCAGGAGATATATGATTGTTGGGAAAAGTTTTAGTTAGTTCGGCAATGGAGGAGGTGAAGAAGGAGTTAAAAAGAGAGGCTATTTCAAGGTCAGTTTTGCTGGTATCTGGACAAGGGTTGTTTTTAGTACCAGGTCTGAGGAGAGATTTCTAGTACTAATCTAATATAGTGGTCATAAGGTAGTAATAACATAAAATATGTACTGAAACTGTAAAACTGTGGCAGCAAGGTAACATATCCACTGGTACTGGACTTCATTCGTCATAAGGTAGTATATTCACCGGTACTGTAAAGCAGTAGTCATAAGGTAACATATCCACTGATACTGTAAAGCCATGGGTATATGGAAATATATTCACTGGCACAGTATAGCAGTGGTCAAAAAGTCACATATCCACTGTTCCTCTGATGCAGTAGTCATAACATAAAATACTGAGAGTGAAAAGCAGTGGTAGCAAGGTAACATATCCACTGGTACTGGACTTCAGTGGTCAAAAGGTAACACATCCATTGGTACTGTAAAGCAGAGGTCATAAAATAACACATACACTAGTACTGTAAAGCAGAGGACATAAGATAATATCAAAAACAACAAAACTGCACCAAAACAAGATTCTAGAAATAAAACACAACCACCACCCATATAAGATAACATATCCACTGCTGCAGCAAAGCAGTTGTCATAAATTAACTTATCAACTGGTCCAGTAAAGCAGTGATCAAAAGGTAACATATTTGCTAGTAACACAAATCAGTGGTTGTAAAGTAACATATCCATTGGCACTATAAAACAGTGGTCATAAAATAATAAATGCACTGGCACTGTAAAGCTGTTGCCAAAGGTAACATAATGACTGGTAGTGTAATGCAATAAGGTAACATATCCACTTGTACTGTAAAGCAGTGTTATAACATAACATGTCCAAGGGAACTATAAAGCAGTGTTCTTAGGTAGCATATCCACTGGTAAAATAAAGCAGTGGTCATAAGGTAACATCCATTGGTACTGTAAATCAGTGGTCATAAGGTAATGTGTCCACTCATACTCTAAAGCAGTGTTCATAACATAACATAACATACCCACTCCTGTTGCTGTAAAGAAGTGGACATACGCTAACATATGTACTGGTACTGTAAACCAGTGGTCATAAGGTAACATATCCTACTACTCTAAACCAGTGGTCATAAGGTAACATATCCACTACTACTGTAAAGCAATGGTCATAGGTAAACATATTCACTGTAACTGTATAGCAGTGGCCATAAAGTAGCATATCCACTGATCCTGTGATGCAGTGCTCAAAAGATAAAATATTGACTGCTACTGTAATGCAGTGGCAATGAGGTAGCATATCCCTGGTACTGTAAAGCAGCAGTCATATGTTAACATATCCACTGGTACTATAAAGCAGTGGACATAAGGTAACATATCCTCTTGCACTATAAAGCAGTGCTCATAAAGTAACATATCCACTGTACTGTAAAGCAGTGGCCATAAAATAATATATATGCTAGTACTGCAAAGCAGAGGTCATAAGACAACATACAAACTGGTTCAGTAAAGCAGTGGTCATAAGTTAATATAACAAATGGCACTGAAAAGCAGTGGCCTAAAGGTCAGATACCCAGTGGTAACACAAATAAGTGGTCATAGGATAATATAACCACTGGTAGTGTAAAGCAGTGGTCACAAGGTAATATATCCACAGAACTGTAAAGCATTGGTCACAATGTAAAATATTCACTGGTACTGTACAGCAGTGTCATAACATAACATATTCACTAGTACTGTAAAGCAGTAGTCAAAACATAACATATCCCCTGATAAAATAAAGCAGTCATTATAAGGTAACATATCCAATGGTAATGGAAACCAGTGGTCATAAGGTAACATATCCACTACTAATGTAAAGCAGTGGTCATAATGGAACATATCCTCTTGTACTGTAAAGCAGTGGTCATAAGGAAACATATTCACTGCCCTGCATATTAGTGGTTGTAAAGTAACACATCCACTGGTCCTGTAATGCAGTGGTCATAGGACAAAATACTCACTCATACTGTAATTCAGTGAAATAAGGTATCATATCCACTGATACTGTAAAGCAGTGCCCATAAGGTATCATATTCACTGGTACTGTAAAACAGTGGTCATAAGGTAACATATCCGCTTGTAACACAAAGCAGTGGTCATAAGATAACATATCCACTGGTACTCTAAAGCTGTGGTAATAAGTTAACATTTCTACTACTACTGTAAAACAGTGGTCATAAAGTGAAATATCCACTAATACTGTAAAAGCAGGGGCTATGAGGAATGATATTCACCAGCACTGCAAAGCAGTAGTTATAAAGTAGCATATTCACTGCTCTTGTGATGCGGTAGTCATAAGATAAAATACTCACTACAGTGGTAATAAGGTAGCATATCCACTGGTACTGCATAGCAGTGGTCAAAATATAACATATCCCCTGGTAATGTAAAACAGTGGTCATAAAATAACACATCAACTAGTACTGGAAATCAGAAGTCATAAGATAAGATATCCACTGGTGTTGTAAAGCAGTGGTCATAAGTTAACACATCAGCTGGAGCATTAAAACAGTGGTCAAAAGGTAACATATCCACTGGTAAGAGAAAGCAGATGCCATAAGGTAACACATGCACTATACTGTAATGCAGTGGTCAGAAGGAAACTTATTCACTGGTACTGTAATGCAGTGGTCAAAAGGTAATGTATTCACAAACTTATTCACTGGTACAGTAATGCAGTGGTCAAAAGGTAATGTATTCACTGGTGCTGTAAAGCTGTGGTCATAAGCTGACATATCTACTAGTAACATAAAGCAGTGTTCCTAAGGTCACATGTCCACTGGTACTGTTAAGCAAACATTATAAGAAAACAATCACTGCTACTGTAAATCAGTGGTCATAATGTAACATATCCACTGAAACTGTAAAGCAGTGGTAATAAAGTAACATATCCAATGGCAGTGTAAAGCAGTGGTCATAAGACAGCATATCTACTGGTAATGTAAAGCAGTGGCTGTAAAATAACACATCCAGTAGTACTTTAAACCAGAGGTCAAAGGATAACATATCCACTGGTGCAGTAAGTGAGTGGTCATACATTAACATATCAACTGGTGCTGTGAAGCAGTTGTCAAAAGGAAATATATATCTCCTTGTAAAACAAAGCAGTGGTCATAAAGTAAC
Source organism: Protopterus annectens (assembly GCF_019279795.1). Classification (NCBI taxonomy): domain Eukaryota; kingdom Metazoa; phylum Chordata; order Ceratodontiformes; family Protopteridae; genus Protopterus; species Protopterus annectens. The sequence goes on from NC_056748.1 coordinate 1,070,670,325, forward strand.
ATATCCACTGGTACTGTAAAGCAGTGGTCATAAGAAATACATGTACTGGAAGTGTAAATCAGTGGTCATAAGGTAACATATTCACTGGTAGTGTAATGCAGTGGTCACAAGATAAAACACATGCTGGTACTGTAAAGCATTGTTTTAACATAACATATCAACAGGTACTATAAAGCAGTGGTCATAAGGTACCATATCCAGTGGTACTTTAAAGCAGTGGTCATAAGGTACCATATCCACTGGTACTGTAAAGTAGTGCTCATAAGGTAACATATCCTACTAGTGTATATCAGTGGTCATAAGTTAACATTCCCACTGATACTGTAAAACAGTGTCATAACATAACATAACATATCCATGGGAACTATAAAGCAGTGTTCATATCTACTGGTAAAATAAAGCAGTAGTCATAAGGTAACATGTCCACTGGTACTGTAAATCAGTGATCATAAGGTAACATGTCCACTGGTACTCTAAAGCAGTGGTAAGAACATAACACACCCACTGCTCCTGCTGTAAAGAGTGGTCATAATCTACCATATACACTGATACTGTAAACCAGGGGTTATAAGGTAATATATCCTACTACTCTAAGCCAGTCTTCATAAGTAATCATATCCCACTACTTCTGTAAAGCAGTGGTCATAAGGTAGCATATCCACTGGTACTGTAAAGCAGTGGTCATGAGTAAACATATTCACTGACACTGTATATCAGTGGTCGTAAAGTAGCATATCCACTGGTTCTGTGATGCAGTGCTCAAAAGAAAAAATACTGACAGCTAGTGTAATTCAGGGGTGATAAGGGAGCATATCCCTGGTACTGTAAAGCAGAAGCCATATGTTAACATATCCACTGGTAATGTAAAGCAGTGGACATAAGGTAATATATCCACTTGTACTGTAAAGCAGTGCTCATAAAGAAACATACCAACTGGTACTGTAATGCAGTGGTCATAAGAAAATATATCTGCTAGTACTGTAAAGCGGAGGTCATAAGATAACATATCCACTGGTCCTGTAATGCAGTATTCATAGCATAAAATACTCCTACTATAATTCAGTGATAATAAGGTAGCATATCCACTGGTACTGTAAAGCAGTGGCCATAAGGCCACATATCCACAGGTATGGTAAAACAGTGGTCATAAGGTAACATATCTGCTGGTAACACAAAGCAGTGGTCATAAGATAACATATCCACTGGTACTGTGAGGCAGTGGTAATAAGGTAACACATCCACTACTACTGTAAAACAGTGGTCATACGGTGACATATCCACTGGTACTGTAATGCAGTGGTCATAAGGTAACTTATCAACTGGTAATGTAAAGAAGTGGTCATAAAATAACACATACACTAGTACTGTAAAGCACAGGACATAAGATAACATATCCACTGCTGCAGTAAAGCAGTTGTCATAAATTAACCTATCAACTCGTGCAATAAAGCAGTGGTCAAAAGGAAACATATCTGCTAGTAACACAAATCAGTGGTTGTAAAGTAACATATCCACTGGCACTATAAAGCAGTGGTCATAAGATAATAAATGCAGTGGTACTGTAAAGCTGTTGCCAAAAGGTAACATAATGACTAATGGTAGTGTAATGCAGTGGTCATCGGGTAACATATCCACTAGTACTGTACAGCAGTATCATAATATAACATATCCATGGGAACTATAAAGCAGTGGTCATATGATAACATATCCACTGGCACTGTAAAACATTTGTCATAAGGTACCACATCCACTGAAACTGTAAAGCAATGCTCATAAAGTAACATATCCTACTAGTATAAATCAGTGGTCATAAGTTAACATATCCACTGGTACTGTAAATCAGTGGTCATAAGGTAATGTGTCCACTGGTACTCTAAAGCAGTGGTCAGAACATAACATACCCACTGCTGCTACTGTAAAGAAGTGGTCATAATCTAACATATGTACTGCTGTAAACCAGTGGTCATAAGGTAAGATATCCTACTACTCTAAACCAGTCTTCATAAGGTAACATATCAACTACTAATGTAAAGCAGTGGACATAAGGTACCATATCCACTAGCACTGTAAAGCAGTGCTCATAAAGTAACATATACACAAGTATTATAAAGCAGTGGTCATAAGGTAACATATCCACTGGTACTGTAAAGCAGTGGTCATGAGAAAACATATTCACTGACACTGCATAGCAGTTGTTGTAAAGAGGCATATCCACTAGTCCTGTGAAGATGTGCTCAAAAGATAAAATACTGACTGCTACTGTAATGCAGGGGTGATAAGGGAGCATATCCCTGGTACTACAAAGTAGAAGCCATAAGTTAACATATCCACTGGTACTGTAAACCAGTTTTCATAAGGTAACATATCCTACTACTTTAAACCAGTCTTCATAAGGTAACATATCGACTACTACTGTAAAGCAGTGGACATAAGGTACCATATCAACACGCACTGTAAAGCAGTGCTCATAAAGTAACATCCACAAATATTATAAAGCAGTGCTCATAAAGTAACATATCCACTGGTACTGTAAAGCAATAGTCATAAGGTACCACACCCACTGGTACTCTTAAGCAATGCTCATAAGGTAACATATCCTACTAGTATAAATCAGTGGCCATAAGCTAACATATCCATAGGTACTGTAAAAAAGTGGTCATAAGGTAATATATCTGCTGGTAACACAAAGTAGTGGTCATAAGATAACATATCCACTGGTACTATAAGGCAGTGGTAATAAGGTAACATATCCACTACTACCGTAGAACAGTGGTCATAAGGTGACATATCCACTCGTACTGTAAAGCAGTGGGCATAAGAAAACATATTCACTGCACTGAATATTAGTGGTCATAAAGTATCATATCCACTGGTCATGTAATGCAGTAGTCATAGGATAAAATACTCACTCTTACTGTAATACAGTGATAATAAGGTAGCACATACACTGGTACTGTAAATAAATGGCCATAAGGTAACATATCCACTACTACAGAAGAACAATGGTCATAAGGTGACATATCCACTCATACTGTAAAGCAGTGGGCATAAGGAATCATGTTCACTAGCACTTTACTGCAGTGGTAATAAAGTAGCATATCCACTAGTCTTGTGATCAAGCATTAGATAAAATACTACTATTGCAAAGCAGTGGTAATAAGGTAGCATATCCACTGGTACTGTAAAGCAGTGGTCATAAGGTATCATATCCACTCTTACTGCAAAGCAGTGGTCATAAGGTAACATATTCACTGGCACTGTATAGCAGTGGCTCTAAGATAGCATATCCACTGGTAATGTAAAACAGTGGTAATAAAATAACATATCCACTAGTGCTGCAAAGCACAGGTAATAAGATAACATATCCACTGGTGTAGTAAACCAGTGGTCATACGTTAACACATCAGCTGGTGCAGTAAAACAGTGGTCAATTGGTAAAATATCCAGTGGTAACAGAAAGTAGATGTCACAAGGTAACATATCCACTGTACTGTAAAGCAGTGGTCATAAGATAACATATCCAGTGGAACTGTACAGCAGTGGTCATAAGATAACATATCTACTGGTATTGTAGAGCAGTGGTCATAAGGTAACATATACACTGGTACTGTAAAGCAGTGGTCATAATGTAACATATCCACTGGTATTGTAAAGAAATGGTCATAAAATAACATCCACTGGTACAGTAAAGCAGTCATCATAAGGTAACATATCCACTGATGGGAGGTTAGCATAATGGTTAGTGTTTACATTACAGTCAGAAGGAGCAAGGTTTGATTCTCATATGAGGTAATTGGATTGTCTCAGAATTTCCCTCAAAGGAAGTTAGCCTAAAAGTCATCTATGAACCTATGAACCTATGAGCTGGTACTGTAAAGCAGTGCTGCTAAGATATATATCCACTGGTACTGTAAAACACTGCTCATAAGATAACATTTCTGCTGGCACTGTGAAACAGTGGTCATGATGTAGCATATCCACTGCTACAGTAAAGCAGTGTTCATAAGGTAACATACCCATTGGTACTGTAAAGCAGTGGTCATTAAATAATATATCCACTGGTACAGTAAAGCTGCAGCCATGAGATAACATACCCACTGGTAGTGTAAAGCAGTAGTCATAAGGTACCATAGCCACTGATTCTGTAAACCAGTGGTCATAAGATAATATACACCCAGTACAGTAAATCAGTGGTCAAAAGGTAACATATCCACTGGTATTGTAAAGCAGGGTTGATAAGATAACACAACCACTAGTACTGTAAAGCAGTGGTCGTAAGGTAATGCATCCACTGGTACTGTAAAGCAGTGATCATAAGATAACAAATGCACTGTACTGTATAGCTGTTGCCAAAAGGTAACATAATGACTGATAGTGTAATGCAGTGGTCATAAGGTAACATATCCACTGGTACTGTAAAGCAGTGTCATAACATAACATATCCATGCAAAGTATAAAGCAGTGTTCATAGGATAGCATATCTACTGGTAAAATAAAATAGTGGTCATAAGGTAACATAATGTAACTTATCCATGGGTACTATAAGACAGTAGTCATTAGGTAACATATGTACTAGTACTGTAAAACAAGTTGTCATAAGGTAACATATCCACTGGTACTGTAAAGCAGTGGTTATAAGAAAACATATTCACTGGCACTCTATAGCAGTGGTCATAAAGTAGCATATCCACTGGTCCTGTGATGCAGTGCTCATAAGATAAAATACTGACTGCTACTGTAAAGCAGTGGTAATAAGGTAGCATATCTACTGGCACTATAAAGCAGCTGCCATAAGGTAACATTTCCACTGGTACTGTAAAGCGGTCATAAGGTAACATATCCACTGGTAACACAAAGCAGTATTCATAAAGTAACATATCCGCTGATATTTTAAAACAGTGGTAATCAGGTAACATATCCAGTATTACTCTAAAGCAGTGGTCATAAGGTAACATATCCACTGGTACTGTAAAGCCATGGGTATACAGAAGCATATTCACTGGCACTGTATAGCAGTGGTTAAAAAGTCACATATCTGCTGTTCCTGTGATGCAGTGGTCATAACATAAAATACTTAGTGAAACTGTAAAGCAGTGAATGCAAGGTAACATATCCACTGGTACTGTACTTCAGTGGTCAAAAGGTAATATATCCACTGGTACTGTAAAGCAGTGGTCATAAAATAACACATACACTAGTACTGCAAAGCAGAGGACATAAGATAACATCCACTGCTGCAGCAAAGCAGTTGCCATAAATTAACTTATCAACTGGAGCAGTTAAGCAGAGGTCAAAAGGTAACATATCTGCTAGTAACACAAATCAGTGGTTGTAAAGTAACATATTCATTGGCACTATAAAGCAGTGGTCGTAAGATAATAAATGCACTGGCATTGTAAAGCTGTTGCCAAAAGGTAGCATAATGACTGGGAGTGTAATGCAGTGGTCATAATGTAACATATCCACTGGTACTGTAAAGCAGTGTCATAACATAACATATCCATGAGAACTATAAAGCAGTGTTCATAAGGTAGAATATTCACTTTTAAAATAAAGCAGTGGTCATAAGGTAACATGTCCACTGGTACTGTAAATCAGTGGTCATAAGGTAGTGTGTCCACTGATACTTTAAAGCAGTGTTTATGACATAACATACCCACTGATGCTGTAAAGAAGTGGCCATAAGCTAACATATGTACTGGTACTGTAAACCAGTGGTCATAAGGTAACATATTTACTGACACTGTATAGCAGTGGCTGGAAAGTAGCATATCCACAGGTCCTGTGCTGCAGTGCTCAAAAGATAAAATACTGGTTGCTACTGTAATGCAGGAGTGATAAGGTAGCATATCACTGGTACTGTAAAACAGCAGCCCTAAGTTAACATATCAACTGGTACTATAAAGCAATGGACATAAGGTAACATATCCACTTGCACTTTAAAGCAGTGCTCATAAAGTAACATATCCACTGGTGCTGTAAAGCAGTGGTCATAAAATAATATATCTGCTAGTACTGTCAAGCAGAGGTCAGAAGATAACATATACAAACTGGTGCAGTAAAGCAGTGGTCATAATTTAATATAACAAATGGCACTGAAAAGCAGTGGTCTACAGGTAAGATATCCAGTGATAACACAAAGAAGTGGTCATAGGTCACAATGTAACATATTCACTGGTACTGCACAGTAGTGTTGTAGCATAAAATATCCACTAGTACTGTAAAGCAGTGGTCAAAGGGTAACATATCCCCTGATAAAACAAAGCAGTCATTATAGGGTAACATGTCCAATGGTAATGGAAACCAGTGGTTATAAGGTAACATATCCACTACTAATTAAAGCAGTGGTCATAATGAAACATATCCTCTTGTATTGTAAAGCAGTGGTCATCGGAAACATATTCACTGCCCTGCATATCAGTGGCCATAAAGTAACATATCCACTGGTCCTGTAATGCAGTGGTCATAGGATATAATATTCACTGCTACTGTAAACCAGTGATAATATGGTAGCATATCCACTGATAATATAACACAGCAGCAATAAGGTATCATATCCACTGATACTGTAAAACAGTGGTCATAAGGTAACATATCCACTTGTAACACAAAGCAGTAGTCATAAGATAACATATCCACTGATACTCTAATGCAGTGGTAATAAGGTAACATATCAACTACTACTGTAAAACTGTGGTCATAAGGTTACATATCTACTAGTATTGTAAAGTAGTGGGTATAAGGAATCATATTCACTAGCACTGTAAAGCAGTGGTCATAAAGTAGCATGTCCACTGCTCTTGTGATGCGGTATCATACGATAAAATACTCATTGTTATTGTAAAGCAGTTGTAATAAGGTAGCATATCCACTGGTACTGTAAGGCAGTGGTCATAAGGTAACATAGTCACTTGTACTGTAAAGCAGTAGTCATAAGGTAACTTAGTCACTGACACTATATAGCAGTGGTCCTAAGACAATACATCCCCTGGTAATGTAAAACAGTGGTCATAAATAACACATCCACTAGTACTGTAAACCAGAGGTCATAAGATAACATATCCACTGGTGTAGTAAAGCAGTGGCCATAAGTTAACACATCAGCTGGGGTAGTAAAGCAGTGGTCAAAGGTTACATATCTGCTGGTAAGAGAAAGCAGATGTCATAAGGTAACATATCCACTGTACTGTAAAGCAGTGATCATAAGATAACATATCCACTGGTATTGTAAAGCAGTGGTCATAAGCTAACTTATTCACTGGTACTGGAATGCAGTGGTCAAAATGTATTGTATCCACTGGTGCTGTAAAGCTGTGCTCATAAGCTGACATATCTAATAGTAACATAAAGCACTGTTCATAAGGTCACATGTCCACTGGTACTGTTAATGAAAGGTTATAAGAAAACACCCACTGATACTGTAAATCAGTGGTCATAATTAACATATCCACTGAAACTGTAAATCAGTTGTCATAAAATATCATATCCAATGGTAGTGTAAAGCAGTGGTCATAAGACAACATAGCCACTGCTAATGTAAAGCAATGGTTGTAAAATAAGACATCCAGTAGTACTTTAAACCAGAAGTAATAAGATAACATATCCACTAGTGCAGTAAGTCAGTGGTCATACATTAACATATCAACTGGTGCTGTAAAGTAGTGGTCAAAAGGTAATATATCTCCTTGTAACACAAAGCAGTGGTCATAAAGCAACATATCCACTGGTACAGTAAAGCTGCAGCCATGAGATAACATACCCACTGGTAGTGTAAAGCAGTAGTCATAAGGTACCATAGCCACTGATTCTGTAAACCAGTAGTCATAAGATAATATACACAGTACAGTAAATCAGTGGTCAAAGGTAACATATCCACTGGTATTGTAAAGCAGGATTAATAAGATAACACAACCACTAGTACTGTAAAGCAGTGGTTGTAAGGTAATATCCACTGGTACCGTAAAGCAGTGATCATAAGATAACAAATGCACTGTACTGTATAGCTGTTGCCAAAAGGTAACATAATGACTGGTAGTGTAATGCAGTGGTCATAAGGTAACATATCCACTGGTACTGTAAAGCAGTGTCTTAACATAACATATCCATGCGAAGTATAAAGCAGTGTTCATAGGATAGCATATCTACTGGTAAAATAAAATAGTGGTCATAAGGTAACATAAGGTAACTTATCCATGGGTACTATAAGACAGTAGTCATTAGGTAACATATGTACTAGTACTGTAAAACAAGTTGGCATAAGGTAACATATCCACTGGTACTGTAAAGCAGTGGTTATAAGAAAACATATTCACTGGCACTCTATAGCAGTGGTCATAAAGTAGCATATCCACTGGTCCTGTGATGCAGTGCTCATAAGATAAAATACTGACTGCTACTGTAAAGCAGTGGTAATAAGGTAGCATATCTACTGGCACTATAAAGCAGCTGCCATAAGGTAACATTTCCACTGGTACTGTAAAGCGGTCATAAGGTAACATATCCACTGGTAACACAAAGCAGTATTCATAAAGTAACATATCCGCTGATATTTTAAAACAGTGGTAATCAGGTAACATATCCAGTATTACTCTAAAGCAGTGGTCATAAGGTAACATATCCACTGGTACTGTAAAGCCATGGGTATACAGAAGCATATTCACTGGCACTGTATAGCAGTGGTTAAAAAGTCACATATCTGCTGTTCCTGTGATGCAGTGGTCATAACATAAAATACTTAGTCAAACTGTAAAGCAGTGAATGCAAGGTAACATATCCACTGGTACTGTACTTCAGTGGTCAAAAGGTAACATATCCACTGGTACTGTAAAGCAGTGGTCATAAAATAACAGATACACTAGTACTGCAAAACAGAGACATAAGATAACATCCACTGCTGCAGCAAAGCAGTTGCCATAAATTAACTTATCAACTGGAGCAGTTAAGCAGAGGTCAAAAGGTAACATATCTGCTAGTAACACAAATCAGTGGTTGTAAAGTAACATATTCATTGGCACTATAAAGCAGTGGTTGTAAGATAATAAATGCACTGGCATTGTAAAGCTGTTGCCAAAAGGTAACATAATGACTGGGAGTGTAATGCAGTGGTCATAATGTAACATATCCACTGGTACTGTAAAGCAGTGTCATAACATAACATATCCATGAGAACTATAAAGCAGTGTTCATAAGGTAGAATATTCACTTTTAAAATAAAGCAGTGGTTATAAGGTAACATGTCCACTGGTACTGTAAATCAGTGGTCATAAGGTAGTGTGTCCACTGATACTTTAAAGCAGTGTTTATGACATAACATACCCACTGATGCTGTAAAGAAGTGGCCATAAGCTAACATATGTACTGGTACTGTAAACCAGTGGTCATAAGGTAACATATTTACTGACACTGTATAGCAGTGGCTGTAAAGTAGCATATCCTCAGGTCCTGTGCTGCAGTGCTCAAAAGATAAAATACTGATTGCGACTGTAATGCAGGAGTGATAAGGTAGCATATCACTGGTACTGTAAAACAGCAGCCCTAAGTTAACATATCAACTGGTACTATAAAGCAATGGACATAAGGTAACATATCCACTTGCACTTTAAAGCAGTGCTCATAAAGTAACATATCCACTGGTGCTGTAAAGCAGTGGTCATAAAATAATATATCTGCTAGTACTGTCAAGCAGAGGTCAGAAGATAACATATACAAACTGGTGCAGTAAAGCAGTGGTCATAATTTAATATAACAAATGGCACTGAAAAGCAGTGGTCTACAGGTAAGATATCCAGTGATAACACAAAGAAGTGGTCATAGGTCACAATGTAACATATTCACTGGTACTGCACAGAAGTGTTGTAGCATAAAATATCCACTAGTACTGTAAAGCAGTGGTCAAAGGGTAACATATCCCCTGATAAAACAAAGCAGTCATTATAGGGTAACATGTCCAATGGTAATGGAAACCAGTGGTTATAAGGTAACATATCCACTACTAATTAAAGCAGTGGTCATAATGAAACATATCCTCTTGTATTGTAAAGCAGTGGTCATCGGAAACATATTCACTGCCCTGCATATCAGTGGCCATAAAGTAACATATCCACTGGTCCTGTAATGCAGTGGTCATAGGATATAATATTCACTGCTACTGTAAACCAGTGATAATAAGGTAGCATATCCATTGATAATGTAACACAGCAGCAATAAGGTATCATATCCACTGATACTGTAAAACAGTGGTCATAAGGTAACATATCCACTTGTAACACAAAGCAGTAGTCATAAGATAACATATCCACTGATACTCTAATGCAGTGGTAATAAGGTAACATATCAACTACTACTGTAAAACTGTGGTCATAAGGTTACATATCTACTAGTATTGTAAAGTAGTGGGTATAAGGAATCATATTCACTAGCACTGTAAAGCAGTGGTCATAAAGTAGCATGTCCACTGCTCTTGTGATGCGGTATCATAAGATAAAATACTCATTGTTATTGTAAAGCAGTGGTAATAAGGTAGCATATCCACTGGTACTGTAAGGCAGTGGTCATAAGGTAACATAGTCACTTGTACTGTAAAGCAGTAGTCATAAGGTAACTTAGTCACTGACACTATATAGCAGTGGTCCTAAGACAATACATCCCCTGGTAATGTAAAACAGTGGTCATAAATAACACATCCACTAGTACTGTAAACCAGAGGTCATAAGATAACATATCCACTGGTGTAGTAAAGCAGTGGCCATAAGTTAACACATCAGCTGGGGTAGTAAAGCAGTGGTCAAAAGGTTACATATCTGCTGGTAAGAGAAAGCAGATGTCATAAGGTAACATATCCACTGTACTGTAAAGCAGTGATCATAAGATAACATATCCACTGGTATTGTAAAGCAGTGGTCATAAGCTAACTTATTCAGTGGTACTGGAATGCAGTGGCCAAAATGTATTGTATCCACTGGTGCTGTAAAGCTGTGCTCATAAGCTGACATATCTAATAGTAACATAAAGCACTGTTCATAAGGTCACATGTCCACTGGTACTGTTAATGAAAGGTTATAAGAAAACACCCACTGATACTGTAAATCAGTGGTCATAATTAACATATCCACTGAAACTGTAAATCAGTTGTCATAAAATATCATATCCAATGGTAGTGTAAAGCAGTGGTCATAAGACAACATAGCCACTGCTAATGTAAAGCAATGGTTGTAAAATAAGACATCCAGTAGTACTTTAAACCAGAAGTAATAAGATAACATATCCACTAGTGCAGTAAGTCAGTGGTCATACATTAACATATCAACTGGTGCTGTAAAGTAGTGGTCAAAAGGTAATATATCTCCTTGTAACACAAAGCAGTGGTCATAAAGCAACATATCCACTGGTACAGTAAAGCTGCAGCCATGAGATAACATACCCACTGGTAGTGTAAAGCAGTAGTCATAAGGTACCATAGCCACTGATTCTGTAAACCAGTAGTCATAAGATAATATACACCCAGTACAGTAAATCAGTGGTCAAAAGGTAACATATCCACTGGTATTGTAAAGCAGGATTAATAAGATAACACAACCACTAGTACTGTAAAGCAGTGGTTGTAAGGTAATGCATCCACTGGTACCGTAAAGCAGTGATCATAAGATAACAAATGCACTGTACTGTATAGCTGTTGCCAAAAGGTAACATAATGACTGGTAGTGTAATGCAGTGGTCATAAGGTAACATATCCACTGGTACTGTAAAGCAGTGTCTTAACATAACATATCCATGCGAAGTATAAAGCAGTGTTCATAGGATAGCATATCTACTGGTAAAATAAAATAGTGGTCATAAGGTAACATAAGGTAACTTATCCATGGGTACTATAAGACAGTAGTCATTAGGTAACATATGTACTAGTACTGTAAAACAAGTTGGCATAAGGTAACATATCCACTGGTACTGTAAAGCAGTGGTTATAAGAAAACATATTCACTGGCACTCTATAGCAGTGGTCATAAAGTAGCATATCCACTGGTCCTGTGATGCAGTGCTCATAAGATAAAATACTGACTGCTACTGTAAAGCAGTGGTAATAAGGTAGCATATCTACTGGCACTATAAAGCAGCTGCCATAAGGTAACATTTCCACTGGTACTGTAAAGCGGTCATAAGGTAACATATCCACTGGTAACACAAAGCAGTATTCATAAAGTAACATATCCGCTGATATTTTAAAACAGTGGTAATCAGGTAACATATCCAGTATTACTCTAAAGCAGTGGTCATAAGGTAACATATCCACTGGTACTGTAAAGCCATGGGTATACAGAAGCATATTCACTGGCACTGTATAGCAGTGGTTAAAAAGTCACATATCTGCTGTTCCTGTGATGCAGTGGTCATAACATAAAATACTTAGTGAAACTGTAAAGCAGTGAATGCAAGGTAACATATCCACTAGTACTGTACTTCAGTGGTCAAAAGGTAACATATCCACTGGTACTGTAAAGCAGTGATCATAAAATAACACATACACTAGTACTGCAAAACAGAGACATAAGATAACATCCACTGCTGCAGCAAAGCAGTTGCCATAAATTAACTTATCAACTGGAGCAGTTAAGCAGAGGTCAAAAGGTAACATATCTGCTAGTAACACAAATCAGTGGTTGTAAAGTAACATATTCATTGGCACTATAAAGCAGTGGTCGTAAGATAATAAATGCACTGGCATTGTAAAGCTGTTGCCAAAAGGTAACATAATGACTGGGAGTGTAATGCAGTGGTCATAATGTAACATATCCACTGGTACTGTAAAGCAGTGTCATAACATAACATATCCATGAGAACTATAAAGCAGTGTTCATAAGGTAGAATATTCACTTTTAAAATAAAGCAGTGGTCATAAGGTAACATGTCCACTGGTACTGTAAATCAGTGGTCATAAGGTAGTGTGTCCACTGATACTTTAAAGCAGTGTTTATGACATAACATACCCACTGATGCTGTAAAGAAGTGGCCATAAGCTAACATATGTACTGGTACTGTAAACCAGTGGTCATAAGGTAACATATTTACTGACACTGTACAGCAGTGGCTGTAAAGTAGCATATCCACAGGTCCTGTGCTGCAGTGCTCAAAATATAAAATACTGGTTGCTACTGTAATGCAGGAGTGATAAGGTAGCATATCACTGGTACTGTAAAACAGCAGCCCTAAGTTAACATATCAACTGGTACTATAAAGCAATGGACATAAGGTAACATATCCACTTGCACTTTAAAGCAGTGCTCATAAAGTAACATATCCACTGGTGCTGTAAAGCAGTGGTCATAAAATAATATATCTGCTAGTACTGTCAAGCAGAGGTCAGAAGATAACATATACAAACTGGTGCAGTAAAGCAGTGGTCATAATTTAATATAACAAATGGCACTGAAAAGCAGTGGTCTACAGGTAAGATATCCAGTGACAACACAAAGAAGTGGTCATAGGTCACAATGTAACATATTCTCTGGTACTGCACAGCAGTGTTGTAGCATAAAATATCCACTAGTACTGTAAAGCAGTGGTCAAAGGGTAACATATCCCCTGATAAAACAAAGCAGTCATTATAGGGTAACATGTCCAATGGTAATGGAAACCAGTGGTTATAAGGTAACATATCCACTACTAATTAAAGCAGTGGTCATAATGAAACATATCCTCTTGTATTGTAAAGCAGTGGTCATACAGAAACATATTCACTGCCCTGCATATCAGTGGCCATAAAGTAACATATCCACTGGTCCTGTAATGCAGTGGTCATAGGATATAATATTCACTGCTACTGCAAACCAGTGATAATAAGGTAGCATATCCACTGATAATGTAACACAGCAGCAATAAGGTATCATATCCACTGATACTGTAAAACAGTGGTCATAAGGTAACATATCCACTTGTAACACAAAGCAGTAGTCATAAGATAACATATCCACTGATACTCTAATGCAGTGGTAATAAGATAACATATCAACTACTACTGTAAAACTGTGGTCATAAGGTTACATATCTACTAGTATTGTAAAGTAGTGGGTATAAGGAATCATATTCACTAGCACTGTAAAGCAGTGGTCATAAAGTAGCATGTCCACTGCTCTTGTGATGCGGTATCATAAGATAAAATACTCATTGTTATTGTAAAGCAGTGGTAATAAGGTAGCATATCCACGAGTACTGTAAGGCAGTGGTCATAAGGTAACATAGTCACTTGTACTGTAAAGCAGTAGTCATAAGGTAACTTAGTCACTGACACTATATAGCAGTGGTCCTAAGACAATACATCCCCTGGTAATGTAAAACAGTGGTCATAAAAAACACATCCACTAGTACTGTAAACCAGAGGTCATAAGATAACATATCCACTGGTGTAGTAAAGCAGTGGCCATAAGTTAACACATCAGCTGGGGTAGTAAAGCAGTGGTCAAAAGGTTACATATCTGCTGGTAAGAGAAAGCAGATGTCATAAGGTAACATATCCACTGTACTGTAAAGCAGTGATCATAAGATAACATATCCACTGGTATTGTAAAGCAGTGGTCATAAGCTAACTTATTCACTGATACTGGAATGCAGTGGTCAAAATGTATTGTATCCACTGGTGCTGTAAAGCTGTGCTCATAAGCTGACATATCTAATAGTAACATAAAGCACTGTTCATAAGGTCACATGTCCACTGGTACTGTTAATGAAAGGTTATAAGAAAACACCCACTGATACTGTAAATCAGTGGTCATAATTAACATATCCACTGAAACTGTAAATCAGTTGTCATAAAATATCATATCCAATGGTAGTGTAAAGCAGTGGTCATAAGACAACATAGCCACTGCTAATGTAAAGCAATGGTTGTAAAATAAGACATCCAGTAGTACTTTAAACCAGAAGTAATAAGATAACATATCCACTAGTGCAGTAAGTCAGTGGTCATACATTAACATATCAACTGGTGCTGTAAAGCAGTGGTCAAAAGGTAATATATCTCCTTGTAACACAAAGCAGTGGTCATAAAGCAACATATCCACTGGTACAGTAAAGCTGCAGCCATGAGATAACATACCCACTGGTAGTGTAAAGCAGTAGTCATAAGGTACCATAGCCACTGATTCTGTAAACCAGTAGTCATAAGATAATATACACCCAGTACAGTAAATCAGTGGTCAAAAGGTAACATTTCCACTGGTATTGTAAAGCAGGATTAATAAGATAACACAACCACTAGTACTGTAAAGCAGTGGTTGTAAGGTAATGCATCCACTGGTACCGTAAAGCAGTGATCATAAGATAACAAATGCACTGTACTGTATAGCTGTTGCCAAAAGGTAACATAATGACTGGTAGTGTAATGCAGTGGTCATAAGGTAACATATCCACTGGTACTGTAAAGCAGTGTCATAACATAACATATCCATGCGAAGTATAAAGCAGTGTTCATAGGATAGCATATCTACTGGTAAAATAAAATAGTGGTCATAAGGTAACATAAGGTAACTTATCCATGGGTACTATAAGACAGTAGTCATTAGGTAACATATGTACTAGTACTGTAAAACAAGTTGGCATAAGGTAACATATCCACTGGTACTGTAAAGCAGTGGTTATAAGAAAACATATTCACTGGCACTCTATAGCAGTGGTCATAAAGTAGCATATCCACTGGTCCTGTGATGCAGTGCTCATAAGATAAAATACTGACTGCTACTGTAAAGCAGTGGTAATAAGGTAGCATATCTACTGGCACTATAAAGCAGCTGCCATAAGGTAACATTTCCACTGGTACTGTAAAGCGGTCATAAGGTAACATATCCACTGGTAACACAAAGCAATATTCATAAAGTAACATATCCACTGATATTTTAAAACAGTGGTAATCAGGTAACATATCCAGCATTACTCTAAAGCAGTGGTCATAAGGTAACATATCCACTGGTACTGTAAAGCCATGGGTATACAGAAGCATATTCACTGGCACTGTATAGCAGTGGTTAAAAAGTCACATATCTGCTGTTCCTGTGATGCAGTGGTCATAACATAAAATACTTAGTGAAACTGTAAAGCAGTGAATGCAAGGTAACATATCCACTGGTACTGTACTTCAGTGGTCAAAAGGTAACATATCCACTGGTACTGTAAAGCAGTGGTCATAAAATAACACATACACTACTACTGCAAAACAGAGACATAAGATAACATCCACTGCTGCAGCAAAGCAGTTGCCATAAATTAACTTATCAACTGGAGCAGTTAAGCAGAGGTCAAAAGGTAACATATCTGCTAGTAACACAAATCAGTGGTTGTAAAGTAACATATTCATTGGCACTATAAAGCAGTGGTCGTAAGATAATAAATGCACTGGCATTGTAAAGCTGTTGCCAAAAGGTAACATAATGACTGGGAGTGTAATGCAGTGGTCATAATGTAACATATCCACTGGTACTGTAAAGCAGTGTCATAACATAACATATCCATGAGAACTATAAAGCAGTGTTCATAAGGTAGAATATTCACTTTTAAAATAAAGCAGTGGTCATAAGGTAACATGTCCACTGGTACTGTAAATCAGTGGTCATAAGGTAGTGTGTCCACTAATACTTTAAAGCAGTGTTTATGACATAACATACCCACTGATGCTGTAAAGAAGTGGCCATAAGCTAACATATGTACTGGTACTGTAAACCAGTGGTCATAAGGTAACATATTTACTGACACTGTATAGCAGTGGCTGTAAAGTAGCATATCCACAGGTCCTGTGCTGCAGTGCTCAAAAGATAAAATACTGGTTGCTACTGTAATGCAGGAGTGATAAGGTAGCATATCACTGGTACTGTAAAACAGCAGCCCTAAGTTAACATATCAACTGGTACTATAAAGCAATGGACATAAGGTAACATATCCACTTGCACTTTAAAGCAGTGCTCATAAAGTAACATATTCACTGGTGCTGTAAAGCAGTGGTCATAAAATAATATATCTGCTAGTACTGTCAAGCAGAGGTCAGAAGATAACATATATAAACTGGTGCAGTAAAGCACTGGTCATAATTTAATATAACAAATGGCACTGAAAAGCAGTAGTCTACAGGTAAGATATCCAGTGATAACACAAAGAAGTGGTCATAGGTCACAATGTAACATATTCACTGGTACTGCACAGCAGTGTTGTAGCATAAAATATCCACTAGTACTGTAAAGCAGTGGTCAAAGGGTAACATATCCCCTGATAAAACAAAGCAGTCATTATAGGGTAACATGTCCAATGGTAATGGAAACCAGTGGTTATAAGGTAACATATCCACTACTAATTAAAGCAGTGGTCATAATGAAACATATCCTCTTGTATTGTAAAGCAGTGGTCATACGGAAACATATTCACTGCCCTGCATATCAGTGGTCATAAAGTAACATATCCACTGGTCCTGTAATGCAGTGGTCATAGGATATAATATTCACTGCTACTGCAAACCAGTGATAATATGGTAGCATATCCACTGATAATATAACACAGCAGCCATAAGGTATCATATCCACTGATACTGTAAAACAGTGGTCATAAGGTAACATATCCACTTGTAACACAAAGCAGTGGTCATAAGATAACATCTCCACTGGTACTCTAATGCAGTGGTAATAAGGTAACATATCAACTACTACTGTAAAACTGTGGTCATAAAGTTACATATCTACTAGTACTGTAAAGTAGTGGGTATAAGGAATCATATTCACTAGCACTGTAAAGCAGTGGTCATAAAGTAGCATGTCCACTGCTCTTGTGATGTGGTAGTCATAAGATAAAATACTCATTGTTATTGTAAAGCAGTGGTAATAAGGTAGCATATCCACTGGTACTGTAAGGCAGTGGTCATAAGGTAACATAGTCACTTGTACTGTAAAGCAGTAGTCATAAGGTAACTTAGTCACTGACACTATATAGCAGTGGTCCTAAGACAATACATCCCCTGGTAATGTAAAACAGTGGTCATAAATAACACATCCACTAGTACTGTAAACCAGAGGTCATAAGATAACATATCCACTGGTGTAGTAAAGCAGTGGCCATAAGTTAACACATCAGCTGGGGTAGTAAAGCAGTGGTCAAAAGGTTACATATCTGCTGGTAAGAGAAAGCAGATGTCATAAGGTAACATATCCACTGTACTATAAAGCAGTGATCATAAGATAACATATCCACTGGTATTGTAAAGCAGTGGTCATAAGCTAACTTATTCACTGGTACTGGAATGCAGTGGTCAAAATGTATTGTATCCACTGGTGCTGTAAAGCTGTGCTCATAAGCTGACATATCTAATAGTAACATAAAGCACTGTTCATAAGGTCACATGTCCACTGGTACTGTTAATGAAAGGTTATAAGAAAACACCCACTGATACTGTAAATCAGTGGTCATAATGTAACATATCCACTGAAACTGTAAATCAGTGGTCATAAAATATCATATCCAATGGTAGTGTAAAGCAGTGGTCATAAGACAACATAGCCACTGCTAATGTAAAGCAATGGTTGTAAAATAAGACATCCAGTAGTACTTTAAACCAGAAGTCATAAGATAACATATCCACTAGTGCAGTAAGTCAGTGGTCATACATTAACATATCAACTGGTGCTGTAAAGCAGTGGTCAAAAGGTAATATATAACCTTGTAACACAAAGCAGTGGTCATAAAGCAACATATCCACTGGTACTGTAAAGCAGTCATCATGAGACAAAATCTACTGGAACTGTAAAGCAGTGGTCATAAGATAACATATTCACTAGTAGTGTAATGCAGTGGTCACAAGATAAAACACACACTGGTACTGTGAAGCAGTGTCATAACATAACATTGATATGTACTATAAAGCAGTTGTCATAAGGTACCATATCCAGTGGTACTTTAAAGCAGTGGTCATAAGGTACCATATCCACTGGTACTGTAAAGCAGTGCTTATAAGGTAACATATCCTACTAGTGTAAATCAGTGGTCATAAGCTAACATTCTCACTGGTACCGTAAAGCAGTGTCATAACATATCCATGGGAACTATAAAGCAGTTTTCATAAGGTTGCTTATCCACTGGTAAAATAAAGCAGTGGTTATAAGGTAACATGTCCACTGGTACTGTAAATCAGTAGTCATAAGGTAACATGTCCACTGGTACTCTAAAGCAGTGGTAAGAACATAACATACCCACTGCTCCTACTGTAAAGTGTGGTCATAATCTACCATATACACTGGTACTGTAAACCAGTGGTCATAGGGTAACATATCCTACTACTCTAAACCAGTCTTCATAAGTAATCATATTCACTACTTCTGTAAAGCAGTGGTCTTAAGGTAGCATATCCACTGGTACTGTAAAGCAGTGGTCATGAGCAAATATATTCACTTACATATATATATATATATATCAGTGGTTGTAAAGTAGCATATCCACTGGTCCTGTGATGCAGTGCTCAAAAGATAAAATACTGACTGCTAGTGTAATGCAGGGGTGATAAATGAGCATATCTCTGGTACTGTAAAGCAGAAGCCATACATTAACATATCCACTGGTAATGTAAAGCAGTGGACATAAGGTAACATAGCCACTTGTACTGTAAAGCAGTGCTGATAAAGAAACATATCCACTGGTCCTGTAATGCAGTGGTCATAGGATAAAATACTCACTCCTACTGTAATTCAGTGATAATAAGGTAGCATATCCACTGGTACAGTAAAGCAGTGGCCATAAGGTAACATCCACAGGTACGGTAAAACAGTGGCCATAAGGTAACATATCTGCTGGTAACACAAAGCAGTGATCATAAGATAACATATCCATTGGTACTGTAAGGCCGTGGTAATAAGGTAACATATCCACTACTACAGTAGAACAATGGTCATAAGGTGGCATATCCACTTGTACTGTAAAGCAGTGGGCATAAGGAATTATATTTAGTAGCAGTGTACTGCAGTGGTACTAAAGTGACATATCCACTGGTCTTGTGATGCAGTCGTCATAAGATAAAATACTCACTACTATTGTAAAGCAGTGGTAATAAGGTAGCATATCCACTGGTACTGTAATGCAGTGGTCATAAGGTAACTTATCAACTGGTAATGTAAAGCAGTGGTCATAAAATAACACATACACTAGTACTGTAAAGCAGAGGACATAAGATAACATATTCACTGCTGCAGCAAAGCAGTTGTCATAAATTAACTTATCAACTGGTGCAGTAAAGCAGTGGTCAAAAGGTAACATATCTGCTAGTAACACAAATCAGTGGTTGTAAACTAACATATCCACTGGCACTATAAAGTAGTGGTTATAAGATAATAAATTCACTGGCACTGTAAAGCTGTTTCCAAAAGGTAACATAATGACTGCTAGTGTAATACAGTGGTCATCAGCCAGCAGCCAATAGGCCCTGCCCCCCTCACTACACTACTCTAGACTCTCGACTACATTTTTATACTTCTATCTCTTTTCCCTCTCACCTTTCCTCCATTATCACCCACCTGCATGTATAGCTGTGATACTTATTCCCTTAGGCCACTAAGTGGCATCCTTTGTTCTTTCTAATCTGCTCCCTCTTGATTTATTACAACACACAGCCCTATAGCTTTTCAATTGGGGTCTGTACCTTTCTCCCTATCCTTTTTACTTGTTTTCTTACTCTCAGGACCTTGCTATACCAACTCCCATTACTCCCCTGTGCTCCAAATCTTAACATATTCATAGGTTTGACTCTACCCTTTACATACCTTATACATTTATACTTATCTACTTACCTACCTGCTGTTTTCCCCACCTTACAGATTGTTTTCTCTGTGCCACACCACTCCTTTGGCTCTTCCCGCTCCGTTAAGCCAAGTGGGCTCACTCCGCTCCCCTCCCTGCCCCCAAATTCCACCCGCCCCTAGCACCTCTACCTTTATACCCTCATAGACACACCCCTCAAGATTAATCTCCACCCCTTCTAGTCCTAGTCCCTCCCTACTTCGCCTACCTGCCTACCCTACCTTTTAGAACCAGCCCTTCCCTACTCCACTTACCTTCTCTCCTTCCTACTGTTCTCACTATCCTCCCACTCTATTTCAGTTACAGATTTGCTAAACATGTCTAATCAATACCAACCTTTGCTCCTTATATCCTTCCTATCATCCTCTCTACCTATCTCTCTACCTCTTACGAACAAGCCCTTCCTTATACACTAATAATTCCACACAAGCAAACCCTTACATCCCCCCTAGTTCTAACAATTACCTATCTCAATACCATCCACAAAACTTCCTACCTTCAAGCTAAATATCACCGGCTTTCTCACATCAAATATCCTACTCATAGCCTAAAAAAACATTTGTACTACTATGACAAAATTTCTCAATTTTACAACCCTATATTAATCTGCTCATTAATAGATGGTGATATCCACCCCAACCCTGGCCCTAACTCACCCCTACCATCCTCTAAATGCCACCAACTTAAAACAAGACAAACACCATCCACCAAACCCCCCAAATCACTCTCAATTGCTCAACTAAATATACGTAGCATCTGTAACAAAATACCACATATCCATGCCCTTCTAGATATCCAACAGTTTGATATCCTCTGTCTAACCAAAACTTAGCTCAAACCTACAATTAAAGATAATGAAATCACCCCCTGTGGCTATAACATACTCAGACAAGACCGCTTAAACAAAAAAGGTGGTGGGGTGGCAATTCTCTATAAAACCGGACTGTAAATAAACAAAGTAAACCATACCTTTCCATCTGACAATAACATTGAAATAATTATTTCCAAACTTCAGCTCAACCCCCACAAAACAGTTAACATTATCTGCACCTATCTTCCCCCAGGAAAAAATCCCACTATTTTAGAGGACCTATTAAATTGGCTTTCACTAAATCTCCCTCAAGAAACAATTCTTTTAGGAGACTTTAATATTGACTGGAATTTATGTCAACACACCTATCCACCCAACCTTATTAACCTGCACGGCTTCTCTCAAACCATTAACTCCCCAACAAGAACAAACAAACAAAATAACAAAGAAAGTATACTTGACTGGATACTTATAAACAGTCCTCAGCAAAAGTATACAACAGGGACTCTCCCAGATGACCTCAGCGACCACTCGCTAACATATATCATCAGGCATAAAACAAGTTTAACTATCCCCACCCAAGTCATAACATCCCGTAGCAAAAAATTCCTTGATCCCATTCTGTTTCAAAATGAACTTATGCAAGTCAATTGGTCATCTCTTAAATCTCTCCCTATAGACGAAGCTGTTAACCACTTCAATCATACTTTTCTGACAATCCTAGAACATCATGCTCCAATGCGTTCTATAAGAATTAAATCTAAAACAGCCCAATGGCTTACTAATACTACCAGGAATCTAATCCTTAGTAGGAACAAAGCCTGGACAAATTGGCGTACCTCAAAAAACACAACTGATCGCCTTATTTTCAGAGAACAAAGAAATTTAACAAAGAAAGCCATCCTACAAGATAAGAAGAACTTTTATACTCAGCTACAACAAACATCCCTACAACAACCACATAAATTCTGGACCACCATTAATACACTGTTATCACCTGGGAAAGCTGCCACACCAAATCCTATTGATTCAAACCCCGACTGCCCATTACAAACAGCAAACGCCTTTAATACTTTCTTTACCTCTGCCATTCTAAAGCTAGCTAACCAACAAAGCCCTGATACCTCCAAACTACTAATCCAAGGCCCCACTCCCCCCCCCATTCCACCTCAAACCCATACCTACCACATATATATCATCCTTACTTCAAAAATTAAAACCTACAACCCCCTCGGCCGACAAATTACCAGCAGAATTCCTCAAAATTGGTGCAAAAGCCATAGCTTATCCAATCTCTATACTGATTAACAGGACCTTAAAAGAAAGCACAATCCCATCATTATGGAAAATCTCATATATCATCCCACTGTTCAAAGGTGGTGACTCTACTGAGTATTCCAACTTTCGTCCCATAGCATTATTATCACCACTTGCAAAATAATGGAGAAATGCATCCACAAACAGTTACTAAATCACCTACTAAATAATAACCTCCTAGCTAAGTGCCAACATGGTTTTCGCCCTTTCCATAGTACTACTACAGCCTTACTATCCTTTATCGACTCAATAAACAAAAACCGCAACAATAACATACCTTCTTCAGCCTTCTTCGTTGACCTATCCAAAGCCTTTGATATGGTCAACCACAAACTTCTCCTCCATCATCTGAAGTCCCTCTCTTTTGACAACACAGCCTTAAATTGGTTCATATCCTATCTGGATAATCGAAAACAGGCTGTACTCTGGCATAACCATCTCTCTGATCTCCTTCCCACCTCTATAGGAGTCCCTCAGGGCTCTATCTTAGGCCCTCTACTATTTTCCATCTTTATAAATGACCTTCACCTAGCCACTCCCCTATCAACTTGCATCCAATATGCAGATGATACAACCATTATCTGCTCAGCCCCAACACAGTCTGAACTTCATTCTCTCACACAAAATACCTTCACTACCATAGAGCAATGGTTCTCTAACCATTGTCTCCTCCTTAACCCAAAGAAAACCAAACTCCTGATTTTTACACCCACTCTCTTGTCTCCCTTCATTAATTTCTCACTCACAGCCAACAATGGCATCCTTATCTCTCCAGACAATAACACCAAACTACTAGGCATTACAATTGACAACCAACTCAAATTTGATACACACATTGACTCTACAATAAAATCAACAAACAGAAAACTAGGCTCTCTGTATAGAATTAAATCCTTCCTTACTCCTGAAGCCAGAGCTACAATAGCTAGAACCCACTTAATATCTTCCCTATTATATGCCTCCCCAATCTATACAAATCTTTCTAAATATAATCTAAATAAACACAGATGTGCCACGGAGACCTTGTACCAGCAAGCAAACCAAGCGTAATCTTAACGAATTTTTATTTATAACAAACGTTTTCGCCGCACCACAGTGTGGCTTCCTCAGAGAAAAGTAATAAACAATGAGGTAAAGCGCACGCCCCTTTTATACAAAGCAAAAGGGAAATGACAACATAGATCAAACAAGCTCATTGTTATCCTAAGAAACAAATTAAAACTTAAAAAAGTTGAGCTCTGGATCGCCAATACCGGCAGGACAACCTTTCCATCCTACTAATCAACAAAGCGCATTACCGCTTTCAGCATCAACGTCTGCTGCTCCTGACACTAGAGGTTCTGGACTGGCAGTAAATACAGGTACTTTCTCTAATGGTGACCCTGCCCTTACTTTTGGAGCAGGTATTAGCAGCACTGGAGAATGTTTAGTTAACAATAGTACAATTAATCCTGGTTTGCCTACTGTGGCTGCAATTTCTTCTTTGCGTTCAGTTCCTGTTGGCAACATTGGCTCCTTAACGGGCCATACCGACAATGTTAACACCCCATTCGTTTTTTCCGAATGGATGACAAACACGGACAATTTTGTTTTTTCTAAACCTATAGAAAATACTGCAGGACAGCATGTTACCACTTCAAATAACGAATTACTGTCTAACAAATTAAAATTCTTTGACAGTAAAATTCTCAAGGTGAAAAAACTACAGCTTGAGATAAGTTATTTCAATCAGTGTATTCAGGAGAAACTGGTTCCAAAAGGCCTGCGAAGTACTTTTTCTCCTTCAGGTTTAATCAACAACAGTAATTTCCTTTGTGACTTAAAGGACTTATTTCAACAACAAGGTTTAGACCTGTTACATTTAATTGTGAAACATTATAGCCAGCATGTTTGTGTTCTCTTGAAGGAAATTGATGTTTTAGATAGGGAGATTAAAGCAGACTTGAACTTTGCAAGGTACAGGTTTGATTACGACCGGACCCTGTCTAGTATCAATACACTACTTGTTAAATTAAAACTTATCAAAAACAAAAAATTAATAAGAGACAGATTGGCCTATCAGGATAACATTGCTTACCCTAAATTACAGGCATCTGACTCCCAAAACACTACCACTAGAACTCATCACGAACAAGCTGACTTTCCACCCAATTCTTTTCCAGCTATTTCCCAGCAGGATGGGGATGAGACAGGTGTAGATGAGGTAGGCCCAAGACGCAGTGATAGGATTAAAGGACAGAAGAAGAAACAACAGGGTAACAACAGTACCAACACGAATAGGACTAACACTACTAAAAATAATAACAACAGTTTTTTAGGCAACCGCAGTTACCGGCAATTTCACAACAAGAGATAGAGGAGCAAGAGCATTCCCCTTGCTTCCCAGTGGTTGGCCTTTCGGCCTTGCACCTCTCCTACACAGAAACGGATTTGTCTAACATCATGACTGCTGACTGTAACCCTCACAACTCACACCAGGTCCCAAGAATTACCCTCAATCAAAAAGGTGACTTTATTATTTATAACTTCACAGACTTTGAACTGAGGGAAGAATTAGTTGAGTTACTTGCCCTTGGTTACACCTTTGTCCCTAGTAAAATGGGTGACATTTCCAAGGAGCTAATTGAGCTAAAATGCTTCGTTCGAAAATTAAACTTTAAGTTACTATTTAGTAACGAAGTTGCTCTCCCACACGATTCTTTAAAATTACCTAGTGTGTATAACCCTCCTATTCATCCTTCCCTTCAACTATTTGAAAGGGTTTGTGAAGCAGATATTAGACACTCCTTTAAGGCACGTAATATCCACATTGAAGCCTCACGTTACAACATTACTAAAGAACAAGTCTCGCTTTTAGACGAACTATGTCACTACCCAGTTCGAGTAGTTAAACCCGATAAAGGAGGTGGCCTGGTAATTATGGATAATTCAATGTATACTGAAAAAATGCTTGATGTCCTTAATTCACCAGCCTACTCTCCAGCCTCTTTGAATGAAATACATCGT
The DNA here is from genome assembly GCF_019279795.1 of Protopterus annectens. Classification (NCBI taxonomy): domain Eukaryota; kingdom Metazoa; phylum Chordata; order Ceratodontiformes; family Protopteridae; genus Protopterus; species Protopterus annectens. The sequence continues at coordinate 1,070,696,264 of NC_056748.1, forward strand.
ACCCATAGCACGATGAGAGGTCTTTTCCGTGACTTGTTTTTACAGGGTAAGATTGACCTTGAAACCTACAATTTCATCGACATCACATTACCAAAAATTCCAGTCATGTTTGGCATCCCCAAGGTCCATAAGGATGTCAACAACCCACCCATGCGGGCACTCGTTGACGGTAGATCATCTATGACTTATCCCAGTGCCAAATTGGTGGATAGGATCTTATCAAAATACCTGAAGGACCTACGTGGCGTATGTAAAGACTCCTGGACTTTTCTAGGCAGCTTTAATAACATCCCGTTCGATGCTGAGAACAACTTTCTCACCATCGACGTAGTAGATTTATATACTTCCATTCCACATCAAGAAGCTGTGGAATGGATATCACTCTTGCTTATGGATTTTGGAGCACCACAAATTGAAATTGACTTGGTCACGGAGGTTTTGGATATAGTCCTGTCATCTAATTACTTCCTTTTTGATAAGGAGTACTTTTTACAGAAAAAAGGTGTGGCGATGGGCTCCCCTTGTGGTGCTTCCGTCGCCAACTTCTTTATGGGCTTTTGGGAAAAGAAATTCCTTTTCTCTGCTAGTGAAAGGATGCGACCTGTGCAATTTTACACAAGATACCTGGATGACATCTTCATCCTTTTCCATGGTAGTGACAGAGAAGCCATAGACTTTGTCGATTATCTAAATGGCACGACTGAATTTTTGAAATTCACATCAAAATTTTCATCATTAGAAATTGACTACCTTGATGTAAAGTTGAGAAAGGAGGTGAACACTTATACATCTAGTGTTTACAGAAAGCCAACATACTGTAATTCGTTCCTGCACTTCACAAGCCACCATCCGTTCAAACAAAAGAGATCTATTGTGAAGGGACAAATGGTTAGGGCTGTTAGAATGTGCAGTGACTCTGATACCTTTCATAACGAATGTGCCCTATTATGTAACATGTTCCTTAATAGGGGTTACCCTAGACACCTTGTTGATGAGATCAGGTCAGAAGTGACATTTAAAAGGATAAATGGGGTTTATAAACCAATCCTGCAATGCCATACATCTCTCGACCTTAGCACTAACGATGCTTTACAGTCACCCCTTGATGGTATCCTCTCACTAGATGACACTTCCTTGACTAACCATGGATGTGATTTTTCCATCAGCTACGTCCACACTTACAGTCTCAATTCTCAGACTACTATTGCACTCATTAAGAAAAATTGGCAATTCATTTTAGGGAGCCCAGGGTTCTCTGAGAAATTAGGCCTTTTCCCTAATTTTGTTTTTAAGAGAAACAATAACCTGAAGGAACTTCTACAGAGGGACCTAACTAAAAAAACTTTCAATAAACGCATAGGTATGTACACATGCGGGTTCTGCAACTGGTGCCATAAAATGAGGGTAGGGCAGTCCTTTACAATAAGGGACAGGAAGTATTCAATTCAAGCCCCACTCAATTGTGAAAGCAGCAGTTGTATACGCGGCCTTCTGTGATTGTTGTCCCTCATTTTATTTGGGGAAGACCGATCGCAGATTAAGGGACCGTGTGTATGAGCATATGTATGCAATCAAGAAGAACTCTGATGTAAACGCCTTGGCTAAACACATTGACAATCATCCTGGACACTCCTTTTCGTTTATGGCCATAGATCAAGTGACCAATAACATTCGGGGAGGCCCTATATCTCTTCTCCTAGAAGTACGTGAACTTGAGTGGCAATTACGTTTCGACGCATTCAGCTACCCAGGCTTAAATGAAAACTGCAACATCTCAGCAGTACTTAAGCTGAGGAGCTACTTGAGGTAGTGCTCTTCTCCGTATCTTCATATCATTAGTTCACGCATACATATTGCCCCTCCATTTCCATATTCACTTCTTACTATGGTCCTTATAATTATTACGTGTTCTTATGCTGTTGTACCACTTCTGACAGGGTACTGCTAAGTTTTTTACATTGAACTAGTTATATGTATAAAAAATATACATCTTCTGTCATTCAGCTGTGATCTGAGTCTAGTAATTATTATTTTCGGTGAACGGTACCTTCCCTTTCCTTTTCCCCCCTCCCCCCCCTTTTCCTCCCCTTTTTTTACTTATAGTTGCTTTACATGAAAATTTTTTTCATTCCTTGAGTCACCATTAGATTGACCTTCATGTTGTATATATACAAATTTTGTTATTATAATTTTATATTGTTTTAAATATTTTATTTTATTTTCATGCTGATGTTTTGGCAGCATTTCATTATTTTTAAAATTGTTATTATTTACATGAAGTATGACCTGTATATTCTCTTTGTTGAATATGTTTGATTTTTTAAGTTTTGACTTTTTTAAGTTTTAATTTGTTTCTTAGGATAACAATGAGCTTGTTTGATCTATGTTATCATTTCCCTTTTGCTTTGTATAAAAGGGGCGTGCGCTTTACCTCATTGTTTGTTACTTTTCTCTGAGGAAGCCACACTGTGGTGCGGCGAAAACGTTTGTTATAAATAAAAATTTGTTAAGATTACGCTTGGTTTGCTTGCTGGTACAAGGTCTCCGTGGCACATTTGTGTTTTTTCAACAGTTTCTGGTTTTCGTACTTGCTTATAATCTAAATAAACTAACTACATCTTATAACAATATTGCCAGATTTGCTACAGCCTCTCCATACAGGACTCATCATTGTTCTAATCTTAAAAAACTAGGGTGGCTAGAATTACCCAACCTAATACATTTTAACCAACTTACAATCGCCCATAAAGCCCTCTACCACCCAGACAATACTCCAATGCTCTCTACTCTCATAAAACCCTATAGCAATCTAAAGAACCTGCGCTCCTCTAACAAAATACTGATTCATACTTCCCTATCTAAGAACTCAGCAGGCAACTCCACATTTTCAAACTCAGTTGGGAAAACATGGAATCAACTACCTCAAGACCTCACTACTCAAACCTCAATCCCACTATTTAAAACTAAACTTAAACTCTTCTTTTCCAACCATTGGCTTTGCTCTTGTAATAACCCTGACTAACCTTTTGTATCTCCCTGCTATGGGACTTTTTCCACCCTCTCTTTTTCTCATATCTAACTCTCTACATTACTCTCTACAAAACTGTTTCTATTACATCATTTCTAATAAAGGTGCTAAATCGCTACTTTTCAACTTCTTATAAAGATGTAATAGAGTAACTAGGTACTCTACCTGTATTTTTATACTGTACTTTTTTCTATGTAATAGAGAAACTATGTACTTTACCTCATATTGTACTCAAATGCTTTTAATTCTATCAGAAGGTTTAAAGTACATGTTTTTAGATTGTATTTGTATATGCTGATATATTATGATAAAGTTTTTTGTTTAGTCTTACTATAGTAGTATTGTAGAGGAGCTTTTCTCCCCAGGCCTCCACTGAAAATGGACATGTATCCAGTTGGACTAGCCCGGTTAACAAATGTAAAATAAAATAAATAAAAATAAAAATAAAATCAGGTAACATATCCACTAGTACTGTACAGCAGTATCATAACATAACATATCCATGGGAACTATAAAGCAGTGTTCATAAGGTAACATATCCACTGGTAAAAATAAAGCAGTGGTTATAACGTAACATCCACTGGTACTGTAAATTAGTGGTCATAAAGTAATGTGTCCACTTGTACTCTAAAGCAATGTTCATAACATAACATACCCACTGCTGCTGTTGTAAAGAAGTGGTCATAAGGTAACATATGTACTGGTACTGTAAACCAGTGGTCATAAGGTAACATATCTTACTACTCTAAACCAGTGGTCATTTAATTGCTGGAACCTGTGTTTTGAGGGACTGCCTTCCAATCTATCTGCAAATATACAGAGCTGAGTATATTTTTTTGGTTTTAGAGTTTAATTGTTGCTTAGATCTCTGTTGAAACTATTGTCTCCCTGTTCTGAGAGACTGCTTTCCAATCTATCTGCAAATATACAGAGCTGAGCATATTTTTTTGGTTTTAGAGTTTGTACTGTTAATTGTTGCTTAGGTCTCTGTTGAAACTGTTGTCCCATCCACCTTCCCTATTTCTGGCTTGTAGTTTAAATTTGGTGGCTGTTGCAGTTGCCTGCCCCACTGTAGATTTGATCTGGGACACTCCACCAGTCCCATCTCTTTACCACATTTCATCTAATAAACTCTTTATGCACTTGCTTTTAGTCCTTTTAATTAAATTGCATTTTTAAACTGTGTTTGGTCTAATATTGCTACATACTCAACTGTGCTAGCTTGCACTGCATGCGAATTGCTTTACTACAGTTTTTGCTACTTTTCTGTAAAAAAAAAAAACTGTAAGCCTGTTTCCTACCTTTCCTGTAACTAGTGTTCCAGATACAGATTTGCTGTATCCGTGACTTTATGTAAGCTTCTGAGCCCCCCTCCCAAGTCTTTCTGTGTTGGAGGGAAGCCTTCTAGCTTATCAGTGGGAGTGATAAGCACTAGGTAACCTGTCTACCACATAAGGAGTGGCTCTGGCCCAGAAATTGTAGTTATTGGCCATTTGGGCAATCTCTTCCATCTCTCTCAACTTTCTGATTTGAAAGCCTGCATTTGCATTTGTTTCTGTCCTGTAACTCATCTAGTGCAGATACAGATTCTGGACAGCAAAAGTTATCCCACTCCATAAAGGGAGAGCCAGCACTGATCCCTGGAACTATCGACCTATTAGCCTGATGAGCCTGGTCTGAAAGGAAATGGAACGTATCATCATGGAACTCATAAACAAAGACATTGGTAACCTCCAAACTCTGGATCCCACCCAGTTCAGGTTTTTGAAAGGCAGATCATGCCTCCTGAACCTGATCGACTTCTTTCAGGTAGTCACCAAAGCCATATATGAGGGTAAGGTGGTTCACACAGCCTATCTTGACCCCGCCAAGGCTTTCAACACCATCCCCCATTCTGGAATTAAAGCTGAACTCACTAAACTAGGTATAAATCTCTACGTCACAAGATGGGTTGCCAATTGGCTCACTGACAGAACCCACACTGTAAAAGTTGCAGACTCCAAAATCTGACCTCAAAGCAGTGGCAAGTGGAGTACCACAGGGTTCCGTCCTGGGACCTCTTCTGTTTAGTATGTACTTTTCTGAAGTACAGGCTAACACAGAAGGCCTCTGGCTAACGAAGTTTGCAGATGACTGCAAACTAGGAGCCATAGTCAAGTCCCCAAATGATGTGGACATCCTACAGAAGGGCCCCGGTGAGACAGATACCTGGTGTCAGAGCCATGGCCTCAAGCTCAATGCCAAAAAGTGCAGTGTCATCCCCATTTGGTAAAAACTCTGTACCCATGAACTATCACATAGGTAGCAATCTACTTAACACCGAATGTGTGATAAGAGACCTTGGGACTCAGGTAGACAGTAGTCTCTCCTTTGATAGTCACATCACCACAGTACTCAGGAAGTCCTTCTACATGGCACACCTCATCATAAAAGGGTTCTCATCCAGGAAAAAAAGAGGTCATTGTTCCCCTCTACTCGACACTCATTAGACCCATTATAGAGTATAACGCCCCTTTTGGAATGTACCTCACAAGACATCTGCAGCAGCTGGAAAGGCCACAGAAGTACCTCACAAAGAGGATTAATGGCCTCAAACAAATGCCATACACTGACCACCTAAAAAAACTCCAGCTTTACTCCGTAACATATCGCCTACTCCAAGGTGATCTCTACCTAATATATAAAGCTATGTCAAACCCAGAGCTGTTGGACATGCTACATCTAAAGAAATTCCTATCCCTCTGAGCTACATGCTCTAGGGACCTAAACCTTTCCACCACAATAAACAGGACATGCTCAAGGGATAGATTCCTGTCCCAGAGACTTCCCATACTCTGGAACAGGCTACCCATCTATGTCAAGCAAAGTTCTTCATTAGCACTCTTCAAGAAAAATCTTGATGAGTGGATGGGAAATAGGAAATACAACCCGGGGATCACTTCTGTGTCTCTGTTCGAAAATGGCACAGAAAAATAACTTTCTTGGGTGGCGTAAGCCAGGGAACCTTGTTGGCTAGGCTTACATAGGCCCTTGGGCTGACAGTCTAGTACCTACCTATGAATCTATAAGGTAACATATCCACTACTACTGTAAAGCAGTGGTCATAAGTAAACATATTCACTGACATTGTATAGCAGTAGCCATAAAGTAGCATATCCACTGTCATGTGATGCAGTGCTCAAAAGATAAAATACTGACTGCTACTGTAATGCAGAGGTGATAAAGTAGCATATTCCTGATACTGTAAAGCAGCAGCCATAAGTTAAAATATCCACTGGTACTATAAAGCAGTGGACATAAGGTATCATATCCACTTGCACTGTAAAGCAGTCCTCATAAAGTAACATATCCACTGGTACTGTAAAGCAGTGGTCATAAAAATAATATATTTGCTACTAATGTAAAGCAGAGGTCATAAGATAACATACACACTGGTAGAGTAAAGCAGTGGTCATAAGTTAACATACCAAATGGCACTGAAAAGCAGTGGTCTAAAGGTCAGCTATCCAATGGTAACACAAGGAAGTGATCATAGGATAATATATCCACCGATAGTGTAAAGCAGTGGTAACAAGGTAACATATCCACAGAACTGTAAAGCATTACTTACAATGTAACATATTCACTGGTACTGTACAGCAGTGTCATAACATAAAATATCCACTAGTACTGTAAAGCAGTGATCAAAAGGTAACATATCCCCTGATAAAACAAAGTAATCATTATAGGAAAACATATCCAATGGTAATGGAAACCAGTGGTTATAAGGTAACATATCCACTACTAGTGTAAAACAGTGGTCATAATGGAACATATCCTCTTGTACTATAAAGCAGTGGTCATAAGGAAACATGTTCATTTCACTGCATATTAAGGGTCATAAAGTAACATATCCACTGGTCCTGTAATGCAGTGGTCATAGGATATACTACTCACTGCTACTGTAAACCAGTGATAATAAGGTAGCATATCCACTTGTACTATAACACAGTGGCCATAAGGTACCATATCCACTGGTACTATAAAACAGTGGTCATAAGGTAACATATCCGCTGGTAACACAAAGCAGTGGTCATAAGATAACATATCCACTGGTACTCTAAAGCAGTGGTAATAAGGTAACATATCTAGTATTACTGTAAAACAGTGGTCATAAGGTGACATATCCACTAGTACTGTAAAGCAGTGGCTATAAGGAATCATATTCACTAGCACTGTAAAGCCGTGGTCATAAAGTAGCATATCCACTGCTCTTGTGATGCAGTAGTCATAAGATAAAATACTCACTGCTATTGTAAAGCAGTGGTAATAAGGTAGCATATCCACTGGTACTGTAAAGCAGTGGCCGTAAGGTAACATATCCACTCATACTGTAAAGCAGTAGTCATAAGGTAACATATTCACTGGCACTGTATAGCAGTGGTCCTACGAAAACATATCCCCTGGTAATGTAAAACAGTGGTCATAAAATAACACATACACTAGTACTGTAAATCAAAAGTTATAAGATAACATATCCACTGGTGTAGTAAAGCAGTGGTCATAAGTTAACACATCAGCTGGTGCAGTAAAGCAGTGGTCAAAAGGTGATATATCTACTGGAAAGTGAAAGCAGATGTCATAAGTTAACATATCCACTGTACTGTAAAGCAGTGGTCATACGTTAACTTATTCACTGGTGCTGTAATGCAGTAGTCAAAAGGTATTGTATTCACTGGTGCTGTAAAGCTATGGTCATAAGCTGACATATCTACTAGTAACATAAAGCAGTGCTCATAAGGTCACATGTCCACTGGTACTGTTAAGCAAAGGTTATAAGAAAACACCCACTGCTACTCTAAATCAGTGGTCTTAATGTAACATATTCAATGAAACTGTAAAGCAGTGGTGATAAATTCACACATTCAATGGCAGTGTAAATCAGTGGTCATAAGACAGCATATCTACTGGTAATGTAAAGCAGTGGCTGTAAAATAACACATCCAGTAGTACTTTAAAACACAGGTCAAAGGATAACATATCTACTGGTGCAGTAAGTCAGTGGTCATACATTAACATATCAACTGGTGCTGTAAAGCAGTGGTCAAAAGGTAATACATCTCCTTGTAACACAAAGCAGTGGTCGTAAAGTAACATATCCAGTGGTATTGTAAAACAGTGGTCATAAGAAAAAATGCACTGGGAATTTAAAGCAGTGGTCATAAGCTAACATATTCACTGGTAGTTTAATGCAATGGTCACAAGATAAAACACACACTGGTACTGTAAAACAGAGTCATTACATAACATATATGCAGGATCTATAAATCAGTGGTCATAAGGTATCATGTCCACTGGTACTCTAAAACAGTGGTCAGAACATAGCATACCTACTGCTGCTGCTGTAAAGAAGTGGTCATAATCCAACATATGTACTGGTACTGTAAACCAGTGGTCATAAGGTAACATATCCTACTACTCTAAACCAGTCTTCATAAGGTAACATATCCACTACTACTGTAAAGCAGTTGTCATAAGGTAACATATCCACTGGTTCTGTAAAGCAGTGGCCATGAGTAAACATATCCACTGACACTGTATAGCAGTGGTCATAAAGTAGCATATCCACTGGTCCTGTGATGCAATGCTCAAAAGATAAAAAACTGATTGCTACTTTAATGCAGGGATGATAAAGAAACATATCCCTGGTACTCTAAAGCAGAAGCCATAAGTTAGCATATCCACTGGCACTGTAAAGCAGTGGACATATGGCAACATATCCATTTGCACTGTAAAGCAGTGCTCATAAAGTAGCATATCTACTAGTACTGTAAAACAGTGGTCATAAAATAATATACCTGATAGTACTGTAAAGCAGAGGTTATAAGATAACATACAAATTGGTACAGTAAAGCAGTGATCATAAGTTAACATACCACATGACACTGTAAAGCTGTGGTCTAAAGGTTAGATATCCAGTGGTAACACAAAGAAGTGGTCATAGGGTAACATATCCACTGGCCATGTAAAGCACTGGCCACAAAGTAACATATCTACAGAACTGTAAAGCTGTGGTCACAATGTAACATATTCATTGGTACTGTACATCAGTGTCATAACATAACATATCCACTGGTAGCACAAAGCAGTCATTATAGGGTAACATATCCAATGGTACTGGAAACCAGTGGTCATAAGGTAACATATCCACTACTAGTGTAAAGCATGGTCATAATGGAACATATTGTCTTGTACTGTAAAGCAGTAGTCATAAGGAAACATATTCACTAAACTGCATATTAGTGGTTGTAAAGTATCATATCCACTGTTCCTGTAATGCAATGGTCATAGGATAAAATATTCACTGCTACTCTAAAGCAGTGATAATAAGGTAGCATATCCACTGGTACTATAAAGCAGCAGCCATAAGGTAACATATCTGCTGGTAAATGTCCAAACACCGCACGACATATCCAAATTCCACAGAATAAAAATATAAACGATCCAGGCAGCAATAAAGCACCTTAAGCCCTTTCGACTCACCACTGTAGCCTTCATCAGAATACATCTACTATATAAACATTTTATTTTTAAAAACAACATTAACCAATCATTGCAGTTTCCTAATTAAACCCTATTGTTGCATTTGCTTGAACCTTAAACAGAGTGTTCCTTTTCAAGATTAGAAATTCAGTGAACTACACCACACTGTCTTATATAAAATATAGTCATTCATTCAAAATCTACTATCATAAAAATTTAAAATATTTCTCAGAAACCTTACCAAAAGCATGTTCAAAAATTATAAAAAATGTTTTAAGGTTTATTTGCCTTTTCTTGTAACATTGGGGCTATAGATGTGTTTTCATTTAGCCCGGGAAAAAACATTGCTGCTGTTTTAAACTGCCATTGGATTTCTTTCTTTTTTAACAAGTTTTTCCAGTCCCCTCCCCTTGGGTCCATCTTTACTTGTTGAAGTATACCAAATAAAAAATGTTTAAATTGTGTGCAAGTTTGGGAGTGTTTAAATAAAGCACTTGCTATTTTCTTATTCTTAATGTAATTTCCATGTTCATACATTCTATCTTTAAAGGCTTGTTTTGTCTTTCCTATATATAATGCAGAACATGTATCAAAGACCGCTAACTATATTACTCCCTTACTCAAACAATTCCCTTTAATGAACTGTACCTTGCTCCTAAACCTATTATTTAAAATAATAGAATCTTCTTTATTAATATTGGAACATTATTTACAAGTTCCACAGGGTCTTGTTCCTATATTAAAATCCTTTCTAGGCTTTATTTTCTTTTCCAACATCCCTTTAATATTCATTCCTGTTTTATTTACAAACTTGGGACCCCCCACCCTGTGAAATATCTCTTTGTTTGTTTTAAAAGTACTCCAACTTTTATACAAAGACTTCCTAATTTAATTGGAAAGGTAGTTATGTTCCAGAACACAAGCGTTATTATATTTACATCTTTCTAAACAATTTACACTGTTGTTTTTCTGTAAACCCACACCAAGCAGGGGTAGATACATTATAAGTTAACTGGGTTCATACTCCAATTTTAAGCTCAGCAGCCAAGCTAACCCTTATAAAGCCCTAGTAACTAACCTAAACTGTTTGCCTGGCAAAAGCCTTTACTTAAATAGCCTTAACCCACCCCCCAAAAACCACAAAAAATGTAATGTAATTTCTAACATTTCACATGAACATACAAAAATAAATGACACTGACTTACTACACCTTGCAAGTCGAACTAACCAGGCCCCAATAATTATTTGCACACAGCAAGTTACCACTAAGCCATTTGAGCTTGTGCCCACTTGTTGTATACTTCCGTTAATACTTCTGTTAATATTCCTTGGGGTATCCCCTTTCCTCAAACATTTTTTTGCATTTTATTAAACTCTTCTAATAAATCCTCATGATGTGATGTCATCCTAACTACTCTCACTGCTTGCCCTTTTACTATACTTCTCTTCTGTATATTAGGGTGATTACTGTCAAAGTGTAAATATGTATTACAAAACGTATCTTTTCTGTATACTCGAGACCTAAATCCATCTCTATCTTGTATAATTTCTATATCCAAGTAATTAATACTTTGTTTATTATAACTATAGGTAAAGTCTAAGAATCTAGTTGTTCCATCCAAATATGTCACAAAATCTTTAATTTCTTCTACAGTACCCTTCCATATTACAAAAATATCATCCAAAAATCTGGAATATAATTTTATTTTATTCCAGAAAGGGCTGTTAAATACACAGGCAGACTCCCAACATAATAGGACAATATTTGCATGGATGGGGGCACATGCTGCCCCCATCGCTACACCATGAACCTGTTGATAATATTCCCCCTCAAAAAAGATGAAATTATTTTCCAATATAAGGCTCATGATTTCACACACCAAAGTAACCTTACTGTGACCAATTTTAGAATATTGGAACAAAGCCTCCTCAAAAAATTGCAAGCCCTTATTTTTAGGTAGCACTGTGAATAAATCCTTGATGCCTATAGTCAAAAATGTCAAGTCTTCTTCTTCCCACAACTCTTTTTTCAAAAGTCCTAAGAATTCCCAAGAATCCTTCAATTAATGTTCCCTTTCGTGTACCACATGTTGTACCCAAGAGTCTACTAAAATGGCTAAAGGATATGTCTTGGAGCCTCCTGCCACTACTATTGGCCTAAAAGGTGGCTTATCAATGTTCTTATGTATCTTTAAAATTCTGAGAAACAGGAATTTTAGGATCTCGAATATTCAAAAAGTTATATAAACTTAATTCTGTTCTTCCATTTAACAAATATTCCTCTAAGTATGCATTAATCTGAGCCTAAGAAATATTTATTTGATTTTTTGAAACCGTAACATATGTTTGTTTGTTGAATAATAAGTTCTGCATCTCATCAGAATAGTCAGTGGATTTGTACAACACTATACCTCTCCCTTTGTCCGAAGTCATAATTCTTATAGTCTCATCTGTCCTTAATTCCATCAATAGTTTGTACTCTTCCTTGTTTAAATTCCAAGTTATTTTTTCTCACACCTTTGATGTATCTCATATATTTCCTCATGAGCTACCTTTTCAAAAGTATCTATTAATGGATGTAATGGGGGGTTATATGTACCATTTCTACGAGGTGTAACCAAACCCATACCATTGACTTTGTTCTGATTTTCCCCTGAAAACATTACATCAAAATTAAGTTTTCTTGTATACAACTTCAGTTCGGTGATGTTGTCTACCAAGTTAGCCTTGGTTTTGGGTACAAACTTAATACCCTTAAAGAAAAGGGAAAAATGGGTCTTTGTAATAACTTTATCTGTATAATTATAGATGTTAAAACCATCCCATGTATGTACTATTCCACTTCTACTATTTAGTTATAATAAACCATCTTATTGTATGCATTCCTCTTCTCTGGGGTAGGATAATATCTCCTGTTGTGTTCCCCCATATTCATGTTCCTCTGCTCTAACCTCTCTGAATGACGTAATACCAGAAATCCTGATCCTGTGAACCACTGTTACCAGTTTCACCCTCCTGTGTATAATACTCCTAATCTTTCAGAGCTTCACCATAGCTATCTATAATACCATCCTGTAACTTATTAGGTTCAAAATACAAAATGTTTATTGTAGGGTACACATTTTTATTTTTATATTGTTTAATATCCCTTTCTAACTTTCTTTTTTTCTTAAAAAATAAATTATTTATTCTTTTATCCACCCTGTCAAATATTCTTAAATACAAGTCTTTGTACTGTGGAAATAACAAGTCTTTTTTATATATCTCTATCCAATATATCCACTTCTTTTACAACATCCCCTTTCTGCTGTGCATAATAAAAAATAGTTTTTTTTTCACAATATTGATACCTGTTTCATCAAACAGTGTAATGAAATCTTCCAAAACTTTTTCATTGCAAACACTACCAAAAGGGAACTTAAAAATTCTCAAACCCTGTGGAACAATTTTTAAATTTAAACATTCCATTCAAATATGCAATATCCAGTTCTAAGGATTTGAGCTTAAACAATCTTTTTTCAAAAGCATATATCATGTCCTTCAATGATGCAAACGTTGTATGTCCATTACCCTCCCTGTTATTGCCCTCAATCTTTACTTTATTAGATTGTCTAACCTCTGAGAACACATATTTTTGGTTTAAAATACTATCAAAGCATTCTTTGCACAACTCCTGTTGTGTATTTCCTTTTGAACCACCATTAGAAATATGTCCATTGTCATTTAGTCTCTCCCTGCTCTCCATTTGACTGTTAACAAAATTATAACTGTTAGAGACCCCTGCACCATGTTTACTCATCCCCGGTCTCTCATTATCTTCTTGAAAATGGAAGTTTACAGTACCTGCACAAGAAGTCTGCACACTTCCTTTGTTTGTCAAATTGTAGCTATCCTTAAATTTGTTTTTTCTTCTGTTAGTTTCCTCGCCATCAGAAAGCTATCATGAGGTGTCCACCACACTGCTCTGTTCCTTCTCCCTCCCCTGGGTATTAGGAACATCACCTGCTCTGCACAGTTGATTACTTCCTTTCTGTTGCTAGGTTCCATGTTACCAAACCCGTTAGTGCAAGCAGCTACCTCCGAGGCCGTCTGCCTATAAGTAGAATGTAAAAAGGTATCTTGTAGGTTGGAGAAACTAGAAATTAATCACTCCAACTCTCCTTTTAGTTGAGAAACCTCCTGTCTCAACAAACTCATTTAAATTTTTTCTGTGGAATCAAGCCCTGTATTGACCTGACTGGAAAGGTGAATATTGTCCCAAGTCTCCATGAGTACTGGCCAATTCATTTATGGGTGTGAAAAAAACCTGTAAATGTCCAAACACCCCATGAAATATTCAAATTCCACAGAATAAAAATCTAAACGATCCAGGCAGCAATAAAGCAAGTATCAAAATTTATTAAACACCACATTAAGTGCTTCACACAGTAGATGTATTCTGATGAAGGCTACAGTGGTGAGCCGAAAGCACTTAATATTTGCTAGTAACACAAAGCATTGGTCGTAAGATAACCTATCCACTGGTACTGTAAAGCAGTGGTAATAAGGTAACATATCCACAACTACTATAAAACAGTGGTCATAAAGTGACATATCCACGTGTACTGGAAAACAGTGGTCATAAGGAATCATATTCACTAGCACTGTACTGCAGTGGTCATAAAGTAGCATATCCACTGGTCTTATGATGTAGTAGTCATAAGATAAAATATTCACTACTATTATAAAGCAGTGGTAATAAGGTAGTATATCCACTGGTACTGTAAAGCAGTCGTCATAAGGTAACATATCTACTTGTATAGTAAAGTAGTGGTGATAAAGTAACACATCCACTGGCACTGTATAGCAGTTGTCCTGAGATAACATAACCACTGGTAATGTAAAACAGTGGTAATGAAATAACACTTCCACTAGTGCTGTAAAGCAGAGGTCATAAGATAACACATTCTCTGGTGTAGTAAAGCAGTGGTTATAAGTTAACACATCAGCTGGTGCAGTAAAGCAGTGGTCAAAAGGTAAATATCCACTGGTAACAGAAAGCAGATGTCATAAGGTAACATATCCACTGTACTATAAAGCAGTGGTCAAAAGATAACATATACACTTTTAATGTAAATCAGTGGTCATAAGGTAACGTATTCACTTGTACTATAATGCATTGGTCAAAAGGTAATATATCCACTGGTACAGTAAAGCTGTGCTCATAAGCCGACATATCTACTAATAACATAAACAGTGTTCATAAGGTCACATGTCCACTGGTACTGTTAAGCAATGGTTTTAAGAAAACACACACTGCTACTGTAAATCTGTGGTCATAATGGAACATAGCCATGGAAACTGTAAAGCAGTGGTGATAAAGTAACATATCCAATGGTAGTGTAAAGCAGTGATCATAAGACAGCATTTCCACTGGTAATGTAAAGCAGTGGCTGTATAATAACACATCCAGTAGTACTGTAAGGCAGAGGTCATAAGATAACATTTCCACTGGTGCAGTAAGTCAGTGGCCATACATTAACATATCAACTGGTGCTGTAAAGCAGTGGTCAAAAGGTAACATATCTGCTTGTCACACAAAGCAGTGGTCATAAAGCAACATATCCATTGGCACTGTAAAGCAATGCTCATAAGGAAAAAATGTACTGGAACTGTAAAGCAGTGGTCATAAGGTAATATATTCACTGGAAGTGTAATGCAGTGGTCACAAGATAAAACACACATTGGTACTGTAAAGCAGTGTTGTAACATAACATATCCACAGGTACTATAAAGCAGTGGTCATAAGGTACCATATTCAGTGGTACTTTAAAGCAGTGGCCATAAGGTACCATATTCACTGGTACTGTAAAGTAGTGCTCATAAGGTAACATATCCTACTAGTGTATATCAGTGGTCATAAGTTAACATTCCCACTGGTACTGTAAAACAGTGTCATAACATAACATATCCATGGGAACTATAAAGCAGTGTTCATATCTACTGGTAAAATAAAGCAGTAGTCATAAGGTAACATGTCCACTGGTACTGTAAATCAGTGGTCATAAGGTAACATGTCCACTGGTACTCTAAAGCAGTGGTAAGAACATAACACACCCACTGCTCCTGCTGTAAAGAGTGGTCATAATCTACCATATACACTGGTACTGTAAACCAGGGGTTATAAGGTAACATATCCTACTACTCTAAGCCAGTCTTCATAAGTAATCATATCCCACTACTTCTGTAAAGCAGTGGCCATAAGGTAGCATATCCACTGGTAATGTAAAGCAGTGGTCATGAGTAAACATATTCACTGACACTGTATATCAGTGGTCGTAAAGTAGCATATCCACTTGTTCTGTGATGCAGTGCTCAAAAGATAAAATACTGACAGCTAGTGTAATGCAGGGGTGATAAGGGAGCATATCCCTGGTACTGTAAAGCAGAAGCCATATGCTAACATATCCACTGGTAATGTAAAGCAGTGGACATAAGGTAACATATCCACTTGTACTGTAAAGCAGTGCTCATAAAGAAACATACCAACTGGTACTGTAATGCAGTGGTCATAAGAAAATATATCTGCTAGTACTGTAAAGCAGAGGTCATAAGATAACATATCCACTGGTCCTGTAATGCAGTGGTCATAGGATAAAATACTCCTACTATAATTCAGTGATAATAAGGTAGCATATCCACTGGTACGTACTGTAAAGCAGTGGCCATAAGGTCACATATCCACAGGTACGGTAAAACAGTGGTCATAAGGTAACATATCTGCTGGTAACACAAAGCAGTGGTCATAAGGTAACATATCCACTGGAACTGTAAAGCAGTGGTCATATGATAACAAACCCACTAGTACTGTAAAGCAGTGGTCGTAAGGTACCATATCTTGTGGTACTGTAAAGCAGTGCTCATACGGTACCATATCCACTGGTACTGTAAAGCAGTGGTTATAAGGTTGCATATCCATAAAGTAACATATCGACTGCTCCTGCAAAGCGGGGCTGATAAGGTATCAAATCCACTGGCACTGTAAAACAGTGGTCATAAGATAACATATCTACTGTGATTGTAAACCAGTTGTTATAAAGTAACATATCCACTGTCTCTTTTAAGTTGTGTTCATAAGGTAACAGATCTACTGGTACTGTACAGCAGTGGTCAAAAGAAAACATATCTACTGATACTGTAAAGCAGTAGTCATAAGGAAACTTATCTGCTGGTAACACAAAGCAGTGGTCATCAGGTAGCATATCCACTGGAACTGTACAGCAGTGGTCATAAGATAAAATACTGACTGCTACAGTAAAGCAGTGGCAATATGGTAGCATATCCACTGGTACCATAAAGCAGTGGTCATAAGTTAACACATTTACTGGTACTGCAAAGCAGTGGTCATAAGGTAACATTTTCTCTGGTACTGTAAAGCAGTGGTGATAAGATAACATATTCACTGATAGCATAAAGCCTTGGTCTTAAGGTAACATATCCACTGCTACTGCAAAACAGTCTTCATTAGATAACATACATACTGGTAATGTATGGCAGCGGTCATAAGATAACATATCCACTGATACTGTAATGCAGTGGTCATAAAGTAACATATCCACTGTGACTGTAAACCAGTTGTTATGAGGTAACATATCCACTATTACTGTCAAGTAATGGTCATAAGGTAACAAATTCACTGGTACTGTACAGCAGTTGTCATTAAGATAACACATCCACAGGTACTGTAACACAATTGTCATAAGGTAACATATCTGCTGGTGACACTAACCAGTGGTCATCAGGTAACATATCCACTGGAACTGTAAAGCATATACACTGGTACTAGAAAGCAGTGATCATAAGGTAACATTGCCCTGGTACTTTAAAGCAGTGGTCATAACATAGCATATCCAGTGGTACTGTAAAAAAGTAGTCATAAGGTAACATATCCACTGGTACTTTAAAGCAGTTCATAGGTTCATATGTGTGTACTAGGCTAATGTCCCTGGAGCCTTTACAAGCCTAGCCCATAGAAGTGCCCTGCCATCGTGCCGCCCAACATTAGATCCCATAAGGAAAGTATAGTACCAGTGATCATAAGGTAACATATTCACTGGTACTGTAAAGCAGTGGTCATAAGGTAGCATATACACTGGTACTAGAAAGCAGTGATCATAAGGTAACATATTTGTTCATACTGTAAAGCAGTTATCTTAAGGTGACATATCCCACTGGTACTGTGAAGCAGTGGTCTTGAGGTATCATATCCACTGGTACAGTAAAGTCATGGTCATAAAGATAACATCCACTGGTACTGTAAAGCAGTGGTCATAAGGTAACATATCAACTGGTACTGTAAAATACCATATCCACTGGTACAGTAAATTAGTCATTATAAGGTAACATATCCACTGGTGGGAGGTTGGCATAATGGTTAAATTGTTTACCTTACAGTCAGAAGGAGCAGGGTTTGTTTCTCACATGAGATAATTGGATTGTCTTAGAATTGGCCTCAGGGGAAGTTAGCCTAATAGTAATCTAAGAACCTATGAACCTATGAGATGGTACTGTAAAGCAGTGGTCCTGAGGTGTATATATCCACTGGTACTGTCAAGCACTGCTCATTATATTACATTTCCACTGGTACTGTAAAAAACAGTGGACATGATGTGACATATCCACTGTTACAGTAAAGTAGTGTTCATAAGGTAACATATCCACTGGAACTGTACAGCTTTGGTCATAAGATAACATATCCTCGGTACTGTAAATCAGTCATCATAATGTAACATATCCACTGGTACTGTAAAACAGTAGTCATAAGGTAACATATCTACTGGTACTTTAAAGCAGTTCATAGGTTCATAGGTGTGTACTAGGCTAATGGCCCGGGAGCCTTTACAAGCCTAGCCCATAGAAGTGCCCTGGCATTGTGCCGCCCAACATTAGATCCCATAAGAAAAGTACAGTACCAGGGATCATAAGGTAACATATTCACTGGTACTGTAAAGCACTGGTCATAAGGTAACATATTTGCTCATACTGTAAAACAGTTGTCTTAAGGTGACATATTTGGTACTTTGAAGAAGTGGTCTTGAGGTATCATATCCACTGGTACAGTAAAGTCGTGGTCATAAAGATAACACATCCACTGGTACTGTAAACCAGTGGTCATAAGATAAATATCTACTGGCACTCTAAAGCAGTGGTCATAAGGTAACATATATGCTGGTACTGTAAAGTAGTGGTCATAAACTACCATATCCACTGGTACTGTAAAGCAATGGTCGTAAAGTAAGATATCCACTGGTACAGTAAAATAGTCATCATAAGGTACCATATCCACTGGTGGGATGTTGGCATAATGGTTAAAGTGTCTACCTTACAGTCAGAAGGAGCAGGGTTTGATTCTCACATGAGGTAATTAGATTGTCTTAGAATTTCCCTCAAGGGAAGTTAGCCTAGTAGTAATCTATGAACCTATGAACTTATGAGCTGATACTATACAGCAGTGGTCCTGAGGCATAAATACACTAGTACTGTAAAGCACTGCTCATAAGATAACATTTCCACTGGTACTATAAAACAGTGGTCATGATGTAACATATCCTCTGTTACAGTAAAGCAGTGTTCATAAGGTAACATACCCACTGGTACTGTAATGCAGTGATCATAAAATAATATATCCACTGGTACAGTAAAGCTGCAGTCATGAGATAACATACCCATGGGTACTGTAAAGCAGTAGTCATAAGGTACCATATGCACTGGTTCTGTAAACCAGTGGTCATAATATAATATACCCCCTGGTATGGTAAATCAGATATCATAATGTAACATATCCACTGGTATTATAAAGCAATGTTAATAATATAACACAGCCATTAGTACTGTAAAGCAGTGGTTGTAAGATAAAACATCCAGTGGTCCATTAAACCATGTACTGGTTACATATGTACATACCTATGTACTGGTAGTCTAAAGCAGTGGTCATAAGATACTATATCCACTGGAACTGTAAAGCAGTGCCATAAGGTAACATATCCACTGGTAGTGTAAAGCAGTGTTCATAAGGTAACATACCTGTTGGTGACATAAAGTAGTGGGCATAAGGTAACATTCACTTGCACTGTAAAGCAATGGTCATAAGGTAACATATCCACTGGTATTGTAAGGCAGAGGTAATAAGGTAACATACCTACTTGTACTGTAAAGCAGTGGTCATAAGGTAACATATCCATGGGTACTGTAAGGCAGTAGTCATAAGGTAACATATGCACTAGGACTGTAAAGCAGTGGTCATAAGGTAACTCCACTGGTACTGTAAAGCAGTGGTCATAAGAAAACATATTCACTGGCACAGTATAGCAGTGGTCATAAAGTAGCATATCCCCTGGTCCTGTGATACAGTGGTCACAAGATAAAATACTGACTGCTACTGTAAGGCAGTGGCAATAAGGTAGCATATCCACTGGTACTGTAAAGCAGTGGTCGTAAGGTAATATATCCTCTGGTAACACAAAGCAGTGGTCATAAATTAACATATCCACTGGTACTTTAAAGCAGTGTCAATAAGGTAACATATCCAGTACTACTCTAAAGCAGTGGCCATAAGGTAACATATCCACTGGAACTGTAAAGCCATGGGTATATGGGAACATATTCACTGGCACTGCATATCAGTGGTCAAAAAGTAACATATACAGTGCTCCTGCAATGCAGTGCTCATAACATAGAATACTTACTGCAACTGTAAAGCAGTGGTAGCAAGGTAACATATCCACTGGTACTGGACTTCAGTGGTCATAAGGTAATATATCCACTGGAAATGTAAAGCAATGGCCATAAAATAACACATACACTTGTACTGTAAAGCAGAGGTCATAAGATAGCATATCCTCAGCTTCAATAAAGCAGGGGTCATAAATTAACGTATCAACTGGTGCAGTAAAGCTGTGGTCAAAAGATAACATATCTGCTAGTAACACAAAGCAGTTGTCATAAAGAAACATATCCACTGGCACTATAAACAGTGGTCATAAGATAACAAATGGACTGGCACTGTAAAGCTGTTGCTAAATGGAAATTTAATCACTGGTAGTGTAATGCAGTGGTCATAAGGTAACATATCCACTGGTTCTGTAAAGTAGTGCCATAACATAACATATCCATGGAAATTATAAAGCAGTGTTCATAAGGTAGCTTATCCAATGGTAAAATAAAGCAGTGGTTATAAGGTAACATATCCTACTACTCTAAACCAATGGTCATAAGGTAACATATTCACTACTACTGTAAAGCATTAGTCATAAGGTAACATATCCACTGGTACTGTAAAGCAGTGGTCATAAGTAAACATATTCACTGACACTATATAGCAGTGCTCATAAAGTAGCATATCCACTGGCCTTTGATGCAGTGCTGAAATGAAAAAATACTGACTGCTACTGTAATGCATGGGTGATAAGGTAGCATATCCCAGGTACTGAAAAGCAGCAGCCATAAGTTACCATGTCCACTGGTACTGTAAAGCAGTGGACATATGGTAACATATCCACTTGCACTGTAAAGCAGTGCTCATAAACTAGCATATCCACTGATACTGTAAAGCAGGGGTAATCAAATAATATATCTGCTAGTATTGTAAAGCAGAGGACATAAGATATCATGCAAACAGATGCAGTAAAGCAGTGGTCATATTTTAACATACCAAATGTCACTTAAAAGCAGAGGTCTAAAGGTCAGATATCCCATGGTAACACAAATACGTGGTCATAGAGTAACATATCCACTGGTAGTGTAAAGCAGTGGTCACAGGGTAACATATCCACAGAACTGTTATGCAGTGCTCACAATGTAACATATTCAGTGGTACTGTATAGCAGTGTAATAACATAACATATCCACAGGTACAGTAAAGCATTGGTCAAAAAGTAACATATTCCCTGGTAACACAAAGCAGTCATTATAGGGTAACATATCCAATGGTACTGGAAACCAGTGGTCATAAGGTAACATATCCACTACTAGTGTAAAACAGTGTTCATAATGGAACATATCCTCTTGCACTGTAAAGCAATGGTCATAAGGAAGCATATTCACTGCACTGCATATTAGTGGTCATAAAATAATATATCCATTGGTCCTGTAATGCAGTGGTCATAGGATAAAATACTGAATGGCACTGTAAAGCAGTGGTAATAAGGTAGCATATCCACTGGTACTGTAAAGTAGCAGCCATAAGGTAACATATCCACTGGTACTGTAAAACAGTGGTTATAAGGTAACATATACCCTGGTAACACAAACAGTGGATGTAAGATAACATATCCACTGGTACTGTAAAGCAGTGGTAATAAGGTAACATATCCACTACTACTGTAAAACAGTTGACATAAGGTGACATATCCACTAGTACGGGAAAGCAGTGGTCATAAGGAATCATATTCATTAGCATTGTAAAGCAGTAGTCATAAAGTAGCATATCCACTGCTCTTGTGATGCGATAGTCATAAGATAAAATACTCACTGCTATTGTAAAGCAGTGGTAATAAGGTAGCATATCCACTGGTACTGTAAAGCAGTGATCAAAAGGTAACATATCCACTGGTAATGTAAAACAGTGGTCATAAAATAACACATCCACTAGTACTGTAAAGCAGAGGTCATAAGATAATACATCCACTGCTGTAGTAAAGCAGTGGTTATAAGTTAACATATCAGCTGGTGCAGTAGAGCAGTAGTCAAAAGGTAACATATCCACTGGTAACAGAAAGCAGATGTCATAAGGTAACATATCCACTGTACTGTAAAGCAGTGGTCATAAGATAACATAATCACTGGTAATGTAAAGCAGTGGTCATAAGGTAACTTATTCACAGGTACTGTAATGTAGTGGTCAAAAAGTAATGTATCCATTGATGCTGTAAAGCTGTGCTCATAAGTTCGCATATCTACTAGTAACATAAAGCAGTGTTCATAAGGTCACATGTCCACTGGTACTGATAAGCAATGGTTATAAGAAAACAACCACTGCTACTGTACATCAGTGGTCATAATGTGACATATCCACTGAAACTGTAAAGCAGTGGTCATAAAGTAACATATTCAATGGTATTGTAAAGCAGTGATCATAAGACAGCATATTCAATGGTAATGTAAAGCAATGGCTGTAAAATAGTACATCCACTACTACTGTAAAGCAGAAATCATAAGGTAACATATCCACTGGTGCAGTAAGTCAGTGGCCATACATTAACATATCAGCTGGTGCTGAAAAGCAGTGGTCAAAAGGTAACATATCTGCTTCTAACACAAAGCAGTGGTCATAAAGTAACATATCCACTGGTACTGTAAAGCAGTGGTCGTATAAAAAATGTAATGAAACTATAAAGCAGTGGTCATGAGGTAATATCTTCACTAGTAGTGTAATGCAGAGATCACAAGATAAAACACACAATGGTACTGTAAAGCAGTGTCATAAAATAACATATCCACAGGTGCTATAAAGCAGTGGTCATAAGGTAACATATCCACTGAAACTGTAAAGCAGTTGTCATATGATAACATATCCAGCGGTACTGTAAAGCAGTGGTCATAAGGTACCATATCCACTGGTACTGTAAAGCAGTGGTCATAAGGTACCATTTCCCCTGGTACTGTAAAGCAGTGCTCATATGGTAAATTATCCTACTAGTGTAAATCTTGATCATAAGGTAACATATCCACTACTACTGTATAGCAGTAGTCATAAAGTAGCATATCCACTGCTTCTGTGATATAGTGGTCTTAAGATAAAATACTGACTACTATGTAAAGCAGTGGTAATAAGGTAGCATATCTGCTAGTACTGTAAAGCAGTGGCCATAAAGTAACATATCCAGTGGTACTGTAAAACAGTGATTATAAGGTAACATATCCACTAGTAACACAAAGAAGTGGTTGTAAGTTAACATATCCACTAGTACTGTAAAGGAGTGGTCATAAGATAAGATATCCCCTGGTACTGTAAAGCAGTGGTCACGAGGTAACATATCCACAGGTACTGTAAAGCAGTGGTCACAATGTAACATATTCACTGATACTGTACATCAGTGTCATAACATAACATGCCCACTGGTACTGTAAAGCAGTGGTCAAAAGGTAACATATCCACTGATATTATTGTGTAGTGGTCATAAGGTAACATTTACAATGGTAACATAAAGCAATAGTCATGAGTTAACATATCCACTGGAACTGTAAAACAGTCGTCATATGACGACCTATCCACTAGTATTGTAATGCAGTGGTAATAAGGTGACATATCCAGTGCTACTAGCAAAGCAGTGGTCAGAAGGTAACATATCCACTGTTACTGTAAAGAACTGGTCATAGGGAAACATTCACTGGCACTGTATAGCAGTGGTCGAAAAGTAGCATATCCAGTGGTCCTGTGATGCAGTGGTCATAACATAAAATACTCACTGTAGTGGTTATAAAGTAGCATATCCATTGGTACTGTAACCCAGTGCTCTTAAGGTAACATACCCTACTACTGTAAACCAGTGGTCATAAGGTAACATGTCCACTGGTACTGTAAAACAGTGGTCAAAAGGAAACATATTCATTAGCACTGTATAATAGTGGTTGTAAAGTAGCATATCCACTGGCCCTTTGATGCAGTGGTCATAAGAAAAAATGCTGACTGCTACTGTAAACCAGTGATAATAAGATAGCATATCCACTGGTACCGTAAAGCAGTGGTCCTAAGATAACATATGCACTGATAGTGTAAAGAAGTGGTCATATTGTAACATATCCACTGATTCTGTAAAGCAGTCATAAGATAATAAATTTACTGGTACTATAAGGCAGTGTTAATAAGATAACATATCCACTGATAGTGTAAAGCAGTGGTCATAAAGTAACATATCTACTGCTCCTGCAAAGCAGGGCTGGTAAGGTATCATATCCACTGGTACTGTAAAGCAGTGGTCATAAGGTAACATATCCACTGTTACTGTTAAGTAGTGGTCATAGGTTAACAAATCCTCTGATACTGTAAAACAGTGTTCATAAAGTAACTTATTTTCTGGTAACACAAAGCAGTGGTCATCAGGTAGCATATCCACTGGAACTGTACAGCAGTGGTCATTAGATAAAATACTGACTGCTACTGTAAAGCAGTGGTAATAAGGTAACATATCCACTGGTACTGTAAAGAAGTGGTCATAAGTTAACACATTTACTGGTACTGCAAAGCAGTGGTCATAAGGTAACATTTTCTCTGGTATTGTAAAGTAGTGGCCCTAATATAACATATCCACTGATAGTGCAAAGCAGTGGTCTTAAGGTAATATATCCATTGTTACTATAAAACAGTCATCATAAGATAACATAATGGCCCTGGAACCTTTACAAGCCTAGCTCATAGAAATGTCCTGGCATCATGCTGCCTGACATTAGTTCCTATAAGGAAAGTACAGTACCAGTGCTCATAAGGTAGCATATTCACTGCTACTGTAAAGTAGTGGTCATAAGTTAGCATATACACTGGTACTAGAAAACAGTGATCATAAGGTAACATATTCATTCATACTGCAAAACATATCCACTGGTACTGTGAAGCAGTGGTCTTGAGGTATCATATCCACTGGCACAATAAAGTAGTGGTTATAAGGTAACACATCCACTGGTACTGTAAAGCAGTGATCATAAGATAACATATCTACAAGTACTGTAAAGCACTGGTCATATGGTAACCTATGCACTGGTACTGTAAAGTAGCGGTCATAAGGTAACATATCCACTGGTACTGTAAAGCAATGGTCATAAAGTAGCATATTCACTGGTACAGTAAAGCAGTTGTCATAAGGCAACATATCCATTAGTGGGAGGTTGGCATAATGGTTAACGTGTTTACCTTATAGTCAGAAGGAGCAGGGTTTTATTCTCACATGAGATAATTAGATTGTCTTATAATTGCCCTTAAGGGAAGTTAGCCTAGTAGTAATCTATGAACCTATGAGCTGGTACTGTAAAGCAGTGGTCCTAAGGTATATATACACTGGTACTGTAAAGCACTGCTCATAGCATAACATTTGCACTGGTACTGCAAAACAATGGTCATGATGTAACATATCCACTGTTACAGTAAAGCAGTGTTCATAAGTCAACATACCCACTGCTACTGTAAAGCAGTGGTCATAAGATAAAATATCCACTGGAACAGTAAAGATAGCATACCCATTGGTACTGTAATGCAGTAGTCATTAGTTCCTATAAGGAAAGTACAGTACCCTAAAAGAAAGAAAAGAAAGAACCCTATCCACTGGTTCTGTAAACAGTGGTCATAAGATAATATACCCCCTGGTATGGTAAAGCAGTGGTCATAAAGCAACATATCCACTGGTATTGTAAAGCAGTGTTAATAAGATAACATAACCACTAGTACTGTAAAGCAGTGTTCATCAGTTAACACATCCACTGGTACTGTAAAGCAGTGGTCATAAGGTAACATATCCAATTGTACTATAAAGGAGTAGTAATCAGGTAACATATCCAGTACTACTATAAAGCAGTGGTGATAAGGTAACATATCCACTTGTACTATAAAAGTGGGCATAAGGAAACATATTCACTGACACTGTATAGCAGTGGTCAAAAAGTAACATATCCAGTGGTCCTGTGATGTAGTGGTCATAACATAAAATGCTTACTGCAACTGTAAAGCAGTGGTAGTAAGGTAACATATCCATGGGTACTGTACAGAAGTGGTCATAAGGTAACATAAACAATATGCTGTAAAGTAGTGGTCATAAGGTGACATATCCACTGGCACTGTAAAGCAGTTGTCATAAGACAACATATCCACTGGTAATGTAAAGCAGTTGTCATAAAATAGCACATCCACTTGTACTGTAAAGCAGAGTTCATAAGATAACATATCCACTTCTGCAGTAAAGCAGTGGACATAAGTTAACTTATCAACTGGAGCAGTAAAGCAGTGGGTAAAAGGTAGCATATCTGATAGTAACACAAAATAGTGGTCATAAAGTAACATATCCACTGGTACTATAAAGCAGTGGCCATAAGATAACAAATGCACTGGTACTGTAAAGCTGTGTCAAAATGTAACATAATCACTGGTAGTGTAATGCAGTGCTCACAAGGTAAAACACCCACTGGTATTGTAAATCAGAGTCATAACATAACATATCCATGGCTATTATAAAGCAGTGTAAATAAGGTAGCCTATCTACTTGTAACATAAAGCAGTGGTTTTAAGTTAACATGTCCACTGTTTCTGTTAAGTAGTGGACATAAGAAAACATACTCACTGCTACTGTAAAACAGTGGTCATAAGGTAATTTATCCACTACTATTGTAAAGCAGCGATCATAAGGTAACATATGCACTGGTACTGTAAAGCAATGGTCATAAGGAAACATATTTACTGCTACTGTACAGCAGTGGTCAAAAAGTAACATATCCACTTGTCTTGTGATACAGTGATCATAACATAAAATACTCACTGGTACTGTAAAGCAGTCTTCATAAGGTGACATATCCACTGGATCTGTAAAGCCGTGGTCATAAGGTAACATATCCACTGGTAACAAAGCAGTGGTCATAAGGTAACATATCCACTAGTACTGTAAAACATTGGTTGCAGGGTAACATATCCACTGCTATTGTAAAGCAGTGGTCATAAAGTAGCATATCCACCAGTACTCTAAGCCAGTGGTCTTAAGGTAACATATTCACTGGCACTGTATAGCAGTGGTCATAAAATAGCATATCCACTGGCCCTTTGATGCAGTAGTCATAAGATAAAATACTGATGGCTACTGTAAACCAGTGGTAATAATGTAGCATATCCACTGGTACCATAAAGCAGTAGTCATAAGTTAACACATTTACTGGTACTGCAAAGCAGTGGTCATAAGGTAACATTTCCTCTGGCACTGGAAGGCAGTGGTCATAAGATAAATCCACTGATAGTGCAAAGCAGTGGTCATAATGTAACATATCCACTACTACTGTAAAGCAGTCATAACATAATATATTTACTGGTACTGTAGGAAGTATTCACAAGATAACATATACAGTAATACATAAAGCATTGGTCATAAAGTAATATATCTACTGCTCCTGCAAATCAGGGCTGATAAGGTTATCATATCCTCTGGTACTGTAAAGCAATGGTCATACAGTAGCATATCCACTGGTACAGTAAAGCAGTTGTCATAAGGTAACATATCCATTGGTGGGAGGGTGGCATAATGGTTAAAGTGTTTGCCTTACAGTCAGAAGGAGCAGGGTTTGATTCTCACATGAGGTAATTAGATTATCTTAGTATTGTCCTCATGTGAAGTAGTAATCTATGAACTTATGAACTGCTACTGTAATGAAGTGGTCCTAAGTTATACATTGACTGGTACTGTAAAGAAATGCTCATAGGGTAACATTTCCACTGGTATTGTAAAACAGTGGTCATGATGTAACATATCCACTGTTACAGTAAAGCAGTGTTCATAAGGTAAAATACTCACTGGTATTGTAAAGCAGCGGCCATGACATATCATACCCATTGGTACTGTAAAGCAGTAGTCATAATGTACCATATCCACTTGTTCTGTAAAGCAGTGGCCATAAGATAATATACCCCCTTGTACAGTAAAACAGAGGTCATAAAGTAACATATCCACTGGTATTTTAAAGCAGTGTTAATAAGATAACACAACCACTACATTTATAAAGCAGTGGTCATAAGGTAACACATCCACTGGTACTGTAAAGCAGTGGGCATAAGGACACATATTCACTGGCACTATATAGCAGTGGTCAAAAAGTAAGATACGCACTGGTCCTGTGATGCAGTGGTCATAAGTTAACATATCAATTGCTGCAGTAAAGTAATGGTCAAAAGATAACATATCTGCTGGTAACACAAAGCAGTGGTTGTAAAGTAACATATCCACTGACACTATAAAGCAGTGGTCATAAGATAAATGCACTGGTACTATAATATTTTGTCAAAAGGTAACATAATCACTGATAGTGTAAAGCAGTGGTCACAAGGTAAAACACCCACTGGTACTGCAAAGCAGAGTCATAACATACTATAAAGCAGTGTTTATAATGTAGCATATCTACTTCTATCATAAGACAGTGGTTATAAGCTCACATGTCCATTGTTTCTGTTAAGCAGTGGGCATAAAACATACTCACTGCTACTTTAAAGCAGTGGTCATAAGGTAATATATCCACTACTACTGTAAAGCAGTGGTCATAAGGTAAGAAATGCACTGGTACTGTAAAACAATGGTCAGAAGAAAACAAATTCACTTGCACTGAATAGCAGTGGTCATGAAGGAGCATATTCACTGGTCCTGTGATGCAGTGATCATAAGATAAAATACTGACTGCTACTGTAAAGCAGAAGTAATTAAGTAGCATGTCCAGTGGTACTGTAAAGCAGCAGCCATAAGGTAGCATATCCACTGGTACTGTAAGGCTGAGGTCATAAGGTAACATATCCACTGTTAACACAAAGCAGTGGTCATAATGTAACATATCCACTGTTAACACAAAGCAGTGGTTGTAAGGTAACATATCCACTAGTACTGTAAAACAATGGTCATAATATAACATATCCACTGGTACTGTAAAGCAGTAGTCCTAAGGTAACTTATTCACTGGTAAAACAAAGCAGTGGTCATACAAAGCAGTGGTCATAAGGTAACATATTCGCTGGTGTTGTGCAGCAGTGGTCATAAGAAAACATACCCACTGCTATTTTAAAGCAATGGTCATAAGGTAACATATCCACTGGTACTGCAAAGCAGTGGTCATAAGGTAACATTTCCTCTGGCACTGGAAGGCAGTGGTCATAAGATAAATCCACTGATAGTGTAAAGCAGTGGTCATAATGTAACATATCCACTACTACTGTAAAGCAGTCATAACATAATATATTTACTGGTACTGTAGGAAGTATTCACAAGATAACATATACAGTAATACATAAAGCATTGGTCATAAAGTAATATATCTACTGCTCCTGCAAATCAGGGCTGATAAGGTTATCATATCCTCTGGTACTGTAAAGCAATGGTCATACAGTAGCATATCCACTGGTACAGTAAAGCAGTTGTCATAAGGTAACATATCCATTGGTGGGAGGGTGGCATAATGGTTAAAGTGTTTGCCTTACAGTCAGAAGGAGCAGGGTTTGATTCTCACATGAGGTAATTAGATTATCTTAGTATTGTCCTCATGTGAAGTAGTAATCTATGAACTTATGAACTGCTACTGTAAAGAAGTGGTCCTAAGTTATACATTGACTGGTACTGTAAAGAAATGCTCATAGGGTAACATTTCCACTGGTATTGTAAAACAGTGGTCATGATGTAACATATCCACTGTTACAGTAAAGCAGTGTTCATAAGGTAACATACTCACTGGTATTGTAAAGCAGCAGCCATGAGATATCATACCCATTGGTACTGTAAAGCAGTAGTCATAATGTACCATATCCACTTGTTCTGTAAAGCAGTGGCCATAAGATAATATACCCCCTTGTACAGTAAAACAGTGGTCATAAAGTAACATATCCACTGGTATTTTAAAGCAGTGTTAATAAGATAACACAACCACTAGAACTATAAAGCAGTGGTCATAAGGTAACACATCCACTGGTACTGTAAAGCAGTGGGCATAAGGACACATATTCACTGGCACTTTATAGCAGTGGTCAAAAAGTAACATATCCAGTGGTCCTGTGATGTAGTGGTCATAACATAAAATACTTACTGCAACTGTAAAGCAGTGATAGTAAGGTAACATATCCAATGGTACTGCACAGCAGTGGTCATAAGGTAACATATGCAATCTACTGTAAAGTTGTGGTCATAAGATAACATATTCACTGACACTGTAAAGCAGTGGTCATAAGACAACATATCCACTGGTAATGTAAATCAGTGGTCATAAAGTGACATGCCCACTAGTACTGTAAAGGAGGAGAGTTCATAAGATAAAATATCTACTGCTGCAGTAAAGCAGTGGTCATAAGTTAACTTATCAACTGGTGCAGTAAAGCAGTGGTCAAAAGTTAACACATCTGCTAGTAGCACAAAACAGTGGTCGTAAAGTAACATATCCGCTGGTACTATAAAGCACTGGTCATAAGATAACAAATGCACTGGTACTGTAAAGCTGTGGTCAAAATGTAACATAATCACTGGTAGTGTAATGTAGTGGTCACAAGGTAAAACACCCCCTGGTACTGTAAAGCAGAGTCATAACATAACATATCCATGGGTATTATAAAGCATTGTTCATAAGGTATCCTATCTACTTGTACATACAGTAGTGGTTATAAAGTCACATGTCCACTGTTTCTGTTAAGCAGTGGAAATAAGAAATCATACTCACTGCTACTGTAAAGCAGTGGTCATAAGGTAATATATCCACTGGTACTGTAAAGCAGTGGTCATAAGGAAACATATTTACTGGCTCTGTACAGTGGTGGTCAAAAAGTAACATATCCACTTGCCCTATGATAGAGTTATCATAGCATAAAATACTCACTGCTACTGTAAAGCTGTCTTCATAAGGTAACATATCCACTGGTACTGTAAAACAGTGGTTATATGGTAACTTATCCACTGGTAACACAAAGCAGTGGTCATAAGGTGGCATATCCACTAGTACTGTAAAATACTGGTGGTAAGGTAACTTATCCACTACTACTGTAAATCAGTGGACATAAAAAACATATTCACTGGTACTGTACAGCAGTGGTCATAAAGTAGCATATCCACTGGTCCTGTGATGCAGTGGTCATAAGAAAAAAATGAAGGCTGCTACTGTAAAGCAGTGGTAATAAGGTAGCATATCCACTGGTACTGTAAAGCAGCAGCCATAAGGTAACATATCCACTGGTACTATAAAGCATTGGTCATAAGGTAACCTATCTGCTGGTAACACAAAGCAGTGGTTGTAAAGCAAACTATCCACTGGCACTGTAAAGCAGTGGTAATGAGATAACATATCCACTACTACTGTAAAGCAGTGGTCATAAGGTCACATATACACTGGCACTGTAAAGCAGTGGGCATAAGGCAACATATTCACTGGCACTATATAGCAGTGGTCAAAAAGTAACATACGCACTGGTCCTGTGATGCAGTGGTCATAAGTTAACATATCAATTGCTGCAGTAAAGTAATGGTCAAAAGATAACATATCTGCTGGTAACACAAAGCAGTGGTTGTAAAGTAACATATCCACTGACACTATAAAGCAGTGGTCATAAGATAAATGCACTGGTACTATAATATTTTGTCAAAAGGTAACATAATCACTGATAGTGTAAAGCAGTGGTCACAAGGTAAAACACCCACTGGTACTGCAAAGCAGAGTCATAACATACTATAAAGCAGTGTTTATAATGTAGCATATCTACTTCTATCATAAGACAGTGGTTATAAGCTCACATGTCCATTGTTTCTGTTAAGCAGTGGGCATAAAAAACATACTCACTGCTACTTTAAAGCAGTGGTCATAAGGTAATATATCCACTACTACTGTAAAGCAGTGGTCATAAGGTAAGAAATGCACTGGTACTGTAAAACAATGGTCAGAAGAAAACAAATTCACTTGCACTGAATAGCAGTGGTCATGAAGGAGCATATTCACTGGTCCTGTGATGCAGTGATCATAAGATAAAATACTGACTGCTACTGTAAAGCAGAAGTAATTAAGTAGCATGTCCAGTGGTACTGTAAAGCAGCAGCCATAAGGTAGCATATCCACTGGTACTGTAAGGCTGAGGTCATAAGGTAACATATCCACTGTTAACACAAAGCAGTGGTCATAACGTAACATATCCACTGTTAACACAAAGCAGTGGTTGTAAGGTAACATATCCACTAGTACTGTAAAACAATGGTCATAATATAACATATCCACTGGTACTGTAAAGCAGTAGTCCTAAGGTAACTTATTCACTGGTACAACAAAGCAGTGGCCATACAAAGCAGTGGTCAAAAGGTAACATATTCTCTGGTGTTGTGCAGCAGTGGTCATAAGAAAACATACCCACTGCTATTTTAAAGCAATGGTCATAAGGTAACATATCCACTGGTACTGTAAAGCAGTGGTCATAATGCATCATACCCACTGATACTGTAAAGCAGTGGTCATGAGAAAACATACCTACTGCTAATCTAAAACAGTGGTCATAAAGTAACATATCCACTGTTACTGCAAAGCAGTGGTCATAAGGAAACATATTCACTGGCACTGTATAGCAGTGGTCAAAAAGTTACAAATCCAGT
The DNA here is from genome assembly GCF_019279795.1 of Protopterus annectens. Lineage (NCBI taxonomy): Eukaryota > Metazoa > Chordata > Ceratodontiformes > Protopteridae > Protopterus > Protopterus annectens. Next base: position 1,070,729,123 of record NC_056748.1, read on the forward strand.
GGTCCTGTGATGCAGTGATCATAACATAAAATACTCACCACCATAAGGTAACATATAAACTTCTATTGTAAGGCAGTGGTCATAAGGTAACATATTCACTTGTACTGTAAAGCAGTGTTCATAAGGAAACATATTTACTGGCACTGTATAGCAGTGGTCATAAAGTAGCATATCCACTGGCCCTTTGATGCAGTGGTCATAAAATAAAATACTATATGCTACTGTAAACCAGTGGTAATACAGTAGCATATCCACTGATACTGTAAAACAGTGGTCAAAAGTTAACATATTTACTGGTACTGCAAAGCAGTGGTCATAAGGTAACGTTTCCTCTGGTACTGGAAAGCAGTGGTCATAAAATATATCCACTGATAGTGTAAAGCAGTGGTCATAATGTAACATATCCACTGCTACTGTAAATCAGTCATAACATAATATATTTACGGGTACTGTAAGGCATTGTTCATAAGATAACATATCCACTTATACTGTAAAGCAGTGGTCATAAAGTAAAATATCTACTGCGCCTGCAAAGCAGGGCTGATAAGGTATCATATCCATTGGTACTGTAAAGCAGTCATCATAAGGTAACATATCCACTGTGACTGTAAATCAGTTGTTATAAGGTAACATATCCACTGTTACTGTTAAGTAGTAGTTATAAGGTACCAAATCCACTGATACTGTACAGCAGTCATAATAAGGAAACATATCCACTGATAGTGTAAAGCAGTGGTCATAAGGTAACTTATCTCTGGTAACACAAAGCAGTGGTCATAAGGTAACATATCCACTGGAACTATACAGCAGTGATCATAAGATAAAATACGGACTGCCACTGTAAAGCAGTGGCAATAATGTAGCATATCCACTGGTACTGTAAAGCAATGGTCATGAGTTAACACATTTACTGCTACTGCAAAACAGTCATCATAAGGTAACATTTTCTCTGGTACTGTTAAGCAGTGGTTATAAGATAACATATCCACTGATAGTGTAAAACAGTGATCTTAAGGTAACATATCCACTGCTACTGTAAAACAGTCATCATAAGATAACAGATATACTGGTACTGCATGGCAGTGGTAATAAGATAACATATCCACTGATACTCTAAAGCAGTGGTCATAAACTAACATATCCAATGTGACTGTAAACTAGTGTTTATATGTTAACATATCTACTGGTACTGTAAGGCAGTGGTCACAAGGTAACATATCCACTGGTACTGTAAAGCAGTGGTCATAAGTTGACATATGCACTGGTGGGAGGTTGGCATAATGGTTAAAGTGTTATCCTACAGTCATAAGCATCAAGGTTTGATTCTCACATGGGGTAATTGTATAGTCTTAGAATGGCCACAATGGAAGTTGGTCTACTACTAACCTATGATTTTTATAAACCTATGAGCTGGTACTGTAATGCAGTAGTCATAAGGTAATATATCCACTGGTACTGTAAAGCAGTGGTCATAAGATAACAAATCCACTGGTACTGCAAAACAGTGGGAATAAAGTAACATATCCACTGCTACTGTAAATCAGTGGTTACAAGATAACACATCCACTGGTACTGTAAAGCTGTGGATATAAGATAACACATCCAGTATTGCTGTAAACCAATGGTCATAAGATATGTATTCACAGGTAGTGTAAAGCGGTGGTCAGAAGGTAACATATCCACTGGTACTTTAAAGCAGTGATCATAAGATAACATATCCACTGATACTGTAAAGCAGTGGTCATAAGGAAATATATTCACTGGCACTGTGTAGCAGTTGTCGTAAAATAGCATATCCACTGGCCCTTTGATGCAGTGGTCATAAGATAAAATACTGACTGCTACTGTAAACCAGTGGTAATATGGTAACATATCCACTGGTACTGTAAACCAGTGGTAATACTGTAGCATATCCACTGGTACTGTAAAACAGTGATCATAAGTTAACACATTTATTGGTACTGCAAAGCAGTGGTCATAAGATATATCCACCGATAGTATAAAGCAGTGGTCATAATGTAACATATCCACTGCTACTGTAAATCAGTCATACCATAATATATTTCCTGGTACTTTAAGGCATTGTTCATAAGATAACATATCCACTTATACTGTAAAGCAGTGGTCATAAAGTAAAGTATCTACTGTGCCTGCAAAACAGGGCTGATAAGGTATCATATCCACTGGTACTGTAAAGCAGTCATCATAAGGTAACATATCCACTGTGACTGTAAAACAGTTGTTATAAGGTAACATATCCACTGTTACTGTTAAGTAGTAGTCATAAGGTAACAATTCCACTGATACTGTACAGCAGTCATCATAAGAAAACATATCCACTGATACTGTAAAGCAGTGGTCACAAGGTAAATTATCTCTGGTAGCACAAAGCTGTGGTCATCAGGTAACATATCCACTGGAACTATACAGAAGTGATCATAAGATGAAATACTGACTGCCACTGTAAAGCAGTGGTAATAATGTAGCATATTCACTTGTACTGTAAAGCAATGGTCATAAGTTAACACTTTTACTGGTACTGCAAAACAGTCATAATAAGGTAACATTTTCTCTGGTACTGTAAAGCAGTGGTCATAAGATAACATATCCACTGCTACTGTAAAACAGTCATCATAAGATAACAGATATACTGGTACTGTATGGCAGTGGTCATAAGATAACATAACCACTGATACTGTAAAGCAGTGGTCATAAACTAACTTATCCAATGCGATTGTAAACCAGTGTTTATAAGTTAACATATCTACTGGTACTGTAAGGCAGTGGTCATAAGGCAGTGGTCATAAGTTGACATGCACACTGGTGGGAGGTTGGCATAATGGTTAAAGTGTTATCTTACAGTCATAAGGATCAGGGTTTGATTCTCACATGGGGTAACTGGATAGCCTTAGAATGCCCCACAATGGAAGTTGGCTTACTACTAACCTATGATTTATATAAATCTATGAGCTGATACTGTAATGTAGTGGTCATAAGGTAGTATATCCATTGGTACTGTAAAGCACTGCTGACAAGATAACATTTCCACTGGTACTGTAAAGCAGCGGTCATGATGTAACATATCCACTATTCGAGTAAAGCAGTGGTCATAAGGTAACATACCCACTGGTACTGTAAAGCAGTAGTCATAAGATAACATATCCACTGGTACTGTAAATCAGTGGTCATAAGGTAACATATCCACTAGTACTGCAAAACAGTGGTCATAAGGTAACGTATCCACTGGTACTGTAAAGCAGTGGTTACAAGATAACACATTCACTGGTACTGTAAAGCTGTGGTCATAAGATAACACATCCAGTATTGCTGTAAACCAGTGGTCATAAGATACATATTCAGAGGTAGTGTAAAGCAGTGGTCAGAAGGTAACATATCCACTGGTACTTTAAAGCAGTGGTCATAAGACAACATATCCACTGATACTGTAAAGCATTGGTCATAAGATAACACATGCACTGGTACTGTAAAGCAGTGATCATACAATAACATATCCACTGGTAATGTAAAGCAGTGGTTGTAAGGTAACATATCCACTGGTACTGTAAAGCAGTGGTGAGAAGATAACATATCCACTTGTACTGTAAAACAGTCATTATAAAATAGTATTACATGACAAACAATGGAAATGAGAGAAATTATAGTCAACCAAGAAAAGGTGAGAAGGCCACAACTCCTAAGTTTCTCCTTCACGTTGGTTATTTGCCTGATTTTGCTTGTGATGTTGTTCCATTTCTTGCAATATTTGTGTCTTTTGAACAAAATAGTGTTGTGATGACTTTGATATGTCAGACATTTTAGTTACATACTTATTCTTAACTTTATATCAAATATTATTACCTTTTTGTGAAAACAATTTCAACTGTCTCTGATTTATTGTTTTTCTTTATTTTCAGGTTGGTCATTGATTTTAAAGAAAGAAACAATTGAAACATTCTGGAAACAGCAAGTGGTTTCACTCACTGAATATTGACAAAAATGAAAAGTATTACATCTGTGTTCTTTATCTCATGACTTGTGATACTGACAGATTGTGAACTCACCATTTTAGAGATTTTGACAAATCATAGAGGATTACAGTCAGACAACTTCAGTTTCCTACTACTTATTGTTTGAAAAATGCATGTTGTTCTGTTTATTTTTAAGTCAATTAGAATAATATTTAAAAATAGTCTATGGTTTTGGCCATGTATCCTTCCCTTATTTTTGGCTTTGTCCAGCAATGAAGTTGAGAGGCAAGACAGGCATCCCCAACAAATTTGTGCATGTGTACACACACACATCCACTCAACGACCATCAGCCCTCCCTCCCTCCCCCACAGCTCACACATGCGTTCATTCAGTCAGTCTTTTTTTTTCTATTTTGGGTGTAAATGTATCCTTATTGTCACGTGGTGGTTAGGTCTGGTTGTTTGTTAACCACATGGGGAAGATAGGGTTAAAATAATAAAAGAAACAAAATGTGTAGTCTGGGTTGATAATCTAGTTGGTTTATGTTAGAACTTGTACACTGGCAGACGTGCACTCACCAGTTTCCTAATTTAGGAAACTGTACAGTTATATATTAGATATCAGAAAGTGTTTGTTCATGGGAGCTTGGGTTGTACCATTTTCAGTCAAAGTGGGAAGAAGACAAAGAAATATAATTTAAAAGATGTGGGGCAGGATTCACGAAGCCTCTGTGTAAGAGTTAGCAAGTCTTACATGGAGGCTGCAGTTAAACGGGGTGATGTCAGATGCCATGCATATTCATGAGGGCATGCTGAATCACACCCTAGGCTAACATGGTCCATGTAGCAATGTAGGGGGCATGTCCACATGGCAAGTCCTGCAAAAGGACACGTCCCCAGAAGAATCACAGTCCCGAAAAGAAAACTCCCATGAGCGAGTCCGTGGAAATGTCAAGAAACACAACAGCACACATGCCCCCACAGACTATAAACCCAACTGAAATGTAAAACGTAAAAATGAACAGTTTAATTTTTTTTTATAATTTCAAAAATGTTTGCCCATAATAGCGCTCATTTGCGCGGGTGTGCCCTTTGCTCAGCCACAGTTAGCAGTCATTGAAAAAGCATATAAGATCTAAATATGCAAAATAAGCCAACTAGCAATAGCATAGCGGTAGAGACGTTGGCCAAAGAGGAGGTAGTCACGGTTCGAGCCCCAACATCATTTTTTATTTTTAGTGAAATAAGCACAAAACAATCCCTTGACATATATTTATATATATATATATATATATATATATATATATATATATATATATATATATATATATAATTATAATTTAAGTAAAATGTAATGAAATGGGCCATGTTTTTATGACGAAATCTGACACAATAAAAAAAAAATATTTGATAAGTGCCCATAGCTGAGCAGCGCTCTAACAAGCTGAGTATGTTTGCCCGTAGGTGACCAGTGGTTTAACAGGTGTAATATGAGTGCCCAGAGTTGAGCAGCGGTTTAACACACTGAAACTGTGTGTCCATAGTTGCGCAACATTTCTCACAGCGTAATATGTGTGCTCATAGTCAAATTACGCATTAAGCAGCGTAACCCGTTTGTGCGGAGCTGCGCAGCGTGCCAACCGGCTTACCGGCGGGCAACGTTGAGCAACCTGTATCAAAGCCGCCTTTAAACAGACACACCTCCTAGCCTGTCTAGACAGTAGTAAAATAAAAAAAAAGCAATGCCCAGGCTCGAACCCAGGATACTGTGCATCATAGTCAAAGTACTGAACCACTAAGCCACAACAGCTGTACTGAACAATGCAGTATTAGCATATATATAGGAATGAATGGAAATAGAAGCATGACAAAGCAGATTTTGTGAAACTGATACAATTCCAAAATGGCCAATCACAGATAAGTGCATGAAAAAAGGCATATATATGCCCCATAGGCGGGAATACACAGCATAACTGATTGTGGAACCTATTTGCAGTGAGGATGGCAGGTGTAGGAGAGGGTAGTCACTTCCGAGCACAGAGGTGGGGTGTTGAGGAGTCCAAATACATGGTCTGGCTCCTAGTCCACGATCATGAGGCTCAACTCATGCAGGGCCAGGTTCTGTGGGATGCGTATAAGGCAGAGGCTTGTAACCGGTTGGCACATGATCTCACCAGTGCCAGAGGCATACCAAGGACTGGTGAACAGGTCTGTCACCACCATGCAGACCTGAAGAGAAGAAAGCAGGACCAACTGAACCGTTGGATCCAGGAGGCCCGGCAAATGCCCAATGCCCCACTACTGAGTAAGTATCCATGTAATTATGTATGTAAGGAATTATCCTAGCTGATATTATGGAGATGTATGTTCCACTATTACTTCATTTATATTACAGCTGCAGGTGTGCGTTCTGTGAATCAGTGTGCCTATGGTGATAGGCTGGAGCGGGTGTGCCACCAGTCAGGTTAGTAATTATTTTTCTGTAATTTTATACAATATAAGTGAGACAACTTGCAAAAGAGTTCAGTGTAGTTACATATTAATAAAGTTCAAATAACACTAGAAGAAAGATTCTGCTAGTATTGTATGATTAGATATGTGATGCAGCCTGTAATCCAGAAATAAAAATTAAACAAGTCTGAAATAGTGATTTCCCACCTGTATTGTAATATCAGATAACCTGCTGCAGCCTGAAGATCAGTGGTAAACAAGCTAAAGACAATAGACATGTGTCAAATACATCCCCTTTGAAAATCTGCCATATGAAACAAGTGAGTCTGTTGGAAAGGATTGTTGTGATCAAGTATGACATGTTAATAATGCCTAGAATAAAGTACCATCTTGAATTGTAAAAATAAAACAAGTGAGAGTGTGAGAAAGAGGTATGAATTGACCAAGAAAGCTGTTATAACTTCTGAATAAAGTATACTGCAGTCAGTACATAATGAAATTAATGAGAGAGACACAACCAAACAGTGAAATGTTTGAAATAAAGTACTGAAGTTGGAATGTGTCTGTCCCACAATTTGGATATGTTGCTGTACCCTTGCAATATGGAGATAGTATGGTTGTATGAAATAATGAACATCCACAGTTGTCTAGAGCCATATAAATGAAATGTAGCAGGATGCTGTACCTGAACATAGCCAGATATGAATGTGTATGAATAAAAATGCAATGTATATTAATGTAGCAGTAACAGTCCCATCACCAACATTCCTAAGGTTACATATAGGATACTGTACTAAGACCTGTAGGGTATATATATCTGCAGCTACTAGAGATGTACAGCATATGTATATGTAGTTGAAGTTGTTAATGAAATATTTCTTCACCCTACCCTATATTCACAAATAATGCCATTCCACAACAAACTGGGTATGTGTATTCACAATTAATTCCTATGGACATTTGTCCTGTTGGTTCAAACATATTTGCACGTACGTTGCTGCATGTGCCTTGTTCACATATCCAAACCTGATGGCCTGTTGCCATCAATCAACCCTGCATGCTGTTGGATTGTGTACTGTTGTTCAAAATATGCATGTGTTATGCTTGCTGTTCAATGTTTGGAATTCATGGGTGTTTGATTAATGGGAATACTGATGCATGCTGTTACAACTAATTTTGAATCGTATTGTTTGTTACTAACCCAAAATGTCATAAAATATTTCTAAACATAGGACAACAGGGAAGGTGGGTTCCAGCGGACCCACCTCTCCCACCTCAGCTGGCGAGTGCACCTGGCACTAGTGCCCAGGTCAGAACCTCCTCTGGTGGCCTTGTGCCACCTTTGGGTGGAAGTGCTGCAGGGGATGGGGCTCGTCCCCCCTCTGCAAGCATGGCCGGAAGAGACCGTCCACTCACCGTCCAAAGTGTCCGGTCTGTGGTGCGTAGCGAGATCAGGCATTCTATGCATGAACCCCTATGCCAGCTTGAGGCTCAGGTGATGCAACTCACAGGTGTGCCTGCTGCCCGTCCTACAAAGACCCCAGCACAGCCCCATCCTGGGCTGTGAAGGCACAGTGGCAACTGCCCATGGGTGGGGATCTCAGTTCCACTGTTGCCATCTGTGGGCTCATGGGCTCGCGATATCCAAACATCCGTCCCCGTCAATTGTGTTTCTCCCCAACATGTGTCATACTCCACCCCGTATTCATCTTGTTTGTCTTGTCAGTTAACCTCCCCTAACTACCTCCCCAAATATACCTACTTCCTATACCTCACATTCCACTCTCACCTGAAAAAAAAAATAAAAAAAGGGCACTCTGTTCCTGCAAAAAAATTACACCCCATACATAGCTGCCCATTTTGCAGACATGTCTGCTGGACATGTGAACTGGTAATTACAACTGGCTGTACAACATATTTTGTTGTCCTCACCCCTCTCTCAGGGGTGGAAGGTTTCAAATTTCACACCAAATTACAGACATATGCACAGCTGTTGCGGATAAAGAAATGGGCAGCTATGGGCCTTTCCTACATCTTTCCTGCAAATCCCGAGCTTGTTTTCCTACTGTCCTACTCTCTTTGTGCCCCCTTTTTCACCACTTTCCTATCTCCCCATTTTCTTTTCTTTCAAAGAAATTAGTGTGGGTGTGCGTGAGAGTAAGCACTTTTAAGCAGTAGTAAGTGGGTGTGCGCTTGTGTGCGCTTAGCTAAGCGTGTGCTGAGCTAGTGCGCATGCGTGAGCTCCACGCAAACCACCTCTAACCCACTTACAACTTCTTAAAAGTGCCTTAGTCACTCTGAATGACAAGGCCTGTAGTCTGCTCAGCAGCAAAATAAAATTCCTCTGTCAGTCTCGAACCCAGTACCTTGGAAACACTAGTCTGCATGACTTACCACTAAGCCATGAGTGATATGCAAGCACTTTGTGCTGAAAGCAGTATATCATGAAATAGTAGGACTGAATGTAAAGGGAATATAGGAAGGCTATTACACAAAGCTTTTCTTGTATCTTTACTGGCAATTCTTGTGGATTTGTATAACATTAGTGTGAGAAGAGAAACAGCCATGCTAGTCGGTAGCTAGTAGGTAATAATGTGACAGTAGCATCTTGCAAACCACACACACTATCAGAGCAGGATAAACACTGCCATATTTGAACAGGTAAGAGGCCAGACCTCGCAACTGTGACTGATTTACAGGGATATCCCTGATTTGTAAACAAATGTTAACTGTGCCCCACTGACTCCCTGTGAAATGTACTAACAGTAGGCAGAAAGGTGTTTTATCCCACATAATGGTAACTGTCAATTACTGAAAGTATGCACTACTTACATGTCAGAAATGGTGTAGTAATACATATGCTCAAAATACCCCACAGTCACAACTGCAGAATGTCTGAAACATACCATGGGTGTATCCCACTGATATGAACCATTCCCTGAGGCTGATAAAAGATACACCTGAGAGTATCTGAGGCCTGCAAGTGTCACAAACTCACAGGCATATCATTCTGTCTGCTGTCACACACTCTGTAAATAGCTGTAGAATAGCTTCCACAAGCACACCCACATGTAGGTGTACAACCCACAAATATCAAAGGAGGTATCCAACTAATAAAATAAGGACAGTATAGCAGTTTACAAGCACTGCATGTGCCTGCTATCCATAACTGTTAGTACAAAGTACAAGGCCCCACTACTGCTCAGCAGCAAAATAAAATACCTTTGTAGGTGTCAAGCCCCACACCTTGGCCAGACCAGACTGCATGCAGTACCACCAAACCACAACAAACATATAAGGAATTGCTGCTGAAAGAAATATAGCAAGAATTACAAGGAGTGAATGTAAATGGAAAATAGGAAAGCCATAGCAGCACATTCCATTAAAGACACCTAGCAGGCATTCAAGGAGTGAATATAAAGGCCAAATAGTGAAGCCATAGCAACAAATTGCAAGAGCCGCTGCTGTATACCAGTTATTCCACAAGTCCCACAGGAAAGCATATACTCCCATATAAACAGTATTAGTATTATTAGGTGTCAGTTAACATACGCACTGATAAGAATAAACTGGAGGAAGCAATAGTCAGGTGTCAGTACAACATGCATTTCAGTGCTTACAACACAGCCTGAAATATAAGAGACATACCAACCTTTACACTCACATAACAGGTCCACAACATACCAGCATGGTCCCCGCTTTGAAAATCTGAAAGGGTTACGCCTACCTAACCTAACATTTTATAGCACTGTCCTGAAATCACAGTGAGAACTGCAATTACCACACAGCAGGCTGCATGCAATTAGTAAATGCTGGCTAACAATTGCTGCAGAGGCCATCACATGCACATGTGCATATACCTACAAAAGCAGCCTGTACTCCCAGTCCACACATGCAATACTTTCATTGCAACATCCGGAGGGAGAGGCAGAGAGAGAGAGAGAGAGAGAGAGAGAGAGAGAGAAACAGAAAAAACGAAAAAGAGACACAGAGACAGCCACCAAAAATAAAACAATACAAAACAACAAGCTAACTAGCAGCAAGCCATCACAAACAGCAGTGACAAACAAAGGTAATGTAAACTAATAATCTAATAGTCTACATACTGTGAACCCTCCATATTAGCAGTCTATATTTATATATATATATGAAGATGTGCATAGGGCAGGGGACATACTGCAACTGTTAGTGAAGGCTGGACATACATATGTATGTGAAGGATGCTATGTGCACATATCAATGTAGGTTGTACTGCAACGTACAATGTAGGTTGTACAGTAATGGATGTTTAGCAGTATGTTAGTGTGTGTATTCGTATGTGTAAATAAAAAGGTATATATATATATATATATATATATATATATATATATATATATATATATATATATATATTATATGTATATGTATGTATATTTATATATGTATCTATATATAATATGCATATATGTATACATAGATAGAGAGGGATGTAGAAATAGATAGACATATATAGCTAGATAGATAGAATATGTATATACATATATATGTAATATACACATGCATACATATATACATATATATGTAATATACACATACATATATAGATATATATATATATACATGCATACACATATACAGACAGATATGAATGTCTACAGATATGTATGTATATGAATATCTCTCTCTCTCTCTCTCTCCCGCTCTCTCTCTCTCTAGATATGTATATATATATATATATATATATATATATATATATATATATATATATATATATATATATACTGAGAGAGGCACATGTGTGCAGATGTATTGCAACAGGTGCCTGGTGACAAAGGCATGGACTGAACACCAGTGTGGATACTGGAGTACCATACACCATTCCAAAATACTTACACCAACCACTAACCACCACATATGTGGTTGCCTGCCTACTACTGGTTGTGTCAGGAGGGAACATGGGAAACAAGTGTACAATAGCCTCCCCTTTGATATTCACAGTGGCACACCAGTCTTGTAATACCTGTACATGGTGCATGTCAGCAGAAATGGTCTGTCAGCTAGTGAAATGTAGGCCACTGTACCCCTCTACACCTCACAATGTCCTACACGGTATGAACCTCCCATGACAACTACAGAAAGGGAGAGGGACACAGTCATACCTAACAAACAGTGATAATGCCCTCAAACACATTACCTACGCAGAGTGACTGACAAAACCACAGATAGAGTGCCTCTCAAGCTACCTACACAGAGGTTACCACTGCTGGATATACTTAGTTAAGTCACACTCATAACAGTTGTCCAACAACCATGGTAACACCTCACAATATCCCCAGCCTAAATGACCTATGTCTGTCATCCTTGGCACTGCAGTAAAAAGCACATGGTGGAGGTACAGGTTCCTACCCACAAATAAGCCATATCCTGGAGTAAACCACCCAGCATTAAGAAGCAAGGCTCCCCATTAGTAGATGTCACACATACCCCCTGTTGAATGTTATGCAGATAGGTAATATACCATATGAGTCACCCTATGTAACTGTTTGACAGGACCAAGTACAATCACATTACATGTGTCCCAAAGGGCAGGGTGGCATAACAGTATGCTGCTGTAGGCCCAGGGTCAATAGCATACTACCTGCCTATGACACAATGCACACACACATGTACTCATTGCAATACCTACTATGTGAGGTGGAATGAGTGTTCCACTGACTGTGTGCAAGGTCTGTAATGGTGTGATTGTTCAGCATGCCTTTGTGTCTGTCATGGTAGTGTGTGTCCTTGGTGTGAGGCCAGAGAAAGATGTGTCAGGTATTGGGATACAAACATACTACATTGCTATATGTTGTGCTGTGGTTCCCTGTATGTGACTGTGGTGTAGGTATGGTTTTGGCAACAAAGACTACGGTGCATTACCAGTGATATTTGTACTGTGCATTGCATGCATTGCATGGCTTGACAATGTTCCCCATACATTACCTTGATACAAACCCCCAATGTGAGGCTGTGCATTGGACCTCAAACAGTGTGCCGACTGCTGGAGTATACTTGTTTGTTGTATGGAGTGTGCCAGGCACTGTCACACAGTTGTTGGCTGAGCACTGATATGTGGTCATTTACATGTGTATCCCCCAATAGACAGACAGATACTATATATGGCAGTTCAGTGATAACACTACAGTAGAGTATTATGTGTGCCATATCACTTGCTCACATATTTTTCTCTTCCTTCCAGAGCAATGGTGCACCAGCGCAACCCCACGTACTCTGCTGCAGAGGAAGAAGAGATACACCAGAGCCTGGTGTGAGATTTTGCCACAATCTTTTCCCACACCAGCCAGAACCAGCAGGAGAGGGTTGCACTGTGGCAAGACCTTGTCCGTCGGGTAAATACCATAGGCATGCATAACCGGACATATGAGCAGGTACGCCATCACTGCAGTGATTTAATTAGAAATGTCCATCAGCGTGCATCTGTTATCCACAGGCAACAGCTTGCCACAGGTGGTGGGGTGGCTATACACCCCCCCACCAGACTGGAGGGGCTCCTCCTAAGTGTTGTGGCTCCAGCCCAACAACAACAACAACATCAGCACACATGTGTAATGATGGAGCCTGGAGCCACCCGGCATGAGGACTTGGAGCGTGCAGGTAACATGCCATATCTATAGTTGACTGTTCTCTACACTGGTAGTTTATGCATGTGTGAGGTGTGTACTGTGTTTGTAGCTGTTATCCTGGTAATTATTGTGCAAGAGTGATATTCTCAATATTGGCAGTAGACCTGTGAAAGCCAACTGTTGTACTACTGAACTGTATCATGCTCACAGTATCAATGGCACAGTTGTGCCCACTGACAATAAATGTCTTATTTGTGCAGGTTCCTCTGGTGTAACAGCAAAGCAGCCAATCCATGCTGGTGAGTGTGTAATAACAATCCTTTAATACTAATGATAATAATAGTAATAATACCCTCGAATGGCTTTGTTATGTGTTTGATTGCAGGTGTGTTTGTGTCTGTGTGTTTGTATCTCATGTATTGAGGACTTTGCATGTGTGCATGTGTGCATGTGCCCATGTGTGCATGTGCCCATGTGTGCATGTGTGCATGTGCCCATGTGTGCATGTGCCCATGTGTGCATGTGTGCATGTGTGCATGTGCCCATGTGTGCATGTATGCATGTGCCCATGTGCGCATGGGCGCATGTGTGCATGTGTGCATGTGTGCATGTGCCCGTGTGCATCTGTGGTAAGATTGTGTACACATTGTAAACTGTGTTTCCTGTCTTCCTCTCACAGGTTCTGGTGCTGCTCTGGTGGTGTGCAGCAGGGAACCTGAATCCGCTGCTGGGGATAGTGATAATGATGATACCTGTGTAATGGCACAGGGCGGTGCGCCAGGGTCCGTTGTTGGTCAGCCAATCAACAGTACACAGCTGTCAACCCCATCAATGCACACAGTCATCCTGCCAATACATCCATTGTCACCAATATCCCTAGGTGATGGAGAGCATACAGTGGGCATTGACCAGGGTAATGTGGTATCAGTGGCACATGCATCCCCTCACAGCAGCCATGGCCAGAGTCCTGACATGGTACCACACAGGCAGATGTCCAGGGGTTCTCATGGGAGCATCCATGGTCGTACTGCCCCTGTCAGACGTGCCCACAGAGGTCTTTCAACCTCAGCTATGTTCCGTGCTGTAATGCAGGCACAGTCACATATGGAACGGTACACCAGACAGGGTCTGAGGGAGCTGAGAGCACATCGCACTGCTATGAATGACACTATGCGTGACGTTGCGGCTGCCATCCGTAATTTCACCGAGGTCATTGACAGATGTTGGGGGGGGACACATTAGATCTGTTCCACAACTACATGTCCATGAGCCAGGGCAACGCAGGATGGTTGAGGCATTGACGTGGACGTATGCCAGCAACAGCAGCAGCTGGCAGTGGTCGTGGACGACAACAAACTCGCAGCCGCTCCCATAGTGCCAGTACCAGCCCCAGCAATGCTGGGTCTGTGCTGTCATCAGACTGCCCTAGGAGACCAGGTGCATGTGGCTCTGGACAGTCCCAGCAGGGACATGTCTCCAGTCATCAACCAACTGCTTCTGATGACAGTACCCAGTCCGGCTTAGTACCTGATTCTGTCCGTAGCACCCCTGCCAGGCACAGGTACCATGTCTGTGGCCAGAGACAGTGTTCTGTATGACCTGGCAGGTACAGTCTGTGGCTGTCTACAAACACCCGTATATGGCAGCCACGAGGTGGAACTGTGTGCATGCATACACACATGCATAATGCTAACACCTAGGGCTAACACATACACGCATACACTGCATCAACATTGACCCATCTTGTACGGTTGTCCCTCACTAACACACACACACACACACATACATGTCGATTGGTTGTATCAGTGGCAGACTCAGGCATACCAAGTACACACCCTGTGCATATGATGAAACTGTGCCACCTCCTGCAATCTGTAACATCGATGCAGGAACCGGTTAACATGGTGCTGATGCACAGGGTGACTACATAGAAGTGTAGTAATATTAGCATGTTGTCAACTGTACAGTGTAATGATATCATTGTGGGTATATCCCAGCATGCCTGATGCATTAACAGTATGATTGTCATTGTATTGTTTGGTACACCCCTATTAATTACCATAGTGTAATGTCTGTACATCTTTGCATTCAGGTGGTAAGGCTGAAAACAGAAGGCCACCTACATAGGTAGCACAGGGGATAAGAAAATGGAAGTAATGATACTCAATGATGGACATGTAAACCGCAAGATGCATTCAGTACAACCTCTACTCTCCATGGAGAATGTTGATATCTGTGCAGTAATAGACAACAGGTTCAAGACTCCCAAGAGCACCCTAACACTACCAGGTTACACTTCATACCATGCTTGACAGCCCCAAAACACACAACTAACTATGACAGGAGGTGAGTCTCATTAAATGTCAGGGATACTGTGGTGGCAGGACAGGTAGCATACATCCTACTAAGTGGGAACTGCTGACTGAGGGCTCAGTGTCTGTTATTCTAAATGTGTATTAGTTCTGGTTTAAGTACTTGGGCTTCAGGCCAGTTATTTTACATTAAGGTTCATGGTCTGCACTCTTGTGGAGGAGAGGCTGACATTGCCCGCCTGAGCTGGGAATTTCTGGCTAAAGGCTTATAGTGCCTGCATATTTGAACTGTTTCTTACTGAAATTGGTACACCTTGTTTGCTGTAGCATAGACTAGAACCAGGCCTGCTGAATGTAGCTTTGTTTGTATGCTTGTTTGCTTGTTCTTTCCCTGAAACACTAATTCCACCTGAAATGCAGCTTTACAGCGCCTCTGTGGATCCCTAGTGACATCTGCTTTGCTTACTGTACGTATTTCCTTGTTTCACTTGACAGAAAGTTACTGTTTATCATTTATGCATTTAAGTAATAACATTACTTGCATTTTGTAACACATTGCATTTGAGTTACCTGGCACTTGCTCAATAAAGCATTTATATATGCCAGCACTAACAAATTAAAAAGCACTACACCCTCACAAACTCACCTTGAGTACCTTGTTCCCCATTGGCCCTTTTTGTTGTTAATTATAAATGAATCCCCAATACTATTCTAGCATGTCCAAAGGTCAGTTGTCAATCTCCTCTCCGGTCCAGCTGGTGAATCTACCACAGGAATCTAGAGGCAATGTTACAACTGCCTCATGTACACAGACAATCCTCTCCTCCTCCCAACAAATTCCAACACATGTGAGAGATGCAACCATATAGCCAAACTGTGGCTAATCCTCTAACTCAGTACTGGCGAACCTGTCAGGAGGTGAAGGAAACCACAGTCATGACAATTCCAGTCTCACATAGACCTACCACGAAAGCAATCCAAACACATAAACACACGAAAACATACTCGGAGTCTCTAAATAAAATTCTGCCTAAGCAGTAGACATCTCCAAAGCAGACACACAAGCAACCGCTACCCCAGAACAGAACACGTGCAACACATAGCTCACAAAGCCAGTGTGGCGAACAGTCACAGCCCGTATATTAAACAACGCACCTGATACACTTGTAATAGGTGCCTCTATCATCAGGTACACTGACGTCCTGCTCACCAGGCTGAACAAGGAGAAGGTCACGGTGAGATGCCTGTCGGGTGCTATGATCCGCCACATAACACAAGCACAGGTCACCCAAGGCATGTACAAATTTGACTCAGTCAGTGTCCATGCCAGTGTGAATGATCTGAGATGTACCTCCCTGGACTACATGATGAGAGACATAGAGGAGCTCTCTGAGCATGTGGCCCAGACTGGTATGACCCTGACCTTGAGTAGCATCTTACCCTCACCAAGAATGATGCCACAACATGTAGACAAGATGATCAATTTCAACAATTGGCTTAAGTTTCGGTGTCATTCAAAGGGGATCCAATGCCTGTCAGCCTGGGATGACATGCTCGACAAGCCATGATGCTTTGCTTGGGACGGCTTGCACCTGTCACCCATGGGATTTTGGATATTGGCAAAGGCTCTTGCTACCCCCATAGTGCCTTTTTTAGACAAGGCTGAAAACAGAAGGCCACCGACATAGGTAGCACAGGGGATAAGAAAATGGCAGTAATGATACTCAATGATGGACATGTAAACCACAAGATGCATGCAGTACAACCTCTACTCTCCATGGAGAATGTTGATATCTGTGCAGTAATAGACAACAGGTTCAAGACTCCCAAGAGCACCCTAACACTACCAGGTTACACTTCATACCATGCTTGACAGCCCCAAAACACACAACTAACTATGACAGGAGGTGAGTCTCATTAAATGTCAGGGATACTGTGGTGGCAGGACAGGTAGCATACATCCTACTAAGTGGGAACTGCTGACTGAGGGCTCAGTGTCTGTTATTCTAAATGTGTATTAGTTCTGGTTTAAGTACTTGGGCTTCAGGCCAGTTATTTTACATTACGAAGGTTCATGGTCTGCACTCTTGTGGGAGGAGAGGCTGGACATTGCCCGTCTGAGCTGGGAATTTCTGGCTAAAGGCTTATAGTGCCTGCATATTTGAACTGTTTCTTACTGAAATTGGTACACCTTGTTTGCTGTAGCATAGACTAGAACCAGGCCTGCTGAATGTAGCTTTGTTTGTATGCTTGTTTGCTTGTTCTTTCCCTGAAACACTAATTCCACCTGAAATGCAGCTTTACAGCGCCTCTGTGGATCCCTAGTGACATCTGCTTTGCTTACTGTACGTATTTCCTTGTTTCACTTGACAGAAAGTTACTGTTTATCATTTATGCATTTAAGTAATAACATTACTTTCATTTTGTAACACATTGCATTTGAGTTACCTGGCACTTGCTCAATAAAGCATTTATATATGCCAGCACTAACAAATTAAAAGCACTACACCCTCACAAGCTCACCTTGAGTACCTTGTTCCCCATTGGCCCTTTTTGTTGTTAATTATAAAGGAATTCCTAATACTATTCTAGCATGTCCAAAGGTCAGTTGTCAATCTCCTCTCCGGTCCAGCTGGTGAATCTGGGAATCTAGAGGCAATGTTACAAATGCCTCATGTACACAGACAATCCTCTCCTCCTCCCAACAAATTCCAACACATGTGAGAGATGCAACCATATAGCCAAACTGCAGGCTAAGCTCTCTCAACTCAGTACTGGCGAAACCTGTCAGGAGGTGAAGGAAACCACAGTCATGACAATTCCAGTCTCACATAGACCTACCATGAAAGCAATCCAAACACATAAACACACGAAAACATACTCGGAGTCTCTAAATAAAATTCTGCCTAAGCAGTAGACATCTCCAAAGCAGACACACAAGCAACCGCTACCCCAGAACAGAACACGTGCAACACATAGCTCACAAAGCCAGTGTGCCGAACAGTCACAGCCCATAAGGCTAAACAACACACCTGATACACTTGTAATAGGTGCCTCTATCATCAGGTACACTGACGTCCTGCTCACCAGGCTGAACAAGGAGAAGGTCACGGTGAGATGCCTGTCGGGTGCTATGATCCGCCACATAACACAAGCACACAGGTCACTCCAAGGCATGTACAAATATGACTCAGTCAGTGTCCATGCCAGTGTGAATGATCTGAGATGTACCTCCCTGGACTACATGATAAGAGACATAGAGGAGCTCTCTGAGCATGTGGCCTAGAATGGTATGACCCTGACCTTGAGTAGCATCTTACCCTTACCAAGAATGATGCCACAACATGTAGACAAGATGATCAATTTCAACAATTGGCTTAAGTTTCGGTGTCATTCAAAGGGGATCCAATGCCTGTCAGCCTGGGATGACATGCTTGACAAGCCATGATGGTTTGCTTGGGACAGCTTGCACCTGTCCCCCATGGGCTTTTGGATATTGGAAAAGGCTCTTGCTACCCCCATAGTGCCTTTTTTAGACAAGGCTGAAAAGACAAAACCACCTCCATAGGTATCACAAGTGATAGGAAACTAATAGTAATGCTACTCAATGCCAGCAGTGTAAACCTCAAAATACATGCACTGGAAACTGTCCTTAGCATGGAGAACATCAATATCTGTGCAGTAACAGAATCCTGGTTCAAGGCTCCCAAAAGCACCCAGCACTGCCAGGTTATACCTCATACCATGCTTGTTGGCCCCAAAACTTGCACCAACACAGAACAGGAGGGGGAGTATCAATATTCATCAAAGATACACACACCTCCAGGTTGGTGGCACAGCACAAAGCATCAGAGACTATCCATGTGCAACTAACAGTGGGTAAAACTGCTTTCCAGTTCATAGCCTGGCACACACCACCCTCCCAAACCCAGGAACCCCACTTGGCCTTCCTGAGAACACTGGAAATATGAAGGTCTCTCCAAACACCATCAACTACCCAAACATAGACTGGGAGCATTACTCTAGCTCCAATACCCTAGCTCAAAGGTTCCTAGCATTTATACACTCAAATGCCATGGAACAACTTGTTACCACTCCCACAAGAGGGGGAAACATACAGGACCTGTTCATCACCAACATGGGGACTCTATGCTCCAGACCAAAAGTGTACCCCTCACTGGTAAGATCAGACCATATACTAATCTGACTGGATATTCACATCCCAACCCCACCCCCTGCCCACAAAACCACAATGTAAAACTTCTCTACAGCAAATTCCACACCCCTCAAAACTGAGGTGGAATCCTGCAAAGCCCCCGGGCCTGTGGAAAATACAGCCCAGACCACAGAATCCTTTATAAACGCATTCTATGAACACCTTCAGGAATGCATGGATCATGCAATCCCAAATAAAAACATGACCCAATCCTACAAAGGCAGATGTCCTGT
Source organism: Protopterus annectens (assembly GCF_019279795.1). Lineage (NCBI taxonomy): Eukaryota > Metazoa > Chordata > Ceratodontiformes > Protopteridae > Protopterus > Protopterus annectens. Next base: position 1,070,748,905 of record NC_056748.1, read on the forward strand.
CTGGTGGACCACAGCCATAAGCAAACTATACAATAGAAGGAGGAAGCTACTACATGATAGAGAAAAAAAACAAAAAGGGGAGGCATCTCTGTTCAGTGTTAACAAAATACTACAGGCACTCATAAAATCGTCTAAGGACAGCTTTGAGAGATGAAATGCACAGGACACTAAGGATAATCACAAGGCTTTCTTCAGTTATGTTAGGAACCTGGGTGGGAATTGTCAGATATGCTCAGAATTAGTCCAAAATGACAAAAGACTACACCAAACCCACAGACATTGCCAACATCCTAGCTGACAGGTTCAGCACAAACTCCCCCCCTCCCCACCAGAAGGGAAAATATCTATCCCAGCAGAGTGCTGTCCCCCTGACATCTCAGATGCTCAGGTAAGAGCCACCCTCTCCAAAGCAAATAACACAGCATCAATGGGACCAGACAGTGTCCCGGACTGCATCCTACATGAACTCCAAGATGAGCTAAACCCAAACATAAAACTACTGTTCAATCTCAGCCTTACCACAGGTTATGTACCCAAAAAGTGGCGTACAGCAACAGTGGTCCCTCTCCACAAAGGTGGTGCCTCAACGGATCCTGGAAACTATCGCCCCATAAGCCTGACTAGCTTGGTCTGCAAAGCTATGGAAAGGATCATCATGGACCTCATACATAAAGATATTGTGGACCTACAGACACTGGATCCTACCCAGTGTGACTTTAAGGGCAGATCCTGCCTCTTACACCTGGTTGATTTCTTTGAAACAGTCACCAAGGCCATTGGCAAGGGGAAGGTGGTCCACACAGCCTACCTGGACCTCGCAAAAGCCTGCAATACAATACCCCACTCTGGCATTATAGATAAGCTCACCAGCTTAAATATACACCCCTATGTCACTAGATAGGGTGCAAACTGGCTCAAGAACAGAACCCACATGGTTAGAATTGCTGGAGCCATGTCAGACTCCAAACCAGTTACAAGTGGTGTCCCACAAGGCTCAGTCCTGGGACCTCTCCTGTTCGGTATATATGTCTCGGAGGTACAGGCCGACACGGAAGGACTGTGGCTGACCAAGTTCGCGGATGACAGCAAACTGGGCACTATAATTGACTCTTTAGCTGACACAACCATCATCCAAAAGGGCCTCATAGAAACAGACAACTGGTGCCAGAGCCATGGCCACAAGCTAAATGCCACAATGTCTATAGTCATCCCCTTTGGCAAAAACAAAGTGGCCACAAATGACCACATAGGTGGTAATCCATTACGTACAGAAGAAGTAATTAGGGACATGGGGACCGAAGTTGATAGCAATCTCTCATTTGACGACCACGTGGCCAAAGTGGTTAGAAAAACATTTTATATAGCCCACCTAATCATGACAGGATTCACATCTAGATCAGGGGAGGTCATTGTGCCTCTTTACTCATCCCTCATCAGGACCATAATTGAGTACAATGCCCCTTTTGGGATTTAACTTACCAGACACCTGCAGCAACTGGAAAGACCACAAAAGTACCTCACTAAGAGGATCAAAGGGCTCAAACAGATGCCATATGCTGCCCGGTTAACATAACTCCATACTCAGTGGTATACAGCCTGCTCCAAGGCAATCTGTCCCAGATGTATAATGCCATGTCCAACACGGAAGTAATGGACATGCTGCACCTCTGAAAATCAAACTCCCATCGAGCTTTGCGCTCGAGAGACTTGAACCTCAGCACTGACATCAATAGGACATGCTGGAGGGACAGATTCCTAACCCAGAGGCTCCCTTCACTCTGGAATAAAATCCCAGTCCAGGTTAGGAAGAGTCCCTCATTGACTCTCTTCAAGAGGAATCATGATGAGTGGATGGGGGATTGTAGGTGTACCCCGGGTATCACTTCTGTGTCAATGTTAGACAGAGGCACAGTTTACTAACCTCAGAAAAGGGCATAGCAACATTAATCTAAACTGGGTGGTGAAAGCCAAACACACTCTGGCTTGGCTTATAAATGCCTTAGGGCAGATAGCCTAGTATGAACCTATAAACCTATGAACCTATACCCACACCCCCAGGTTGTTGCCACAGTGTGACGCATCACAGACTATCCACATGCAACCAACAGTGGGTTAAACTGACTTCCATTTCATAGCCTGCTATGGACCACCCTCCTAAACCCAGGTAACCCACTTGGCCTACTTAAGAATACATGAATATCTGCAGGTGTCTCCAAACAACAATATATTGGGCAGCTTCATTTACCCACACATAGACTGGGAGCATAACTGTAGCTCCAACACTCTATGTGTAAGGTTCCTAGAATCCATACACTCAATTGCTATGGAACAACTTGTTACCACTCCCACAAGAGGGGAGAACATGCTGCACCTGTTCATCACCAACATGTGGAATATATGCTCCAGACCAGAAGTGTATCCCTCGCTTGTAAGATGACACCATAGACTACTCTCACTGTATATTCACATACCAAATGCAGCCCCTGCACAGAAAACCACAGTCATAAAGTTGTGTAATGCAAATTCCATGTATTCACATGAGGCAGGTGTCAGACATGGGAACTATTTAAGGTCACATGTACATATGTCTATGTGACACATACATACCTCATGTGTGCATTGACATTACTGATATAATCTATGTCATACAATATTAAGAGCAACACCCCACACACATGGACATACTGTGTGACAAGAACACACATGGCATTTGTAGGATTCAAACCCCTACCTAACTATGTTATGACACTTGAGAGAAAGAAAGACGCATTAGCGGAGCACGCTATTGGCATCACTGGGAGGTTTTCCTTCTCCTGCTGTACTTATAGGGTGCTGACATCATCAGTGTTTAGAAAGAGGAATGTGCATCATATAGTGTGTTCTTCTAGTTGCCAAAAGGGACATTTCTTTCACACACACTACCCCCCCTCATTCAAACACACACACTGAGCATTTGTAGGATTCAAACCCCTACCTAACTATGCTATGACACTTAAAAGAGACGCATTAGCGGAGCGTGCTACTTGTTTCAATGGGAGGTTTCTCTTCTCCTGCTGTACTTATAGGGTGCTGACATCATCAGTGTTTAGAAAGAGGAATGTGCATCATGTAGTGTGTTCTTCTAGTTGCCAAAAGGGACATTTCTTTCACACAGAATTGCACACAAACTAACCCCCCTCACCCAAACTGAGCATTTGCAGGAATCAAACCCCTACCTAACTATGTTATGACACTTGAGAGAGACGCATTAGCAGAGCGCGTTATTTGCATTACTGAGAGGCTTGCCTTCTCCTGCTGTACTTATAGGGTGCTGACGTCATCAGGGTTTAGAAAGAGGAATGTGCATCATGTAGTGTGTCCTTCTAGTTGCAAAAAGGGACATTTCTTTCACACAAAGTTGCACACACACTAACCCCCTTCATTCAAGCACACACTGAGCATTTGCAGGATTCAAACCCCTATCTAACTATGTTATGACACTTGAGAAAGACGCATTAGCGGAGCATGCTATTCGAATTACTAGACATCTGTTTTTCTCCTGCAATATTTCTAGGGTGCTGACATCATTATTTATATAGAAGTATGTACATCTATTACTATCTGTCAGTTAGGGGGATAGCATATATATGCATTAACAGCCGCCTACTTCAGGGTCAGATCTGCAGATCAGCACTGCCAGGTTATGTTTTATACCATGCTTCGTGACCACAGGACCTGTAACACACAACACAACCAGTTCAGACCACCACTCCCATATCCAGGACACATACTTTGCTTCCCTGGGAACAGTGTAGGATATGAAGGTGTTCACATACACCATTACAGTGGTTAACGTCAGGTACAGGTATATAGTGTGGGGGAACTACTCAGGTCTCAACAACATCACCCTACAGCCACTACAATTTGTGAATCCATGTGCTATGGCAGGACCACTCACCACAGCCACAAGGGGGAATACATATTGGACCTGACCATCTGCAACATGGGGAATCTATGTTCCACACCAGAGGTAGATCACCATTGTTAATATCTGACCATACCCAACTTTCCCTGGACATCCATATCCCATCCCCACCCCCAGGCAAGGAAGTCACTGCAAACAAAGTATTTATCAAAAGCAGACTTTGCACTTGTGAAGACTGGGGTGGAAGACTTCAAAGGACCCATGCTGGGGGATTATACAGGCCACTCTGCATAATCCTTGACAATTGCATTCTATGATCATCTGGAAGGTTTGCATTGATCATGCTATCCCAAATAAACCCATGACTCCTCCACAACAGGAGACCTGTCTGGTGTACACCAGCCATATAAAATCTGTACAACAGAAAGAGGGAGCTAATACATTACAGAGCAATATACCACAGAGGGTGGATGTCTCTGAACAGGATTGGCACGACACTTCAATCCCTCAAACTCATCACGTCAAAGTGTTGACAGTGAAATTGCTCAGACATTGCAGATAAGGCTCCCCTCAGTCTGTAATTGACACCCTATTAATGTTATAAGTCCTCGCCAACCCTCTTCCACCAAACACCAGCCACATGGATGTGACATTGCAAATTCAACCCCTGGGATCTCCACTGTGTCCCTGCTTGACGGAGGCACAGCACACTGGCCTTAAAAGGTGCCTTCTGTGACCTACTTTACAGAGACACAGTAGCCTACTGTGCTGGGGAGGCAGACGCCAAGCACACTCTGGCTAAGCTTGTATTCCCTAGGGCAAACAGCCTAGTATTGACCTCTACACCCATATGTTTAATTTTCAGATGCACAATATTTGTTGCTGATAAACTGTTTGCAGGTCTTTATTGCCATAGCTTTCCCTGTTTCTGTGAACAATTTGTGTATCTGTGGAAGATGTTTGCATATGAGAGGGATCCACTATTTAACTTATGTCTCTGTAGTCATTTAACTGTGTGCACTGGGCAGATTGCTGTATTGTGGTTGGTTCCTGGATTAACACATACAAATACCAGATATGTGTGGCCAACTGCTAAACTGAGACATGGCCTAAGTGTGTGAGCATGCCCAGTTCAGGCTTTCCATGGCTTGTTGCCTGACATGCCCAGTGTGAGCTTTCCATATGTTGAAATCTGCAGTCCACCACATTTGTGGTTGTGTGTGAACTTCAACAATATTTCACATTTATAGTTGCGTGTTGGGAGTCATGTTGTGTACTTACTGCCCGACTGCTTTGTGTCTGAACCCAACAGGGATTTTACTGTGCCTGCAGGGTTTCCATGGAATAGTTTGCATACAGTTGTCAACATCCTTTCATACTGACCAAACACTGTAATATTGTATAGTGTACTTGTTCAGTACTTTCACTGTGGTGGACAGTATCCTGGGTTTCAGTCCTATCACTGCTTTAAATATTCATAGTAAGCACACCAGACTGGTTAAGGGCCAGTTGTGCAAATATGACCATGTTGCATTTTGTTCGGATATGGACTACTTAAACCAGGCTTGTCCAACATTGGTAGTGTATTCCACAACTTGGGTGGACATTGACAAACACTAGCAATGCGCCCTAGGCCATTTCTACTGCTAGTCAGAGAGTGTGTTTGTCCTTCAACACACATTGTAACTGGATTTTGACATGACATATGTCAAGGTTAGTATACTGTGCCTCTGTCTACCCGTGACATAACAGTGATACCCAGGGTAAACCTACCATCTCCCATCCACTCATTAAGATTCCTGTTGAGGAGAGTCAATGAGGGACTCTCTGGCTAACCTGTACTGGGAGTTTACTCAAGAGTGGGGGGAGCTTCTGGCTTATGGATCAATCACTTCAGCATGTCCTATGTATGTCAGTGCTGGGGTTCAGGTCTCTCATATGCATAGCTCACTGGCATTCAGATTGTACAAGGTGCAGCATGTTCATTGATTCCAGCTTGGACATGGCTTTATACATCAGGCACAGATTGCCTCTGGGCAGGCAGTATGGCACTGTGTGGAGCTGCAGTTTGTTTAATCAGGCAACACATGGCATCAGTTCGAGCTTTTTGATCCTCCTGGTGAGGTACTTTTGGGGTCTTTCCAGTTGCTGGAGGTGTCTGCTGAGGTACATCCCACAGGGGCCATTGTACTCAATTGTGAGGCTGATGAAGGATGACTGAAGAGGTACGATGACCTCCCCTGATCTAGATCTCACTACCTTCATGATTAGGTGGGTATATGGTATGTTTCTGTAACCACTACAGCCACATGGTTGTCAAATGCAAGATATCTATCAAATTGTGTCCCCAGGTCTCTTATTACTTCTAAAGTACTTAATGGGTTAACACCTATGTGGTAATTGGTGGGCACTTACTGTTTATCCACAGGGGATGACTATACACTTTTCTGCAATTTGCTTGATGACATGGCTCTGGCACCAGTTGTCTGTTTCTATGTGTCCCTTTTGTAGGATGCTTGTGTCAGCTGGAGGGTCAGATATGGTGCCCAGTTTGTAGTCCTCTGCAAACTTGTTCAGACACAGTCCTTCCATGTTGGCCTGTATCTATGTGAAATATATACAAAACAAGGGAGGTCCCAGGACCGAGCCTTGTGGGATGCCAGTTGTAGCTGGTTTGTAGCCTGACATGGCTGCAGCATTTCTGACCATGTCAGTTCTGTCCTTGGGCTGGTTTGCAACCCATCTACTGACATAGGGGTTTATATTTAAGCTGGTGAGCTTATCTATAATGAACACATGGGGTATTGTATGGAAGGCTTTTGCAAGGTCCAGATAACCTGTGTGAACCACATTCCCCTCATCAATGGCCTTGATGACTGTTTCAAATGAGTCAAACATGTTTAAGGGGCAGGATCTGCCCTTAAGAAAGCCACGCTGGGTAGGGTCCAGTGTCTGTAGGTCCCCAATATCTTTATTTCTGAGGTCCATGATGATCCTTTCCATAGCTTTGCAGACCAAGCTTGTCAGGATTCTGGGGTGATAGTTTGCAGTATCCATTCAGGCACCACCTTTGTGGAGAGGGACCACTGTTGCTGTACACTGCTCTTTGGGTACATATCCTGTGGTATGGCTGAAATTGAGCAGCAGTGTTATTTGGCATTCCATTCTTCTTCGTGTTCATGTTGGACACAGCCCAGGACACCATCTCGTACCATTGATGCTGTGTGTTTTGCTTTGAAGATGCTGGCTGTTACCTCAGGATCTGCAATGTCAGGGGGCCAGCACTCTGCTGGGATAGATATTTGGCATTTGGGGGGGGGGTGTTTGCACTGAACCTGTCAGGTTGGATGTTGGCAATGTGTGTGGGTTTGGTGTATTGTTTGTAATATTTGGTAATTCAGAGCATATCTGTGAATTCCCAACAAGGTTCCTACCATCAGTTAAGAAAGCCTTGTGATTATCCTTAGTGTCCTGTACAATTTGTATCTTCATAGGTTCATAGGTTCATACTAGGCTATCTGCCCTAGGGCATTTATAAGCCTAGCCAGAGTGTGTGTGGCTTTCGCCACCCCTTGCTATGTGAATATTATGCCCATTTAGGGTTTACTTTACTGTGCCTCTGTCTAGATGTGACACAGTGAAGACCCCCACTGTAAATCTACGATCTCCCATCCACTTGGCAAGATTCCTGTTGAAGAGAGTCAGTGAGGGGCTCTGCCTAACATTCAGTGGGATTCTGTTCCAGAGTGTAGGGAGCCTCTGGGTTATGAATCTGTCCCTCCAGCACATCCTATTTATTTATGTGTTGAGGTTGACATCTCATGACTCTGATGGATTTGGATTTTCTGAGTTGGAGCATGTCCATCAATTCTGTATTGGACATGGCCTTGTACATCGGGCATACATCACCTCTGAGTATGCAGTATGTGACTGCATACAGCTGGGGTGTCGTCAGCCAGGCAGCATATGACAAATGTTTGAGACCCTTTATCCTCTTGGTGAGGTACTTTTGAGGTCTTTCTAACTGCTGCAGGTGTCGGGTAAGGTACATCCCAAATGGGGCATTGTACTCAATTATGGGCCTGATAAGAGAAGAGTATAGGGGCACAATGACCTCTCTTGATGTAGATGTGAATCCTTTCATGATAAGGTGGCCAATATAGAAGGTCTTCCTAGCCACGTTGGCAATGTGAGTGTCACATGAGAGGTTACTGTCCACTTGTGTCCCTAGGTCCCTTATTACTTCTTCCATACGTAAGGGATTACCACCTATGTGGTAATTTGTGAGTACCTTGTTAGGTATTTGGAGAGACATTCATACTCTCCAGTGTCTTCAGGAAGGCTGAGTGGGGTTCCTGGGTTTGAGAGGGTGGTCTGTAGCATGCTACAAACTGTACAGCAGTTTTGCCTACGGTTAGTTGCACATGGATGGTCTCTGATGCTTCGTGCATTGTCAGTAACATGGACGTTTGGGTATCTTTCCTCAATATGGATACTCCCCCTCCTTTTGTGGTTTGGTCCAGGTTTTGGGGCCGAAAAGCATGATATGAGGTATAACCTGGTATTGCTGGAGTGCTCTCAGGAGCCTTGATGCAGGTTTCCATCACTGCACAGACATCGATGTTCTCCATACTGGGGAGGGCCTCGAGAGCGTGCATGTTGAGGTTTAGACTTCTGGCATTGAGCAGCATTACCCTTATGTTTTTTCCACTTATGTTTTCTAGGATGGTGGGTTTGTCTTTTCAGCCTTGCCTACAAAAGGCACTATAGAGGTGGCAAGAGCCTTAGCCAATATCCAGACACCCAGGGGTGACAGGTGCAAGCCATCCCTGGCAAAGCAGCGTGACTTGTCAAGCATGACATCCCAAGCAGACAGACATTGGATCCCCTTGGAATGACACCAGTAATTGAGCCAATTGTTAAAGCTGATCATTCTGTGTTTGTACTGTGGTATCATTTCTGGTGAGGGTAGGATGCTGCTCAGGGTCAGAGTCATACCAGCCTGGCCTACATAATCATAGAGCTCCTCTATGTCTCTTTTCATGTAGTCCAGGGAGGTACGTCTCAGGTCATTCACACCAGCATGGACAATGACTGAGTCATATTTGTACCTGCTTTGGAGTGACCTGCGTGCTTGTGTTATGTGGTGGATTGTAGCAGCCTACAGGCAGCTTACTGTACCCTTTTCCTTGTTCAGTCTGGTGAGCGGGACATCAGTGTGTCTGACTATGGAGTCACCTATTACAAGTGTATCAGGCATGGTGTTTGTCCTTACGGGCTATGACTGTTTGACACACCAACTTTGTGTACTATGTGTTGCATGTGCTATGTTTGGGGGTAGTGGTTGCTTGGGTGTCTGCTTTGGAGGCCTCTGTTGATTTGGTGGTTTTTAATTAGAGCCTCCAGGAATGTTTTTGTGTGTTTATGTCTTTGGTTTGCAGTTGTGATGAGACTGGGTTTGTGGTGTGTGCGGTTACCTTCTCCTCCTGACTAGTTTAGACAGTACTGAGTTGAGAGAGCTCAGCCTCCAGTTTGGATAAATGGTTGCATCTCTCACATATATTTGTATTTCTTCGGGGGAGGAGGGGGTTGTCTGTGCACATGGGGCAGGTGTAACATTGCCCAAGATTCACAGATTCAACTTATTGTAACTGGCCTTAGTGGATTTTATGAGTGGCCATATTTTATTGCCATAATACTGATCAGAGATTACTTCCCTTTTTTGGGTTTGCTCTATCATGTAGTAGCTTCCTCATTTTCTTGCATGGTTTGGTAATGGCCGGGGTCCACCATGCCAGATGCCTGCGTGTATGGTATTGGGCCTTGGTTTTATGTGGGATTGCATAATCCATGCATTCCTGACAGTGTTCATAGACTGCATTTATAAAGGGTTCTGAGGTGTGGCCTATATTTTCCACAGGCACAGGGCCTTTAATGGATTCCACATCAGTTTGGAGGAGTGCAACATTTCCTTTACACATGTTTTTCACTGTGGTTTTCTGGCCAGGGACTGTGGTCAGGATGTGAATATCCAGTGTGATTACTCTATGGTCTGATCTTACCAGTGAGGGATACACTTCTCATCTGGCCATAGAGTACCCATGTTGCTGATTATCACATCCAGTATGCTTACCCCTCTTGTGGGAGTGGTACGTTGTTCATGAGCATTTTGGTTTATGGATTCTAGGAACCTTTGGCCTAGGGTGTTGGAGCTGGAATAATGCTCACAGTCTATGTTTGAGTATTTTCAGTCACCCAATATAATGTTGTTTGGAGAGCTTGATATTTCCATGTGTTCCAACATAGGCCAAGTGCAGTTCCTGGCATTAGGAGGGTAGTCTGTAGCAGGCTACAAACTGGGAGGCAGTCTTAGCCACAGTTACTTGACCATGGATAGTCCATGCTGCTTCTTGTTGTGGTACCAACATGGGGGTGTGGTTATCCTTGACAATTATTGCTAGTCACCCTCCTTTTGTAGTTTGCTCCATGTTTTGGGGCTGTAAAGCATGGTATGAGGTGTAACCTGGTAGTGTTAGGGTGCTCTTGTGAGCCTTAACCCAGTTTTCTGTTACAGGACAGATATCAACATTCTCCATGCTGAGGGGAATTTAGACTGCATGCATCTTGCAGTTTAGACTTCTGGCATTGGGTAGCATTACATCTAGGTTCTTAACCCTTGTGATACCTATGGAGGTGGGTTTGTGTTTTGAGCCTTACCTATTCAAGGCACAGTGGAGGTGACAACAGCCTTTGCCAGTATCCTAAAGGCCAGGACTGATAGGTGCACGCCATCCCTAGCAGGTGGAGCATCATGTCTTGCTCAGCATGTCATCCCAGGCTGGCACGCATTGGATACCCTTTGACTAACAGCAATACTTAAGCCAATTATTGTAATTGATCATCTCGTCTTCACATTGTGGCATCATGCTTGGTGAGGGTAGGATGTTAGTCAGGGTCATCAAGTTTGCATATACTACATGGTGTTACATTGCTTAACACATGGCAATCATGCCTCAGGTAGTGCTGCAGGGCTGTCTATGTTGGATGCACATACTACACTCCCTGTACATGTTTGATAGCAGGTTGTGTCAACTTAGGCATCCCTTTTACTATATGTGTGAGTCAGAGAGAGGTATCATTTCCAGGGTTCCTACTGAGCCAGTGTATGTGCTATGAGTTGCCGCTTTGCCAAGGCATATCGGGCATGCCTCCTTCTGCCTACTGGGGCAGGCTCAGGTTGTTCCTCCTCCGAGTCACGCTCTGCCTGTGATTGGCTTGGCAATGGTGGGGGGCTGTTTGGCCCAGCCTTATGCTGGTCCTGCTGCAGCTGTTTTCGCAGAATCATATTATGTAGCATAGCACATACCATGACAGTTTGGGTACATGTAGTTGGTGAGTACTGCAAGGCTCCACCAGATGTGTCCAGGCACCAGAACCATGACTTGAGCAGCCCAAACACACGCTCGATTACATTTCGTGTTTGTGCGTGTGCCTCATTATGGCGTTCTTGTTCAGTTGTGTGTGCATTTCTGATAGGTGTCATCAGCCACGGCTCCAGTGCATAGCCAGCATCCCCCACTAAGTGACCATATGGGATGTCCCCATTTGCAAATGTCTAGTACAGCTGCGTCAAATGCCAGATATGGGAATCATGGTAGCTTCCAGGGCAGCCAGCACACACATTCATTATTATGCCCTGGGCATCACACATGACCTGGCAGTTGATGGAGGGGAAGCCCTTGCAGTTAATGTAGGCCCTACCCTGCTCACCGGCTGGTGCTTTGATGCATATATGCGTGCAGTCTATTGCACCCACTACCTCAGGGTATTCCCCTCTGTTGGTTCTGTGTGTGGGGCATGGCCTGCACAGCTCAACAATTTGCTGCAGGAGGTCTCTGTCCGCTCTATAGCGCTCCACTATCTCCAGCTAATGTAACCCCTGGTAGGTGACCCTGGGCCTGTACACTCTTCTCCGTCTCCTCACTGTGGGTTGTCCGGCAGCATTTGCATAGTCACCACCCTCAGCAAGTTGCATATGTCTCCTTATAACAGCTATAGCAGCCCCTAGCATTTTTGGTCTGAGTGAAGCTTTTTCAGTTTTCACTTCTAATAGCTTACTCCTCTGTTGCAGTGTCTCTTGAGAGAAACATTCTGCACTGTTGTTCGCAGAGTTTTAAGTGCTGGGCTGGGCTACTGTTCTGCCTGTGTAATTGCCTGCTTCTGATTGTTTTCACCTGCTAGCTCTGCCAGTAATCCCTGCTAGCTTCCTACTATTTCTCATGTTTACTTTTTCCCTTCTGTTTCCTCAGGGGGGAGCGAAGCGCATACCAGCGAATACACGCTCATAGTGGCTAACACGCGCGCACACATGCTTAGACGGACTAGAATCTGCTTATTCAGGTTAAAACACGCGCACACCAGCACAAACAAGCTGACAGATGTTTAAACAGGCTCCTACATGCATATTCTGCCTTAAACGTGCGCACTCACACTTACATGCTCGCACTCTATCTTACTCGTGCCTACCTGCGCACCTGCAGCATGCCGCCTGCAAGAAACTTTGGTGTTATCCATAGTGTACACCTTCCATTTCTTGGCTTTCCCATGCCTACTTGTTGACACTCCTCTTTCCATGATGTGTGACTGACAGCTTTCACATGCCACTGTGCTCCAATGAGCTGCATTCCTTTCATACATTCCCCCCCTGTGATGTCACCTATCTCCTACTCTATTACTCCCCCTTATCCTACTCCTACACTGCACGGAATGTGCTCATTTCCTATGTAAAAGTAAGATTCACTATCCTACCGCTCATTTACATAGGATTGCCTACTAAAGCTTAGTTACATGTCTTACACTCCGCTTCCCCCCTTAGCAACCCCTACTCGGTGGCCATGTTGTTTTAGCATGCTATTCCCTTCCATTGTAAATTCATGCTTTGCATAAACCCACGTTTGTGGGTTGAATTTTTTTATTTTTCTGTTTTTTTTATAGCGCAGCCCGTTTGCGCGGCGCTGCGCTACGTTTAAACATTTTTATTTTATGTTTGCATCAGGGTACATTGCCATTGGCCAAATATTTGGCCATTGGCATGCTGCCTGGGACATTTGCAACCTTTATTTGGAGCTGACAAGGCTCCATTGTGTTATTTGCAGAACGGTACTCAGTTATCAACTGAGTACATTTCTGCAGATAACACGCTCTTATCGGCAGGTTTCTCCTTCCTGGATCGCAAAATTACCTCATTTGCATGCCTTTTGGCTGCAAGTGAGGTAATTAGCATATCCACGCCCTGTCCATGTAAGAGCCGTTTTAGGTGCTCTCTTACACGCACATTCAGGCTGTTCCTGGATCGCGATGGCTGCATGGAGTCTTACACTACTCTTAGACTCCGTGCAAGCCATCGTGAATCCTGCCGGTGGTTTTGTTTTACAAAGATAGATCTCTCACAGCTTGTCTAAGACAGTAGTAGACATGCTACTGTACCATCATGTAAAAGTTTGCATATGTTACTGCTATCTTCTATAATGTTATCACCATGTGTTTAGAGGTTGTTGAATATATCTTCCACTATGAGATATGTGTTTGGTTTTAGTTTTTGACTTTTTATACTGTATTTTCTGCCTACACCAAGATGGAAATAACCATTCAGTTCTACTATACTTAAAAATAAAAAAGTGAACTGGAGCAGTTCATTATTCTTAAATAGAAGTAGGAAATCAGACTACCAGACCTGAGTACAGTAATCTCCTCTTATAGCTTTGTTAGGTCACATGGCCACTGCATAAATATCTGTAGTACAAGTGCATTTATAGGCCATGCTATATTTATATAATATATGTATATTATTTCTGATAAAGGCAGTAAAGTATAATGCATGTATTTAATACTGAAATACAGCAACACAACATGCTGTATGCCATGAACATGAACAATATATTAAAAACAGAAACAACATGGTTGCATCATAAACAATGATGAACATTATGGCTTGGATTCAGGAAAAAGAGGCTTACTGCAGGTAGGTCATTTTATGAAACTGCAGAAAATGCAATTCAGTATCAGCGTCAGTTGTAATGTGGAAGACCTTATTATTGACCAATGTACATGTTTCTGAATTGCTCATTTTTACCGCCTATACTAAAAGTACTTTGAGAAGTAATGGTCTCTAGCACTCCTTGCATTGTATTGGAACAGGCACTACCTCTCATCTGTCCAGAAGTATGCAAAACATTCCTAATGTTGCCACATACATTTGCTCTGTCTCTGGGAACATTTTAGAGATTTTGATAAAACACTGAGGATTACAGTCAGACAAGTTCAATTTTATAGGTTCATAGGTTCATACTAGGCTATCTGCCCTAAGGCATTTATAAGCCTAGCCAGAGTGTGTTTGGCTTTCGCCACCCATTTTAAATTAATTTTGCTATGCCCTTTTTCGAGGTTAGTATACTGTGCCTTTGTCTAACAGTGACACAGAAGTGATACCCGGGGTAAACCTACAATCTCCCATCCACTCATCAAGATTCCTCTTGAAGAGAGTCAATGAGGGACTCTGCCTAACCTGGACTGGGATTTTATTCCAGAGTGAAGGGAGCCTCTGGGTTATGAATCTGTCCCTCCAGCATGTCCTATTTATTTCAGTGCTGAGGTTCAAGTCTCACAAGCGCGTAGCTCGATGGGATTTGGATTTTCTGAGGTGCAGCATGTCCATTAATTGCGGGTTGGACATGGCTTTATACGTCAGGCACAGATCGCCTCTGAGCAGGCGGTATGCCACTGAGTAGAACTGGAGTTTCTTTAACCGGGCAGCATATGGCATCTGTTTGAGCCCTTTGATCCTCTTGGTGAGGTACTTTTGGGGTCTTTCCAGTTGCTGCAGGTGTCTGGTAAGGTACATCCCAAAAGGGGCATTGTACTCAATTATGGGCCTGATGAGGGATGAGTAAAGAGGCACGATGACCTCCCCGATCTAGATGTGAATCCCTTCATGATTAGGTAGGCTATATAAAATGTTTTTTAACCACTTTGGCCATGTGGTTGTCAAATGAGAGATTGCTATCAACTTGGGTCCCCAGGTCCCTACTTACTTCTTCTGTACTTAATGGATTACCACCTATGTGGTAATTTGTGGGCACTTTGTTTTTGCCAAAGGGGATGACTATACACTTTTTGGCATTTAGCTTGAGGCCATGGCTCTGGCACCAGTTGTCTGTTTCTATGAGGCCCTTTTGGAGGATGCTTGTGTCGGCTGGAGAGTCGATTATAGCACCCAGTTTGCAGTCATTTGTGAACTTGGTCAGCTACAGCCCTTCCGTGTTGGCCTGTACCTCCAAGAAATATATACCGAACAAGAGAGGTCCCAGGACTGAGACTTGTGGGACGCCACTTGTAACTGGTTTGGAGTCTGACATGGCTCCAGCAATTCTAACCATGTGGGCTTTGTCCTTGAGCCAGTTTGCAACCCATCTAGTGATATAGGGGTTTATATTTAAGCTGGTGAGCTTATCTATAATGCCCGAGTGGGGTATTGTATCGAAGGCTTTTACGAGGTCCAGGTAGGCTGTGTGGACCACCTTCCCCTCGTCAATGGCCTTGGTGACTGTTTCAAAGAAATCGACCAGGTTTAAGAGGCAGGATCTGCCCTTAACAAAGCTGAACTGGGTAGGATCCAGTGTCTGTAGGTCCCCAATATCTTTATTTATGAAGTCCATGATGATCCTTTCCATAGCTTTGCAGACCAAGCTAGTCAGGCTTATGGGGCGATAGTTTCCAGGATCCGTTGAGGCACCACCTTTGTGGAGGGGGACCACTGTTGCTGTGTGCCACTCTTTGGGTACATATCCTGTAGTAAGGCTGAGATTGAACAGTAGTTTTATGTTTGGGTTTAGCTCTTCTTGGAGTTCATGTAGGACGCAGCCCGGAACACCGTCTGGTCCCATTGTTTCTGTGTTTTTTGCTTTGGAGAGGGCGGGTCTTACCTGACCATCTGAGATGTCAGGGGGGCAGCACTCTGCCCTTTTGGTGGGGAGGGGGGGGAGATGTTTGCGCTGAACCTGTCTGCTACTACTTATTTATTTATTAATTTATTTATTTGACATTTGTTGACCGGGATAGTGTGACTGAGCTAGTGCCCTTTTTCAGTGGAGTCCGGGAAGAAAAGCTCCACAGTAAGATAAACAATATAAATTCAATATAAATTCATACTAAAGTAGATACCTATATATGTATATATATATATATATATATATATATATATATATATATACATATAATAAATTAGACTAGCAAATGTCCCATATAGTACAAGTAAGAGAAAGCTAAAAAGTGAACAAAAGGACAAATGAGGATAGAAACAAAAAAAGGGTTAGAAAAGGAAGAAAAGTAGGGAATAAATTCAAGTAGGGTGATTACAGTGACAAATCCAGGTACTATTTAGGTAATTTTTAAGAGTTTTCTTAAATTCATCAACTTGGGTAATGGATCTAAGGTACAGGGGGAGCTTATTCCAGGCTAGAGTAGGAAAGTAGCTATAAAGATTTTGCTCAATGGACTTATTAGGTTTGTGTATCTGTAAGAGACAATAATCTGAACTTCTGAGTGACCAAGAGATTATATCGGGAGACAAGAGAGGATAAGTTAGGGCAGGCAGAGGGCTTGTTTAGGATTAAATGGATAATGTGAAGTTGAGTGAAACAGTGTTGGTTAAGAAACTTTATCCAGCTGAGTGTTCAGAGAGCATGACAATAGTGTGATTTTGGAGGTAGATTAACTGCAAATCTTGCAACTTTATTATAGGTAGTTTCAAGTTTAGAAAGAAGTGAGGACTGTAAGTTGGTTGAGATTTGAAAGCTATAGAATAGGTTAGGAAGAAGGTAAGCTTGGGCAAGTGACATATTGGAGTTAGGTGTGAAGAATATTGTTTGAGAAATGCATGTTGATGCAAACCCTGCTGTTCTGTTTACTTTTTAAGTGAATTTGAATAATATTTAAAAATTGTCAATGATTTTGGCACACACATACACACACACACACACACACACACACACACACACACACACACACACACACACACACACACACACACACACCGCTCTCACAAACATACATCCAGTAAAAGTCCATCAGCCCCCCCCCAGCAACACACACACACACACACACACACACACACACACACACACACACACACACACACACACACACACACACACACCTTTAAAAATATACATATCCAGACTATTGGTGTTCTACCTAACTTTGCATATTGCAATCACCCAAGCAGACAACCATGTACACACACAAATATCTGACTCTATCATAGCCTTTCAGATCTTGCTATCTACATATAGACACTCTCACCCCTCTCCACCTTCCTACATCTCTGCTGGTCTTATCTGCAAGATGGCTTCATCTATTGAGTTCAGTGGGTGACTACTGTGTTTTGGCTGAGATAAATTTCACAGACAAACTTGGCAATTTACACAGCAGAGCATCTGAATTACTCAGCAATATAAATTTGTAACTGCATGCATTTCCTAGGGAGAGCACATGGCTAATTAGCATTAGGCTCTACCCCTAATTGCCTCATTAGCATATACCATGGCTGGTGCATTGTCTTCTGCAGTCATTCTTCTTGCAGATCATTATGGTCATAGAAAGTCCTTTGAATCATAAAAGTTTGCCATGAGTGACTGACCAGTCATGGTAGGGCACACTGCTCTTGTTAACCCTTTCTGAAACCTGGCATATAACTGCTAGACCTTAGCTTCAGCACAAACTGAAAATATATTTGGTTCTCTAATTCAGTTTCTAGTGACTATTTTTTGCTGTATTTAAGAATTATAAGAAATCACAGTCAAGCATTGATTTATATGTTAACAAGTTAGGCAATTTGGTTCTGTGGGTCTGTTTTACCCACAAACCATGCCAAAAGGTCAGTTCAAGTCATTTAAGAGTAATACTTTTTTCTGTTTCCATTCATACTAAAATTGAAAAACATATGTTATTGTAGATTCCATATAACTGACCACAATGTATATAAATATCTCGTGACACAGACTCTGCATGTACAATAAAGTCCAGAGTTTTTATATATATCAATGTTTCAAGATTTTCCTGACAAAGCTCATTGAACAGCCTCTGCCATAGAATAGACACTGTATGTGGAAAAACACAAACCCTGTCCCAGTTCTTTCAAGAAACATGCCTTGACTCAGCCAGCCCAATAAATAATCCCACACCTAGAAATAAGAACCTAAATATAGCCCACCTTACCACTTGCAGTATAAACAGCAAATGGACTATGCTTGAGGCTGGATTGCCTTAGAAAATCCATATATTCTCACCATTTCTGAACAGCTCTAGACTTGGACTGAGATTGTCCAGCGGTGTTATGCTTTTAATCACGCAAAATTCATCACTAGCTGTTCTACCCCACAGTCATACCAACCAAACTATTGGCAAAGCCTATAACTGGATAACAGGTAACCTAACAACAGGTAAGCACAAACATTTTAGGATTGCCTCAATGTATATTTCATTTCCAAACTCTCCTATTACTATTAAAGATACAATTCTAAATATGTCTCTAAAGGATGACCTAAAATATTATTTTAAAAGATCTTAACTTAAATACAACTGGCTTCAGTGCTAAACAAGTCAACAAAATGTTGCTTCATCCCAGTCTTTAATAATTAGTTAATGACCCTACCAGACCAAACCTTCAATCAGAAACTCACATATCATTACAATTATGGCCAACCTTTCCACTAAAATTAACATATTATCAGATTCCTTAAGTGACCACTACCCTGTTATATCCTCATGATCACTTATAATAATAAAGATCATACCACAGATTGTCTCTGGTCACTCTTTTCATGAACACAATTTACCTATGTCAAATCTTCACTTGAACAGCATCAGTTAAATATCTCTTTATCTCCTAAAAGACCTGGCAACTGCACTTGCATTTTTCACTACGACATTCAATTCCCTTCAGGATTTATTATTCCCCATATCAAATAGGAGGGTAAAAGGTCAGAAATGTCCATGGCTGACAAGCAACAATAAGAATCTAATGAAACATAGGAATATTGCCCGGAGCAGCCGGAAGCAAAACAGCACATACTTTTAGCTACATCAAGTGTACTGCTCCCTGAGAAAGCAAGCAAGAATTGCCATTAAATCTGCTTAACTCCGTCTGCCTAAACAGTTTGCTGCCACAAACAGACCTAGACACTTCTGGAAGGAAATGAAGCAGCTTCCTGACCTGTTCTTCAAACCCTCTTAAGCATACAACTCTAATTCCACCTGCTTAGGCAAGAATGTAAAAGAATGCAACAAATACATTCTTATGTCTACAGTGCTAACCATTTCTAATACCTTTCCCATCCAAATCCCTTTCATCATTCCTTCAATTATAGTCCACAACCTCAGGCTCACACCTTGGCTGAATCTGCAGCTACCTTTCATTTCTTGGAGTTATCGATAAGGGGAGACTAGCACCACTTCACAAAAACTTAAAGTGCTCTTCTTCCAAATTAATACTCTGTACTATGAACTCCTTAGGAGAGTTGCAGATAAAATTGCCAACCCTTTGCTGTATATATACAATCTCTCAATCATCTCAGGAGTTGTACTTCAAGCATTCCATCAAAATCCCACTCTCCAACGTATCTATACCCCAAACACATAGGGACTTCCAGCCTATCTCCAGTTTTTGCCTCTTACTGGGTTATTTGAAAAAAAAACTGTATTTAAGCACTTGCTGACAAACTTCAATAGCTAGGACCTTCTATCAAACACTAGGCATGGTTTCAGAAATGCCTTAAGCACAACTAGTGCTTTAGTCACAGCAACTAACTCCATGTACACCAAAATTTATAAGTGACTCATTGGTGTTGGGAGTGTGGCATAATAATTAAGGTGTTTTCCTTACAAACGCAAAGTGCAGGGTTTGAGCCTCACAAGGGATAACTGGCTAGGCTTAAAATGGCTTGCAAGGGCAGTTAGCTTAGTATTAACTTATGTTGGAATAGTTTTTGATATAGCCAGGGCTTTCAAAAGCATAAACCACAATATGCTCATCAACAAGCTGACAAAATTCAGCTTTGGCTTAACTACAAGTACTTCCAAAGCTACCTTGAAACCAGAACCTTCCAAATCCACTCTGAAAATAAGCTATCCTCTCTAGATACACTAGTGGTTTCCTGCTAAGCTGAGGCTTAGGTCCTTCTTTGTCCTCTCTCTTCATTGATAACCTTACTGGCATTGAAAATCATTTTGTGTACATACCTATCCTGTTTCTATAGTCAATAAAAATCCCTGCAACTTACAAATCCAGGTACAATTCTCATTTTCAGATTTCTGGTCTAGGACTAACTCCAAAAACCTGCAGATTAACACAAGAGCAAAAAAAAAAAAAAAAAAAAAAAAAAAACATTTTATTCTCTTTGCTTCTCTCCATAAAATATCTAGGTCTTGCTATGGATCAGTCCCTATCCTTCACCATCTCCCTCCTTGCTCCAGCTACTTACTCTGCACTGCCTAAGAATGTTCTCCTATGCATACTTGAATATGTATAACCTTTTCTAGACTTTCACTCAGTCTACAATACTCTAAGACTACAGATTGATGAAAATAAATTTTTCAGATTTGAATTCCTGGTAGACTGCCACTCATGTCACTGTTACAACTGTTACAAGTCCAGTAACAGAAAGATCAACCTACCTTCTTTGTACTGTCAGACTATATTCTCTGAGAAACCCTTTTATAGCAATCATTAGGCAGAGTATCTTCTCCAGGGTTGGATCAGCATTAAGGAATAAACTTCCTTTTGAAGCTGAAGCCCAAGACTCCCTTCAAATGATCAAGACAACAAGACAACTCTATCCAATCACCTGCTCAATGGGGTAACCGAGAATTGCTTCAGGGACAATGGCTAACACTATAACAGTTTGAATCTGTTTTCTATTACTGCTCGTGCAATTAATGTATATTGCTTTTATAGTAGAGATGTGAGATATATATATATATATATATATATATATATATATATATATATATGGGTCTGCCTCGACCCAACGAAATTATGTTTTACCGAAACGTAATTTGGCGAGCTCAATTTTGTGAAGGTGCATTTTTGCCAAAATGCACTTTCGTGAAAAGGCAGCTCAGTGAACAGCAATGGAGGCTGTTGCTTAGATCGCGGTACAGAGAGGATAAGGGAATATTAACTTTTCCCCACTGTAGTGCAATCTCGGAGTGAGAATATAAAAGTAGGGGGTGTGGGGGGTGCAGGGGGGCTTGCCTCCCTGCATATATATGGTTAGTGTTGTGTTTTTTATTTTGTTTGTTTTTTTTTTCCTCGGTTAAGTTGTGTTTCACAAAAGTGCATTTCGGTAAAAGTGCACTTTCTTGAAAAACAGATCACGTTATTACATTTCAATAAAACGTAATTTTGATCGGTCAAAGTAGATCCATATATATATATATCTATGTATAAAACACACGCAGACAATTATTGATTTCAACAATTGGCTAAGTTTCTGGTGTCATTCTAAGGGGATCCAGTATCTGTCTGCCTGGGCTTTCATGAATGACAGACCTTGATGCTTTGCCAGAGATGGCCTGCATTTGTCACCCCTGGGCTTCCAGATACTGGCCAAGGCTCTTGCTACCCCTACAGTGCATTTTTTAGGCGGTGTTCCAAAGACCAAATTACCACCATAACAACTACAAACAAATGCAATCTGAGGGTCCTGCTGCTAAACGCTAGAAGTCTAAATCTCAAAATGCACTCGCTCGAAGCACTCCTTAAAATGGAGAACATCAACATTTGTGCCGTAACAGAGACCTGGTTCAAGGCAGCAGAAAGCAACCATGGACTACCAGGCTATAACTCATTCCACACCTTTAGTCCCCACCAAAGGCAGTGATGTTTCCATATTCTTAAAGGATCCACATACCTCCAGACTGGTAGCCCAGCATAATGCATCTGAGATATGTCAGGTGCAGCTAACATTGAGTAAGACAGCAATTCAAGTTGTAGCCTGCTATAGGACCCCAACCATGTCCCAAGAGTCACACTCTACTTTCCTAAGCACCCTGTAGAATATTAGGGTCCACCCTAACACTCTCATACAGGGTGACTTCAACTACCCCTCCATTAACTGGGAAAACTGCTCATGTACCAATGCACTTGCCCAACGTTTCCTGGAATTTATTAATTCCAATGCCCTGGACTAGTTCATTCTTACCCCCACTAGAGGGTAGCAATGTCCTTGACCTGGTCATTACTAACATAGGCAACCATTGCTCTACATCAATAGTCAGCTCCTCCCTGGTTAGATCCAACCACAAACTAATCACCTTGGAAATCCACATCCCTCCCAACCTCCCCAAAGGTAACTACCATGAAAAACTTCTCCAAAGCTAACTTTGGGTTCCCAAGATCAGAGGTGGCTAAATTCACAGCACCCATGCAAATGGAGAATAGTTGCATGACTGCCGAATCATACAACAATGCACTGTACAAACACATACACAAATGCATGGATCTCACCATACCCAATAGAACCAAAATCCTCTCCTTCAAAAAAAGGAAGCCAATCTGGTGGTCCCCTGCCATAAAAAAACTCTACAACAGAAGGGGAAAACTGATGCGGAATAAGTTGAAGTCCCAAGACTGGAAAAAACTCCCTTATTAACCTCAACAAAATGTAGAGTTCCTTCATCAAATCCTCTAAAGCTTGCTATGAAAACAGAATTTCAGCAGATAGTAAAGACATCCACAAGGCTTTCTATAGTTATGTAAAGAATCTCCACGGCAATACCCAGATTTGCTCTGAGCTACTGCACAATGGTACCTCCTATACCAAGCTAACATATATTGCCAATATACTGGCCGATAGATTCTATGCCAACTTTACCCCTCTCTCCGACCCAAAGGGCCAGTCACAATACCAGTAGATTGCCAGGCACCCAGTATTACTGCTGCACAGGTTAAAATAACACTGTCCAAGGCCAAGAATACAGCTTCGATGGGACCTGACAATATCCCTGGCTGTGCTCTACATGAACTACAGAGTGAACTGGCACTTCACCTATGTGCTCTGTTCAATCACAGCATCATCTCAGGCTTTGTCCCTACCAAATGGTGCACTGCTACAGTCATTGCTCTCTACAAAGGAGGTGTGACTACAGACCTTGGGAACTATTGCCCCATTAGCCTGATGAGTCTGATATGCAAAGCTATGGATCGCAACATCATGGACCTAATAAACAAGGATATAAGGAATCTCCAAACTCTGAATCCCACACAGTTTGGTTTTGTGAAGGGTAGATCATGCCTGCTCAACCTGGTGCACTTCTTTGACTCAGTCACCAGAGCTCTGGATGAAGGCAAGGTGGTTCATACAGCCTAACTTGATCTGGCCAAGGCCTTTGATACGATTCCCCACTCAGGAATCATAGAAAAAACTCACTAAGCTGGGCATCAACCCCCATATCACTAGGTGGGTTGCAAACTGGCTCACAGGTAGAACCCCCAGTATGAAAGTAGCTGACTCCAAGTCAGACTGCCGACCAGTCATGAGTGGAGTCCCACAGGGTTTGGTCCTGGGTCCTCTCCTGTTTGGTATCTACTTCTTTGAAGTTCAGGCCAACATGAAGAGACTCTGGCTGACAAAGTCTGCAGATGACTGCAAGTTGGGAGCTATTATTAACTCCCCAAGTGATGTTGACATCCTACAGAAAGGCCTCACTGAGAGCAACGACTGGTGTCAGAACCATGGCCTTAAGCTCAATGCCAAAAAATGTGTCATCATCCCCTATGGGAAAAACTCAGTTCCATGAATTACCACATCAATGGTAATCTGCTGAACACAGAAGGCGTTATTAGATATCTGGGAACACAGGTTGACAGCAACCTCTCTTTTGACCACCACATTGCCACTGTGGTCAGAAAGTCCTTCTATGTGGCACATCTCATTACTAAGGGTTTTGCATCCAGGAAGAAAG
>NC_056748.1:1070775330-1070797635 GCF_019279795.1 Protopterus annectens
TGGTCCTTGCTTGCTACAGAAGGGTCCTCCAGATCTTCAGCAATCCTGGGTAGGATAAATCTTCTATAAGAGGATGAAGGAAGGAAAGAAAAAGTGATGCCCGTAAGATGAACGTCCTTTGAATAAGCTCAAGAGGCCAACAAGGGTGATGGATGTACAAAGTGTTATGGGTCTCATTCCCTGACTCATAGATGTCAGTCAGTAGCAAACAGCCTAAGAAGAGAAAAACATATTATCTATAATCAGATATGTAATACAACCAATTTCAGCAAAGACATTTCCAATGAAGCACTAAAACAATATAACTGGAATGTAATTAGGAGAATACGCTGCTAGATACTGATGTAGGTAACTCAAGTAACATATTCTTATGGACCTTAAATAATCTAGCACCAGTAAGTAATAAAAGGGTAAGGTCCAACCCCGCAACATGGCTAACAAAAGAAATAAAAAAAATCATGATAAAAAAGGATAAACTGGAAAAATTGGTATAAAAATAGAACTCAGAATGCCTTCCAGCAATTTAGATGTCTTAGAAACCTTGCAAACAGGACAAGCAAGCATACTATACTTGCCTACAAGACAAACATCAAAACAGTCCAAATTTTTTTGGTCATCACTAAATAAACTACTCCACCCTGGCAAGACCATCACTCCCTCTCCAAAAACAGACAATAAGTCAGACACTATTCCCCACACAGTTTAACTCCTACTTTATATAATCAAAATTATCTCTCTCTTAGAGACTAATACATCTGACCACTTTCTCTACCCCTGTCCAACCAAAACCACTCACAGCTCTTCAATTTTAGTCCAGTACCTACCTCTTTCATAATACCCGCGGTAGTGGTGCCGCGGTAGCATTGTCACCTCACAGCAAGATGTCGCGTTCGATTCTCAGCTAGAGCATCTTCTGTGTGGAGGCATGCATGAATGGGCATGCATTCATTGAAGGTTGTGTGTCAGGGCTGGTAACTCGGCATGTAACAATCCACTACCAAAGATTAGCGGACCGGAGTTCCGCTGTGGCGACCCCTAACCGGGGATAAGTCGAAAGACACAACACAACAACCTACCTCTTTCATAATGAAGTTGCTCCTTAAACTAAAAACTACTTCTGTAGCTGTAGACCAACTACCATCAGACTACCCAAAAATAGCTGCAGAAGTCACAGCCTTCCCTGTGTTCATATTAATTAATAGATCCATAGCAGAAAGATATGTCCCAACACTGCAGAAAAAATCCTACAGCCTGAGAGTACACAAAGGTGGCACATCTACAAAGCTTAATAACCAGACAAATATTGATTCTCTCCCCCTCTCCAAAATATTAGAGAAATGCATCCATATGCAGTTGATGCAGTACCTATCCTCAAATAACCGCCTCTCAGAAGCACAGCATGGCTTTAGGCTCCAGTACAGCACGACTACTGGTCTACTACATTTTGCTAATATAATAAACTAACATAGAAATTAATGGTTTGCTTGTGTTCAACATGTTCTTAGAATTGTCAAAGGCTTGTTTCACACCAGCAACTGCTGATTTGACTCTCTGCAATAGGACTTTCACAATACTTGTGGTTTCTTAGTTATCCATCTGGAAGGCAACAAGCCTTTAAATGGCAACAAACCTACTCATCCTTTCAACTAGTCATTACAGGCATCCCTCAAGGCTTTGCCCTGTATCCTCTCCTATTTAATATATTTATTAATAACCTCCACACCTCCACTCGTTATGCTAGTTTAATTCAGTATGCAGATGGCTCAACATTAATATGTGTGGCCCCAACAATAAATAAGCTCTAAGACATTACCCAAAAATCTTTCTTCTCTGTAGAAACCTGACTCAAAGAATCAGACGTCCTACTCACCCTCAAGGAAACTAAGTTAATGCTTTTTACCTCAAAAAGTTGCCAAAATCAAAAGCAATCTTTTACCATAAAGTCAGCAAATAATACTGGGCAGGATTCACGATGGCTTGCATGGAGCCTAAGAGTAGTGTAAGACTCCATGCAGCCATCACGATCCAGGAACAGCCTGAATGTGCGTGTAAGAGAGCACCTAAAACGGCTCTTACACGGGCAGGGCGTGGATATGCTAATTACCTCACTTGAAGCCAAAAGGCATACAAATGAGGTAATTTCACGATCCAGGAAGCAGAAACCTGCCCGTGTAAGAGCTGTGTTATCTGCAGAAATGGACTCAGTTGATAACTGAGTACAGTTCTGCAAATAACACAATGGAGCCTTGTCAGCACCAAATAAAGGTTGCAAATGTCCAAGGCAGCATGCCAATGGCCAAATATGTGGCCACTGGCAACGTGCCCTGATGCAAACATGGAATAAAAATATTTTATTTTTTTTCGGTGATCGCCAATGTTTAAACATAGCACAACGTCGGGCAAACAGTCTGCGCTATAAAAAAACAGAAAAATAAAAATATTAAACCCACAAATGTGGGTTTATGCAAAGCATGAGTTTACAATGGAAGGGAATAGCAGGCTAAAACAACATGGCCACCGAGTAGGGGTTGCTAAGGGGGGAAGCGGAGTGTAAGACATGTAATTAAGCATTAGTAGGCAATCCTATGTAGATGAGTGGTAGGATAGTGAATCACACTGTTACATAGAAAATGAGCACATTCCGTGCATTGTAGGAGTAGGATAAGGGGGAGTAACAGAGTAGGAGATAGGTGACATCACAGGGGGGAATGTATGAAAGGAATGCAGCTCATTGGAGCACAGTGGCATGTGAAAGCTGTCAGTCACACATCATGGAAAGAGGAGTGTCAACAAGTAGGCATGGGAAAGCCAAGAAATGGAAGGTGTACACTATGGATAACACCAAAGTTTCTTGCTGGGCGTGCATGCGCTCGTGTGCACGCTGGTAGGTACGAGTAAGCTAGAGTGCACGCGTGTAAGCGTGAGTGTGTGTGTTTAAGGCAGAATAAGCATGTAGGAGCCTGTTTAAACACCTATAAGCTTGTTTGCCCTGGTGTGCGCGCGTTTTAACCCGAATAAGCAGATTCTAGTCCGTCTAAGCATGTGTGCGCACGTGTTAACCACTGTGAGCGTGATTTTGCTGGTATGCTCGTTGCTCCCCCCTGAGGAAACAGAAGGGAAAAAGGAAGCATGGGAAATAGTAGGAAGCTAGCAGAAATTACTGGTAGAGCTAGCAGGTGAAAACAATCAGAAGCAGGCAATTACACAGGCAGAACAGTAGCCCAGCCCAGCACTTAAATCTCTGCAAACAACAATGCAGAATGCTTCTCTCAAGAGACACTGCAACAGAGGAGTAAGCTATTAGAAGTGAAAACTGAAAAAGCTTCACTCAGACCTAAAATGCTAGGGGCTGCCATAGCTGTTATAAGGAGACATATGCAACTTGCTGAGGCTGGTGACTATGCAAATGCTGCCAGACAACCCACAGTGAGGAGACGGAGAAGAGTGTACAGGCCCAGGGTCACCTACCAGGGGTTACATGAGCTGGAGATAGTGGAGCGCTATAGAGTAGACAGAGACCTCCTGCAGCAAATTGTTGAGCTGTGCAGGCCACGCCTCACACACAGAACCAACAGAGGGGAACCTATCCCAGTGAAAACCAGGGTATGTGTTGGCCTAAGAATACTAGCAACAGGTACCTTCCAGAGACCAACTGGTGATATGATGGGGATATCACAGGCATCAGCATCCAGGGTATTGCACCAGTTCCTGGATGTCATGCCAGCACATGTTGGTGAGCATGTATATTTCCCCAATGCCCGTGAGGTATTGGCCAGCAATATGCGTCTCTTCCAGAAAATAGCGGAATACCCTGAGGTAGTGGGTGCAATAGACTGCACGCATATACGCATCAAAGCACCAGCCAGTGAGCGGGGTAGGGCCTACATTAACTGCAAGGGCTTCCCCTCCATCAACTGCCAGGTTGTGTGTGATGCCCATGGCATAATAATGAATGTGTGTGCTGGCTGCCCTGGAAGCTACCATGATTCCCATATCTGGCATTTGACGCAGCTGTACCAGACATTTGCCAATGGGGACATCCCACATGGTCACTTAGTGGGGGAGGCTGGCTATGCACTGGAGCCATGGCTGATGACACCCATCAGAAATGCACACACACCTGAACAAGAATGCCATAATGAGGCACACGCACAAACACGAAATGTAATCGAGCATGTGTTTGGGCTGCTCAAGTCAGGGTTCCAGTGCCTGGACATATCTGGTGGAGCCTTGCAGTACTCACCAACTACATGTACCCATATTGTCATGGTATGTGCTAAAGTACATAATATGATTCTGAAAAAAACATCTGCAGCTGGACCAGCATAGGGCTGGGCCAAACAGCCCCCCACCATTGCCAAGCCAATCACAGGCAGAGCATGACTCAGAGTAGGAACAACCTGAGCCTGCCCCAGTAGGCAGAAGGAGGCGTGCCCAGTATGCCTTGGCCTTGGCAAAGCGGCAATGCATAGCACATACACTGGCTCAGTAGGAACCCAGGAAATGATACATCTCTCTGACTCACACATATAGTAAAATGGATGCCTAAGTTGACACAACCTGCTATCAAACATGTACAGGAAGTGTAGTATGTGCATCCAACATAGACAGCCCTGCAGCACCACCTGAGGCATGATTGCCATGTGTTAAGCAATGTAACACCATGTAGTATATGCAAACTTGATGACCCTGACTAACATCCTACCCTCACGAAGCATGATGCCACAATATGAAGACGAGATGATCAATTACAATAATTGGCTTAAGTATTGCTGTTAGTCAAAGGGTATCCAATGTGTGCCAGCCTGGGATGACATGCTGAGCAAGACACAATGCTCCACCTGCTAGGGATGGTGTGCACCTATCAGTCCTGGCCTTTAGGATACTGGCAAATGCTGTTGTCACCCCCACTGTGCCTTGAATACATATGGCTCAAAACACAAACCCACCTCCATAGGTATCACAAGGGATAAGAACCTAGATGTAATGCTACCCAATGCCAGATGTCTAAACTGCAAGATGCATGCAGTCTAAACTCCCCTCAGCATGGAGAATATTGATATCTGTCCTGTAACAGAAAACTGTGTTAAGGCTCACAAGAGCACCCTAACACTACCAGGTTATACCTCATACCGGGCTTTACAGCCCCAAAACATGGAACAAACTACAAAAGGAGGGTGAGTAGCAATAATTGTCAAGGATAACCACACCCCCATGTTGGTACCACAACAAGAAGCAGCATGGACTATCCATGGTCAAGTAACAGTGGCTAAGACTGCCTGCCAGTTTGTAGCCTGCTACAGACTACCCTCCTAATGCCAGAAACTGCACTTGGCCTACGTTGGAACACATGGAAATATCAAGTTCTCCAAACAACATTATATTGAGTGACTGAAAATACTCAAACACAGACTGGGAGCATTATTCCAGCTCCAAACAGCCTAGGCCAAAGGTTCCTAGAATCCATAAACCAAAATGCTCAGGAACAACATACCACTCCCACCAGAGGGGTAAGCATACTGGATGTGATAATCAGCAACATGGGTACTCTATGGCCAGATGAGCAGTGTATCCCTCACTGGTAAGATCAGACCATAGAGTAATCACACTGGATATACACATCCTGACCACAGTCCCTGGCCAGAAAATCACAGTGAAAAACATGTGTAAAGGAAATGTTGCACTCCTCCAAACTGATGTGGAATCCATTAAAGGCCCTGTGCCTGTGGAAAATATAGGCCACACCTCAGAACCCTTTATAAATGTATTCTATGAACACAGTCAGGATTGCATGGATTATGCAATCCCAAATAAAACCAAGGCCCAATACCATGCACGCAGGCATCTGGCATGGTGTACCACAGCCATTACCAAACCATGCAAGAGAATGAGGAAGCCACCACATGATAGAGCAAACCCAAAAAGGGAAGTAATCTCTGATCAGTATTATGGCAATAAAATATGGCCAGTCATAAAATCCACTAAGGCCAGCTACAACAAGTTGAATCTGTGAATCTTTGGCAATGCTACACCTGCCCCATGTACACAGACAACCCCCTCCTCCCACCAAGAAATACAAATATATATGAGAGATGCAAGCACGTCTCCAAACTGGAGGCTGAGCTCTCTCAACTCAGTACAGTCTAAACTAGTCAGGAAGAGAAGGTAACCAAACACACCACAAACCCACTCACATAGACCTATCACAACTGCAAACCAAAGACATAAACACACAAAAACATTCTCAGAGGCTCTAATTAAAAACCACCAAATCAACAGAGACCTCCAAAGCAGACACCCAAGCAACGACTACCCCTAAACATAGCACATGCAACATAGTACACAAAGTCGGTGTGCCAAACAGTCACAGCCCGTAAGGACAAACAACATGCCTGATACACTTGTAATAGGTGACTCCATAGTCAGACACACTGATGTCCCGCTCACGTGACTGAACAAGGAAAAGGGTACAGTAAGCTGCCTGTAGGCTGCTACAATTCATCACATAACACAAGCATGCAGGTCACTCCAAAGCAAGTACAAATATGACTCAGTCATTGTCCATGCTGGTGTGAATGACCTGAGATGTACCTCCCTGGACTACATGTAAAGAGACATAGAGGAGCTCTCCAAGTATGTAGGCCAGACCAGTATGACTCTGACCCTGAGCAGCATCCTATCCCCACCAAGAATGATGCCAGAGTACAAACACAGAATGATCAGCTTTAACAATTGGCTCAATTACTGGTGTCATTCCAAGGGGATACAATGTGTGTCTGCTTGGGATGTCATGCTTGACAAGCCACGCTGCTTTGCCATGGATGGCTTGCACCTGTCAACCCTGGGCATCTGGATATTGGCTAAGGCTCTTGCCACCTCTATAGTGCCTTTTGTAGGCAAGGCTGAAAAGACAAACCCACCTCCCTAGAAAACATAAGTGGAAAAAACATAAGGGAAATGTTGCTCAATGCCAGAAGTCTAAACCTCAAGATGCACACTCTCGAGGCCCTCCCCAGTAAGGAGAACATTGATGTCTGTGCAGTGATGGAAACCTGAATCAAGGCTCCTGAGAGCACCCCAGCACTACCAGGTTATACCTCATATCATGCTTTTCGGCCCCAAAACCTGGACCAAACCACAAAAGGAGGGGGAGTATCCATATTCAGCAAAGATACCCACATGTCTAGGTTACTGACAATGCACGAAGCATCAGAGAACATCCATGTGCAACTAACTGTAGGCAAAACCACTGTACAGTTTGTAGCATGCTACAGACCACCCTCTCAGACCCAGGAACACTACGCAGCCTTCCTGAAGACACTGGAGAGTATGAATGTCTCCCCAAATACCAAACAAGGTACTCACAAATCACCACATAGGTGGTAATCCATTACATATGGAAGAAGTAATCAGGGACCTTGGGACACAAGTGGACAGTAACCCCACATGCGACACTCACATTGCCAACATGGCTAGGAAGACCACCTATATTGGCCACCTTATCATGAAAGGATTCACATCTACATCAAGAGAGGTCATTGTGCCCCTATACTCTTATCTTATCAGGCCCATAATTGAGTACAATGCCCCATTTGGGATGTACCATACCCGACACCTGCAGCAGTTAGAAAGACCTCAAAAGTACCTCACCAAGAGGATAAAGGGTCTCAAACATTTGTCATATGCTACCTGGCTGACAACACCCCAACTGTATGCAGTCACATACTGCATACTCAGAGGCGATGTATGCCCGATGTACAAGGTCATGTCCAATACAGAATTGATGGACATGCTCCACCTCAGAAAATCCAAATCCATCAGAGCTGCGAGAGCGACAGATGTCAACCTCAACACATAAATAAATAGGATGTGCTGGAGAGACAGATTCAGAACCTAGAGGCTCCCTACACTCTGGAACAGAATCCCACTCCATGTTAGGCAGAGCCCCTCACTGACTCTCTTCGACAGGAATCTTGCCAAGTGGATGGGAGATCGTAGATTTACACTGGGGGTCTTCACTGTGTCACGTCTAGACAGAGGCACAGTAAAGTAAACCCTAAATGGGCATAATATTCACATAGCAAGGGGTGGCAAAAGCCACACACACTCTGGCTAGGCTGATAAATGCCCTAGGGCAGATAGCCTAGTATGAACCTATGAACCTATGAAGATACAAATTGTACAGGACACTAAGGATAATCACAAGGCTTTCTTAACTGATGGTAGGAACCTTGTTGGGAATTCACAGATATGCTCTGAATTACCAAATATTACAAACAATACACCAAACCCACACACATTGCCAACATCCAACCTGACAGGTTCAGTGCAAACTCCCCCCCCAAATGACAAAAATCTATCCCAGCAGAGTGCTGGCCCCCTGACATTGCAGATGCTGAGGTAACAGCCAGCATCTTCAAAGCAAAACACACAGCGTCAATGATACGAGATGGTGTCCTGGGCTGTGTCCAACATGAACTCCAAGAAGAATGGAATGCCAAATAACACTACTGCTCAATTTCAGCCTTACCACAGGATATGTACCCAAAGAGCAGTGTACAGCAACAGTGGTCCCTCTCCACAAAGGTGGTGCCTGAATGGATACTGCAAACTATCACCCCAGAATCCTGACAAGCTTGGTCTGCAAAGCTATGGAAAGGATCATCATGGACCTTAGAAATAAAGATATTGGGGACCTACAGACACTGGACCCTACCCAGCGTGGCTTTCTTAAGGGCAGATCCTGCCCCTTAAACATGTTTGACTCATTTGAAACAGTCATCAAGGCCATTGATGAGGGGAATGTGGTCCACACAGCCTATCTGGACCTTGCAAAAGCCTTCCATGCAATACCCCACGTGTTCATTATAGATAAGCTCACCAGCTTAAATATAAACCCCTATATCAGTAGATGGGTTGCAAACCAGCCCAAGGACAGAACTGACATGGTCAGAAATGCTGCAGCCATGTCAGACTACAAACCAGCTACAACTGGCATCCCACAAGGCTTGGTCCTGGGACCTCCCTTGTTTGGTATATATTTCCCATAGGTACAGGCCAACATGGAAGGACTGTGTCTGAACAAGTTTGCAGAGGACTACAAACTGGGCACCATATCTGACCCTCCAGCTGACACAAGCATCCTACAAAAGGGCCACATAGAAACAGACAACTGGTGCCAGAGCCATGTCATCAAGCTAATTGCAGAAAAGTGTATAGTCATCCCCTGTGGATAAACAGTAAGTGCCCACCAATTACCACATAGGTGTTAACCCATTAAGTACTTTAGAAGTAATAAGAGACCTTTGGACACAATTTGATAGATATCTTGCATTTGACAACCTTGTGGCTGTTGTGGTTGCAGAAACATACCATATACCCACCTAATCATGAAGGTAGTCAGAGCTAGATCAGGGGAGGTCATCGTGCCTCTTCTGTCATCCTTCATCAGCCTCACAATTGAGTACAATGGCCCCTGTGGGATGTACCTCAGCAGACACCTCCAGCAACTGGAAAGACCCCAAAAGTACCTCACCAGGAGGATCAAAGAGCTTGAAAAGATGCCATGTGTTGCCTGATTAAACAAACTGCAGCTCCACACAGTGCCATACTGCCTGCCCAGAGGCAATCTGTGCCTGATGTATAAAGCCATGTCCAAGCTGGAATCAATGAACATGCTGCACCTTGTACAATCTGAATGCCAGTGAGCTATGCACATGAGAGACCTGAACCCCAGCACTGACATACATAGGACATGCTGTAGTGATTGATCCATAACCCAGAAGCTCCCTCCACTCTTGAGTAAACTCCCAGTACAGGTTAGCCAGAGAGTCCCTCATTGACTCTCCTCAACAGGAATCTTGATGAGTGGATGGGAGATGGAAGGTTTACCCTGGGTATCACTGTTAAGTCATGGGTAGACAGAGGCACAGTATACTAACCTTGAAATATGTCATGTCAAAATCCAGTTACAATGTGTGTTGAAGGACAAACACACTCTCTGACTAGCAGTAGAAATGGCCTAGGGCACATCGCTAGTGTTTGTCAATGTCCACCCAAGTTGTGGAATACACTACCAATGCTGGACAAGCCTGGTTTAAGTAGTCCATATCCGAACAAAATGCAGCATGGTCATACATGCACAACTGGCCCTTAACCAGTCCGGTGTGCTCACTATGAATATTTAAAGCAGTGATAGGACTGAAACCCAGGATACTGTCCACCACAGTGAAAGTACTGAACCAGTACACTATACGATATTACAGTGTTTGGTCAGTATGAAAGGATGTTGACAACTCTATGCAAACTATCCCATGGAAACCCTGCAGGCACAGTATAATCCCTGTTGGGTTCAGACACAAAGCAGTTGGGCAGTAAGTACACAACATGACTCCCAACACACAACTATAAATGTAAAATTTTGTTGAAGTTCACACACAACCACAAATGTGGTGGACTGCAGATTTCAACATATGGAAAGCACACACTGGGCATGCTCGCACACTTTGATAAATGAGACATATGTCAGGCAACAAGGCGTGGAATGCCTGAAATGGGCATGCTCACACACTTAGGCCGTGTCTCAGTTTAGCAGTTGGCCACACATATCTGGTATTTGTATGTGT
Source organism: Protopterus annectens (assembly GCF_019279795.1). Classification (NCBI taxonomy): domain Eukaryota; kingdom Metazoa; phylum Chordata; order Ceratodontiformes; family Protopteridae; genus Protopterus; species Protopterus annectens. The sequence continues at coordinate 1,070,785,956 of NC_056748.1, forward strand.
TAATCCAGGAACCAACCACAATACAGCAATCTGCCCAGTGCACACAGTTAAATGACTACAGAGACATAAGTTAAATAGTGGATCCCTCTCATACTCAAACATCTTCCACAGATACACAAGTTGTACATAGAAACCGGAAAGCTATGTCAATAAAGACCTGCAAACAGTTTATCAGCAACAAATATTGTGCATCTGAAAATTAAACATATGGGTGTAGAGGTCAATACTAGGCTGTTTGCCCTAGGGAATACAAGCTTAGCCAGAGTGTGCTTGGCATCTGCCTCCCCGGTACAGTAGGCTACTGTGCCTCTGTAAAGTAGGTCACAAAAGGCACCATTTAAGGCTAGTGTGCTGTGCCTCCATCAAGCAGGGACACAGTGGAGATCCCAGGGGTTGAATTTGCAATGTCACATCCATGTGGCTGGTGTTTGCTGGAAGATTGTTGGCAAGGACTTATAACAGTAATTGGGTATCAATTACAGACTGAGGGGAGCCTTATCTGCAGTGTCTGGACAATGTCACTGTCAACACCTTGACGTGATGAGTTTGAGGGATTGAAGTGTCGTGCCAATACTGTTCAGAGGCATCCTCCCTCTGTGGGATATTGCTCTGTAATGTATTAGCTCCCTCCTTCTGTTGTACAGCTTATATATGTCTGGTGTACACCAGACAGGTCTCCTGTTTTGGAGGAGTTATGGGTTTATTTGGGATAGCATGATCAATGCAAACCTTCCAGATGCTCATAAAATGCTATTGTCAAAAATTATGCAGAGTGGCCTGTATAATCCCCCAGCATGGGTCCTTTGAAGTCTTCCACCCCAGTCTTCACAAGTGCAAAGTCTGCTTTTGATAAATACTTTGTTTGCAGTGACTTCATTGCCTGGGGGTGGGGGTGGGATATGGATGTCCAGGGAAAGTTGGGTATGGTCAGATATTAACAATGGTGGTCTACCTCTAGTGTGGAACATACAGTCCCCATGTTGCAGATGGTCAGGTCCAATATGTATTCCCCCTTGTGGCTGTGGTGAGTGGTCCTGCCATAGCACATGGATTAACAAATTGTAGTGGCTGTAGGGTGATGTTGTTGAGGCCTGAGTAGTTCCCCCACACAATATACCTGTACCTGACGTTAACCACTGTAATGGTGTATGTGAACACCTTCATATCCTACACTGTTCCCAGAGAAGCAAAGTGTGTGTCCTGGATATGGGAGGGGTGGTCTGAACTGGTTGTGTTGTGTGTTACAGGTCCTGTGGTCACGAAGCATGGTATAAAACATAACCTGGCAGTGCTGATGTGCATATCTGACCCTGAAGTAGGCGGCTGTTAATGCATATATATTCTATCCTCCTAACTGACAGATAGTAATAGCTGTACATACTTCTATATAAATAATGATGTCAGCACCCTATAAATACTGCAGGAGAAATACAGATACCCAGTAATTCGAATAATGCACTCCGCTAATGCGTCACTCCCTAGTGTCATAATATAGTTAGGCAGGGGTTTGAATCCTGCAAATGCTCTGTGTGTGTTTGGGTGAGGGGGCTTAGTGTGTGTGAAAGAAATGTCCTTTTTGGCAACTAGAAGAACACACTGCATGATGCACATTCCTCTTTCTAAACACTGATGATGTCAGCACCCTATAAGTACAGCAGGTGAAGAAATGCCTCCCACTAATGCGAATAGCGCGCTCTGCTGATGCATCTCTCCCAAGTGTTATAACATAGTTAAGAAGGGGTTTGAATCCTGCAAATGCTCAGTGTGTGTGTGTTTGGGTGAGGGGAGTTAGTGTGTGTGCAATTCTGTGTGAAAGAAATGTCCCTCTTGGCAAATAGAAGAACACACTGCATGATTCACATTCCTCTTTCTAAACACTGATGATGTCAGCACCCTATAAGTACAGCAGGAGAAGGGAAACCTCCCAATAATGCGAATAGCGCCCTCTGCTAATGCATCTCTCTCAAGTGTCATAACATAGTTAAGTAGGGGTTTGAATCCTGCAAATGCTCAGGGGGGTTAGTGTGTGTCCAATTCTGTGTGACAGAAATGTCCCTTTTGGCAACTAGAAGAACACACTGCATGATGCACATTCCTCTTTCTAAACACTGATGATGTCAGCACCCTATAAGTAGAGCAAGAGAAGAGAAACAACCCAGTACTGTGAATAGTGTGCACTGCTAATGTGTCTCTCTCAAGTGTCATAACATAGTTAGGTAGGGGTTTGAGTCTTACAAATGCCATTTGTGTTTTTGTCCCACAGTTTGTCCATGTGTGTGGGGTGTTGCTCTTAATATTGTATGACATAGATCGTATCAGTAATGTCAATGCACACATGAGGTATGTGTGTGCCACATAGACATATGTAGCTGTGACCTTAAATAGTTCCCATGTGTGAAGCCTGCCTCATGTGAATACATGTAATTTGCATTACACAACTTTATGACTGTGGTTTTCTGTGCAGGGGCTGCATTTGGTATGTGAATATACAGTGAGAGTAGTCTATGGTGTCATCTTACCAGTGAGGGATACACTTCTGGTCTGGAGCATATAGTCCACATGTTGGTGATGAACAGGTGCAGCATGTTTTCCCTCTTGTGGGAGTGGTAACAAGTTGTTCCATAGCAATTGAGTGTATGGATTCTAGGAACTTTACACCTAGGATGTTGGAGCTACAGTAATGCTCCCGGTCTATGTGTGGGTAAATAAAGCTGCCCAATATATTGTTGTTTGGAGACACCTGCAGATATTCATGTATTCTTAAGTAGGCCAAGTGGGTTACCTGGGTTTGGGAGTGTGGTGTGTGCCAGGCTATGAACTGGAAGGCAGTCTTACCCACTGTTAGTTGCACATGGATAGTCTCTGATGCTTCGTGCTGTGCCACCAACCTGGAGGTGTGTGTATCTTTGATGAATATTGATACTCCCCCTCTTGTTCTGTTTTGGTGCAAGTTTTGGGACCGACAAGCATGGTATGATGTATAACCTGCCAGTGCTGGGGTGCTTTTGGGGGCCTTGAACCAGGATTCTGTTACTGCACAGATATTGATGTTCTCCATGCTAAGGACAGTTTCCAGTGCATGCATCTTGAGGTTTACACTGCTGGCATTGAGTGGCATTACTATTAGTTTCCTATCCCTTGTGATACCTATGGAGGTGGTCTTGTCTTTTGAGCCTTGCCTAAAAAAGGCACTATGGGTGTATCAAGAGCCTTTGCCAATATCTGAAAGTCCATGGGCGACAGGTGCAAGCCATCCCTAGCAAAGCAGTGTGGCTTGTCAAGCATGTCATCCCAGGCTGACAGGCATTGGATCCCCTTTGAATGACACTGAAACATAAGCCAATTGTCAAAATTAATCATCTTGTCTACATATTGTGGCATCACTCTTGGTGAGGGTAAGATGCTACTCAAGGTCAGGGTCATACCAGTCTGGGCCACATGCTCAGAGAGCTCCTCTATGTCTCTTATCATGTAGTCCAGGGAGGTATGTCTCAGGTCATTCTCACTGGCATGGACACTGACTGAGTCATATTTGTACATGCCTTGGAGTGACCTGTGTGCTTGTGTTATGTGGCAGATCATAGCGCCCGACAGGCATCTCACTGTGACCTTTTCCTTGTTCAGCCTGGTGAGCGGGATGTCAGTGTACCTGATGATGGAGGAACCTATCACAAGTGTAGCAGGTGTGTTGTTTAGTCTTACGTGCTGTGACTGTTTGGCACACTGGCTTTGTGAGCTAAGTGTTGCACGCATTCTGTTCTGGGGTAGCGGTTTCTTGTGTGTCTGCTTTGGAGGTGTCTGCTGCTTAGGCAGACCTTTATTTAGAGACTCTGAGCATGTTTTTGTGTGTTTATTTGTTTGGATTGCTGTCATGGTAGGTCTATGTGAGACTGGAATTGTAGTGACTGTGATTTCCTTCTCCTCCTGACAGGCTTTGCCAGTACTGAGCTGAGAGAGCTTAGCCTGCAGTTTGGCTATATGGTTGCATCTCTCACATGTGTTGGAATTTGTTGGAAGGAGGAGAGGGTTGTCTGTGTACATGAGGCAGTTGCAACATTGCCTCTAGATTCCCAGATTCACCAGCTGGACTGGGGAGGAGATTGACAACTGACCTTTGAACGTGTTAGGATAGTATTGGGAATTCCTTTATAATTGACAATAAAAAGGGCCAATGGGGAACAAGGTACGCAAGGTGAGTTTGTGAGGGTGTAGTGCTTTTAATTTGTTAGTGCTGGCATATATAAATGCTTTAGTGAGCAAGTGCCAGGTAACTCAAATGCAATGTGTTACAGGTAACTTAATTGCATAAATGACAAACACTAATGTTCTGTCAAGTGAAACAAGGACATACGTACCGTAAGCAATGCACATGTCACTAGGGATCCACAGAGGCACTGTAAAGCTACGTTTCAGGTGGAATTAGTGTTTCAGGGAAATAACAAGCAAACAAGCATACAAACAAAGCTACATTCAGCAGGCATGGATCTAGTCTATGCTACAGCAAACAAGGTGTACCAATTTCAGTAAGAAACAGTTCAAATATGCAGGCACTATAAGCCTTTAGCCAGAAATTCCCAGCTCAGATGGGCAGAGTCCAGCCTCTCCTCCCACAAGAGTGCAGACCATGAACCTTCGTAATGTCAAATAACTGGCCTGAAGCCCAAGTGCTTAAACCAGAACTAATACACATTTATAATGACAGACACTGAGCCCTCAATCAGCAGTTCCCAACTTAGTAGGCTGTATGCTACCTGTCCTGCCACCACAGTATCCCTGACATTTAATGAGACTCACCTCCTGTCATAGTTAGTTGTGTGTTTTGTGGCTGTCAAGCATGGTATGAGGTATAACCTGGTAGTGCTAGGATGGTCTTGGGAGTCTTGAACCTGTTGTCTATTACTGCACAGATATCAACATTCTCCATGCAGAGTAGAGGTTGTACTGCATGCGTCTTGCGGTTTACATGTCCACCATTGAGTATCATAACTTCCATTTTCTTATCCCCTGTGCTACCTATGTCGGTGGCCTTCTGTTTACAGCCTTACCACCAGAATGCAAAGATGTGCAGACATTACACTATGGTAATTAATAGGGGTGTACCAAACAATACAATGACAATCATACTGTTAATGCATCAGGCATGCTGGGATATACCCACAATGATATCATTACACTGTACAGTTGACAACATGATAATATTACTACACATCTATGTAGTCACCCTGTGCATCAGCACCATGTTAACCGGTCCTGCATCGATGTTACAAATTGCAGGAGGTGGCACAGTTTCATCATATGCACAGGGTGTGTACTTGGTATGCCTGAGTCTGCCACTGATACGACCAATTGACATGTATGTGTGTGTGTGTGTTAGTGAGGGACAACCGTAGAAGATGGGGCAATGTTGATGCAGTGTGTGCATGTATGTATTAGCCCTAGTTGTTAGCATTATGCATGTGTGTATGCATGCACACAGTTCCACCTTGTGGCTGCCATATATGGGTGTTTGTGGACAGCCACAGACTGTACCTGCCAGGTCATACAGATCACTGTCTCTGGCCAGGACACGGTACCTGTGCCTGGCAGGGGTGCTACGGACAGTATCAGGTACTAAGCCAGACTGGGTACTGTCATCAGAAGCAGGTGGTTGTTGACTGGAGATATGTCCCTGCTGGGACTGTCCAGAGCCACGTGCACGTCGTCTCCTAGGGCGGTCTGATGACAGCACAGACCCAGCATTGCTGGGGCTGATACTGGCACTATGGGAGCGGCCACGGGTTTGTTGTCGTCCGTGACAACTGCCAACTGCTGCTGTTGCTGGCATTCGTCCACGTCAATGCCTCAACCATCCTGCATTGTCCTGGCTCATGGACATGTAGTTGTGGAACAGATCTAATGTGCCCCCCCAACGTCTGTCAATGACCTCGGTGAAATTACGGATGGCAGCCGCAACGTCATGCATAGTGTCATTCATAGCAGTGCGATGTGCTCTCAGCTCCCTCAGACCCTGTCTGGTGTACCGTTCCATACGTGACTGTGCCTGCATTACAGCCTGGAACATAGCTGAGGTTAAAAGACCTCTGTGGGCACGTCTGACAGGGGCAGTACGACCACGGATGCTCCCACGAGAACCCCTGGACATCTGCCTGTTTGGTACCATGTCAGGACTCTGGCCATGGCTGCTGTGAGGGGATGCATGTGCCACTGATACCACATTACCCTGGTCAATGCCCACTGTATGCTGTCCATCACCTAGGGATATTGGTGACAATGGATGTATTGACAGGATGACTGTTGGGGTTGACAGCTGTGTACTGTCGATTGGCTGACCAACAATGGACCCTGGCACACCTCCCTGTGCCATTACACAGGTATCATCATTATCACTATCCCCAGCAGCAGATTCAGGTTCCCTGCTGCACACCACCAGAGCAGCACCAGAACCTATAAGAAGAAGACAGGAAACACAGTTTACAATGTGTACACAATATTACCACACATGCACACATGCGCACATGCACACATGCACACATGCACACATGGGCACATGCACACATGCACACATGCACACATGCACACATGCACACATGGGCACATGCACACATGCACACATGGGCACATGCACACATGCACACATGCACACATGGGCGCATGCACACATGGGCACATGGACAAATGCACACATGCACACATGCGCACATGTGCACATGCGCACATGCACACATGCACAAATGTGCACATGCACACATGGGCACATGCACACATGCACACATGCACACTACTCAGTACATGAGATACAAACACACAGACACAAACACACCTGCAATCACACACATAGCAATACCATTTTCAGGTATTATTACTATTACTATCATTAGTATTAAAGGATTGTTATTACACACTCACCAGCATGGATTGGCTGCCTTGCTGTTACACCAAAGGGACCTGCACAAATAAGACATTCATTGTCAGTGGGCACAACTGTGCCATTGATACTGTGAGTATGATACAGTTCAGTAGTACAACAGTTGTCTTTCACAGGTCTACTGCCAATATTGAGAATATCACTCTTGCACAATAATTACCAGGATAACAGCTACAAACACAGTACACACCTCACACATGCATAAACTACCAGTGTAGAGAATAGTCAACTATAGATATGGCATATTACCTGCATGCTCCAAGTCCTCCTGCTGGGTGGCTCCAGCCTCCATCATTACACATGTGTGCAGATGTTGTTGTTGTTGGGCTGGAGCCACAACACTTAGGAGGAGCCCCTCCTATCTGGTGATGGGGGGTGTATAGCTGCCCCACCACCTGTGGCAAGCTGTTGCCTGTGGATATCAGACGCACGCTGATGGACATTTCTAATTAAATCACTGCAGTGATGGCATACCTGCTCATATGTCCGGTTGTGCATGTCTATGTCATTTACCCAATGGACAAGGTCTTGCCACAGTGCAGCCCTCTCCTGCTGGTTCTGGCTGGTGCAGGAAAAGAGTGTGGCAAAATCCCGCACCAGGCTCTGGTGTATCTCCTCTTCCTCTGCAGCAGAGTAAGTGGGGTTGCGCTGGTGCACCATTGCCCTGGAAGGAAAAGAAAAATATGTGAGCAAGTGATATGGCACATATAATACTCTACTGTAGTGATATCATGGAACTGTCATATATAGCATCTGTCTGTCTATTGGGGGATACACATGTAAATGACCACATATCAGTGCTCAGCCGACAACTCTGTGACAGTGCCTGGCACACTCCATACAACAAACAAGTATACACCAGCAGTCGGCACACTGTTTGAGGTCCAATGCACAGCCTCACACTGGGGGTTTGTATCAAGGTAATGTATGGGGAACATTGTCAACCCATGCAATGCATGCAATGCACAGTACAAATGTCACTGGTAATGCACTGTAGTCTTTGTTGCCATAACCATACCTACACCACAGTCACATACAGGGAACCACAGCACAACATATGGCAATGTAGTATGTTTGTATCCCAATACCTGACACATCTTTCTCTGGCCTCACACCAAGGACACACACTACCATGACAGACACAAAGTCATGCTGAGCAATCACACCATTACAGACCTTGCACGCAGTCAGTGGCACACTCATTCCACCTCACATAGTTGGTATTGCAATGAGTACATGTGTGTGTGCATTGTGTCATAGGCAGGTAGTATGTTATTGGGCCTGGGCCTACAGCAGCATACTGTTATGCTATCCTGCCCCTTGGGACACATGTAATGTGGTTGTACTTGCTCCTGTCAAACAGTTAAACAGGGTGACTCATATGGCATACTACCTATCTGCATACTATTGAACAGGGGTATGTCTGACATCTACTAATGGGGAGCCTTGCTTCTTAATGCTGGGTGGTTTACTCCAGGATATGGCTTATTTGTGGGTAGGAACCTGTACCTCCACCATGTGCTCTATACTGTGGTGCCAAGGATGACAGACATAGGTCATTTATGCTGGGGATATTGTGAGGTGTTACCATGGTTGTTGGACAACTGTTATGGGTGTGACTTAACTATGTATATCCAGCAGTGGTAACCTCTGTGTAGGTAGTTTGAAAGGCACTCTATCTGTGGTTTTGTCAGTCACTCTGCATAGGTAATGTGTTTGAGGGCATTATCACTGTTTGTTAGGTATGACTGTGTCCTTCTCCCTTTCTGTAGTTGTCATGAGAGGTACATACCATGTAGGACATTGTGAGGTGTAGAGGGGTACAGTGACCTACATTTCACTAGCTGACACACCATTTCTGCTGACATGTACCATGTACAGGTATTACAAGACTGGTGTGCCACTGTGAATATCAAAGCGGAGCCTATTGTACACTTGTTTCCCATGTTCCTCCTGACACATCCAGTAGTAGGCAGGCAACCACATATGTGGTGGTTAGTGGTGTAAGTGTTTTGGAATGGGGTATGGTACTCCTGTATCCACACTGGTGTTCAGTACATGCCTTTGTCACCAGGCACCTGTTGCAATACATCTGCACACATGTGCCTCTCTCAGTATATATATATATATATATATATATATATATATATATATATATATATATATATATATATATATACATACATATATATATATGTATATATATATATATATATATATATATATATATATATATATATATATATATATATATACATATACATATTTATTTATATATATATATATAGAGAGAGAGAGGGGGAGAGAGACAGATTGAGAGATATTTATATACATACATACATATCTGTAGACATTCATATCTGTCTGTATATGTGTATGTATCTATATATATCTATATATGTATGTGTCTATTACATAATATATGTATATACATATTCTATCCATCTATCTATATATGTTCATAGGTTCATAGGTAGGTACTAGGCTATCGGCTCTAGTGCCCATACAAGCCTAGCCAATAAATATACCCTGGCTTTCGCCACCTAAGAAAGGTATTTTCCTATGCCCCTGTCAAGCAGAGCTACAGAAGTGATCCCCGGGGTGAATTTCCCATTTCCCATCCAATCATCAAGATCTTTCTTGAAGAGTGCTAATGAGGAGCTCTGTTTGACATAGATAGGTAGTCTGTTCCAGAGTATGGGAAGTGTCTGGGACAGGACTCTATCCCTGCAGCATGTTCTGTTTATTGTGGTGACAAGGTTAAGGTCCCTAGAGCGTGTAGCTCAGAGGGATTGGGATTTCTTTAAGTGGAGCATGTCCAACAGCTCTGGGTTTGACATAGCTGTGTATGTAAGGCAGAGATCACCCCTGAGTAGGCGATATGCCATGGAGTCAAGCTGTAGTTTTTTGAGACGGCCTGCATAGGGCATCTGTTTGAGGCCAGTAATCCTCTTGGTGAGGTATTTCTGTGGTCCTTCCAGTTGTTGTAGTTGTCTTGTGAGGTACATACCTAAAGGGGCATTGTACTCTATAATGGGTCTAATAAGTGATGAGCAGAGGGGAACAATGACCTCTTTTTTCTGGATGGGAATCCTTTTGTGATGAGATGAGCCATGTAGAAGGATTTTCCAACCACTGTGGCGATATGATTATCAAAAGAGAGACTACTGGGGGCGTGGCCAAGGATGAACACAGGATAGCAGCAGATTTCTTCAGCTCCACCAACTTAACTGCACTGACAGGAAATAATTACTTTAAAAATCAACTAATGAAATATTTTTCTTTCTAAATACATTTGGAATATCAGTTTCTTGAATAATATCTAAAAAAGAAAGAAAATTTCAATAATTTTCCTGTCAGAAATCATCTTGGAAATTTCTCTTTCATCACCTCTGTTCAAAATGAGTTCCAGTAAGGCAAACAGTCAGGATTCCAGCATCAAGAAAGAGCTTCAGTCTCTGATATCTACTATTCAGCAACTAACAACCAAAATGGACAAACTGGATACTAAAATTGATAACTTCATAGAAAAAACTACAAAACAAATGGATTTGTTACATCAAGACTTGCAACAACAGAAGGCTCAGATTACAGGCATAGAAGAGACTGTTAATGATATGGAGAACAGAATCCAGGAAGAAGAAATTAACATTGAGTTTTTGCTGAAGCAGAACACACACCTACAATCCAAACTTGATGACCTGGAAAACAGATCTAGACGCTTAATAATATTAGGATTTTTGGACTGCCAGAAAATATAGAAGGTAACAACATTACTTCCTTTTTAAATACTTGGCTTCCCAAAACTTTAGACTTGTCAGAAGCATTTTCTTTTGGTATTGAAAGAGCCCATAGGTCCTTATCTAATTTTAACTCTAACAAAAGTATCCTAGATCAGTTATAGTAAGATTTTATCATCTTATGACAAGGAGATGGTATTAAAATCTGCATGGGCTAAAGCACCTATTAAAATTAATGAGGCAACTGTGCGTTTTGACAATGACTATTCTTCCTTGGTAATAACTAAAAGAAAAGTTTTTTGCCATTAATAAGAGAGCTTAAGAAAGCACAGTTCAAAACTTACCTTTTATTTCCTGCCAAACTAAAAATCTTTTACCTGATGGCCCTAGAATTTTTGAAGACTTGGACTCTGCTTTGCTATATATTAAAAAAAATAAGATATTAGATAAAATAGAAGATATGGAATGGGCAAGTCCTTTGTTAAAGAGGATGGCAACAGGAACTTCTTGGAAGACTTCAGAGAAGCAAAAAAGACTAAAAAACAAATGACATGTTCTATATATATTTTTTTTCCTTCTCTCTTAATCTCTTCAAATACAGTTACTGCATCTCCAGAAAGCCACAAATATTTTAAAGATTTATTCAAAGTTATTTTTCTGTGTGCAAAGAACTGTTTTTGTTTCATAAATAGTCAAACTCTCTGAGGAACAAATAACATGCTATCAATCAACTTGTTTCTCTTTGTGATAAAGAGACCTAAGGTTAGTAATTTGATACATTTTCTTTCTCTTCTTGTTTTAAATAATGGCATTTTTTTAAACTATGCATTTAGTGAGGGGTGGGGAGGGCAAGGAGAGAAGTATGATGAAAAATATGGAAAAAGTGAAATAATAACTTATTAGTTCTTTAAAGCTATATATGCTGTTTAAACACTGTTGCTAAATATTATACCATGACTTTATTGCTTATACATGATTACAAATAATATGTCATGATATAATTGCAAATTTTATT
>NC_056748.1:1070797648-1070820148 GCF_019279795.1 Protopterus annectens
CATAAAAAGGATCCATGGGAACACTATCCCCGTTCAATCTCAGCCTTACCATAGGTTATGTACCCAAAGAGTGGCATACAGCAACAGTGGTCCCTCTCCACAAAGGTGGTGCCTCAACGGATCCTGGAAACTATCAGCCCCATAAGGCTGACTAGCTTGGTCTGCAAAGCTATAGAAAGGATCATCATGGACCTCTAAGTATACATAAAGATATTGTTGGACCTACAGACACTGGATCCTACCTAATAATGATTCTTTAAGGGCAGATCCTGCCTCTACACCTGGTTGATTTCTTTGAAACAGTCACCAAGGCCATTGGCAAGGGGAAGGTGGTCCACACAGCCTACCTGGACCTCAAGCAAAAAAAGCCTGGGATACAATACTCCCACACTGGCATTTTCATAGATAAGCTCACCAGCTTAAAGGCCATACACCCTATGACACTAGATAAGGGTGCAAACTGGCTCAAGGACAGAACCCACATGGTTAGGGAATTGCTGGAGCCAAATCAGACTCCAAACCACAGTTACAAGTGGTGTCCCACAAGGCTGGGTCCTGGGACCTCTCCTGTTCGGTATATATGTTCGGAGGTACAGACCAACACCGGAAGGACTGTGGCTGACCAAGTTCGTGGATGACAGCAAACTGGCACTATAATTGACTCTCCAGCTGACACAACCATCACTCCAAAAGGGCCTCATAGAAACAGACAACTGGTGCCAGAGCCATGGCCGCAATAAGCTAAATGCCACAATGTGTATATTCATCCTCTTTGGCAAAAAAACAAAGTGGCTACAAATGACCACATAGGTGGTAATCCATTACGTTACAGAAGAAGTAATTAGGACATGGGGACCAAGTTGATAGCAATCTCATTTGGATCGACCACGTGAAAGCCAAAGTTGGGTTAGAAAACATTTTATATAGCCCACCTAATCATGACAGGATTCACATCTAGATCAGCGGAGGACATTGTTGCCTCTTTACTCATCCCTCATCAAGGACCATAATTGAGCACAATGCCCTTTTGGGATTTAACTTACCAGACACCTGCAACAACTGAAAGACCACAAAAGTACCTCACTAAGAGGATCAAAGGGCTCAAACAGATGCCATATGCTGCCCGGGTTAACATAACTCCATACTCAGTGGTATACAGCCTGCTCCACAGGCAATCTGTCCCAGATGTATAATGCCATGTCCAACACGCGAAGTAATGAACATGCTGCACCTCTGAAAATCAAACTCCCATCGAAGCTTTAGCGGCTCGAGAGATCTTGAACCTCAGCACTTGGACATCAATAGGGACATGCTGAGGGACAGATTCTAACCCAGAGGCTCCCTTCACTCTGGAATAAAATCCCAGACCAGGTTGAGCAGAGTCCTCATTGACTCTCTTCAAGAGGAATCATGATGAGTGGATGGGGATTGTAGGTGTACACCCTGGGTATCACTTCTGTCAATGTTAGAACCAGAGGCACAGTTTAATAACCTCAAAAAGGGCATAGCAACATTAATCTAAACTGGGTGGCTTAAAAGCCAAACACACTCTGGCTTGGCTTATAAATGCCTTATAGGGCAGATAGCCCAGGCATGAACCTTATAAACCCTATGAAGAACCCTATACCCACACCCCCAGGTTGTTGCCACAGTGACGATCACAGACTATCCACATGCAACCAACCGAAAGTGGGTTAAACTGACTTCCATTTCATAGCCTGCTATGGACCACCCTCCTAAACCCAGGTAACCCACTTGGCCTACTTAAGAATACATGAATATCTGCAGGTGTCTCCAAACAACAATATATTGGGCAGCTTCATTTACCCACACATAGACTGGGAGCATAACTGTAGCTCCAACACTCTATGTGTAAGGTTCCTAGAATCCATACACTCAATTGCTATGGAACAACTTGTTACCACTCCCACAAGAGGGGAGAACATGCTGTACCTGTTCATCACCAACATGTGGAATATATGCTCCAGACCAGAAGTGTATCCCTCGCTTGTAAGATGACACCATAGACTACTCTCACTGTATATTCACATACCAAATGCAGCCCCTGCACAGAAAACCACAGTCATAAAGTTGTGTAATGCAAATTCCATGTATTCACATGAGAGGCAGGCGTCAGGACATGAAGAACTATTTAAGGTCACATGTACATACCATGTCTATGTGGCACACACATACCTCATGTGTGCGTTGACATTACTGATATAACCTATGTCATACAATATTAAGAGCAACACCCCACACACATGGACATACTGTGTGACAAGGACACACATGGCATTTGTAGGATTCAAACCCTTACCTAATTATGTTATGACACTTGAGAGAGAGAAAGACGCATTAGCGGAACATGCTATTGGCATTACTGGGAGATTTTCCTTCTCCTGCTGTACTTATAGGGTGCTGACATCATCAGTGTTTAGAAAGAGGAATGTGCATCATATAGTGTGTTCTTCTAGTTGCCAAAAGGGACAATTCTTTCACACACACTAACCCCCCTCATTCAAACACACACACTGAGCATTTGCAGGATTCAAACCCCTACCTAACTATGCTATGACACTTGAAAGAGATGCATTAGCAGAGTGTGCTACTTGTTTTACTGGGAAGTTTCTCTTCTCCTGCTGTACTTATAGGATGCTGACATCATCAGTGTTTAGAAAGAGGAATGTGCATCATGTAGTGTGTTCTTCTAGTTGCCAAAAGTGACATTTCTTTCGCACAGAATTGCACACAAACTAACCCCCCTCACCCAAACTGAGCATTTGCAGGAATCAAACCCCTACCTAACTATGTTATGACACTTGGGAGAGACGCATTAGCAGAGCGCATTATTTGCATTATTGGGAGGCTTGTCTTCTCCTGCTGTACTTATAGGGTGCTGACGTCATCAGGGTTTAGAAAGAGGAATGTGCATCATGTAGTGTGTCCTTCTAGTTGCCAAAAGGGACATTTCTTTCACAAAAAAGTTGCACACACACTAACCCCCCTCATTCAAACACGCACTGAGCATTTGCAGGATTCAAACCCCTATCTAACTATGTTATGACACTTGAGAAAAACGCATTAGCAGAGCGCGTTATTTGCATTACTGGGAGGTTTTCTTTCTCCTGCTGTACTTATAGGGCGCTGACATCGTCAGTGTTTAGAAAGAGGAATGTGCATCATGTAGTGTGTTCTTCTAGTTGCCAAAAGGGACATTTCGTTCACACAGAATTGAACACACACTCAGCATTTGCAGGATTTAAACCCCTACCTAACTATATTATGACACTTAAAAGAGATGCATTAGCGGAGCATACTATTCGAATTACTAGACATCTGTTTTTCTCCTGCAATATTTCTAGGGTGCTGACATCATTATTTATATAGAAGTATGTACATCTATTACTATCTGTCAGTTAGGGGGATAGCATATATATGCATTAACAGCTGCCTACTTCAGGGTCAGATATGCAGCTCAGCACTGCCAGGTTATGTTTTATACCATGCTTCGTGACCACAGGACCTGTAACACACAACACAACCAGTTCAGACCACCCCTCCCATATCCAGGACACACACTTTGCTTCCCTGGGAACAGTGTAGGATATGAAGGTGTTCACATACACCATTACAGTGGTTAACGTCAGGTACAGGTATATTGTGTGGGGGAACTACTCAGGCCTCAACAACATCACCCTACAGCCACTACAATTTGTGGATCCATGTGCTATGGCAGGACCACTCACCACAACCACAAGGGGGAATACATATTGGACCTGACCATCTGCAACATGGGGAATCTATGTTCCACACCAGAGGTAGATCACCATTGTTAATATCTGACCATACCCAACTTTCCCTGGACATCCATATCCCATCCCCACCCCCAGGCAAGGAAGTCACTGCAAACAAAGTATTTATCAAAAGCAGACTTTGCACTTGTGAAGACTGGGGTGGAAGACTCAAAGGACCCATGCTGGGGATTTCTACAGGCCCTCTGCATAATCCTTGACAATTGCATTCTATGATCATCTGGAAGGTTTGCATTGATCATGCTATCCCAAATAAATATGACTCCTCCACAACAGGAGACCTGTCTGGTGTACACCAGCCATATAAAGCTGTACAACAGAAGGAGGAGCTAATACATTACAGAGCAATCACAGAGGGTGGATGTCTCTGAACAGTATTGGCATGACACTTCAATCCCTCAAACTCATCACGTCAAAGTGTTGACAGTGAAATTGTTCAGACATTGCAGATAAGGCTCCCCTCAGTCTGTAATTGACACCCTATTACTGTTATAAGTCCTCGCCAACCCTCTTCCAGCAAACACCAGCCACATGGATGTCACATTGCAAATTCAACCCCTGGGATCTCCACTGTGTCCCTGCTTGATGGAGGCACAGCACACTGGCCTTAAACGGTGCCTTCTGTGACCTACTTTACAGAGACACAGTAGCCTACTGTGCTGGGGAGGCAGACGCCAAGCACACTCTGGCTAAGCTTGTATTCCCTAGGGCATACAGCCTAGTATTGACCTCTACACCCATATGTTTAATTTTCAGATGCACAATATTTGTTGCTGATAAACTGTTTGCAGGTTTTTATTGCCATAGCTTTCCCTGTTTCTATGAACAATTTGTGTATCTGTGGAAGATGTTTGCATATGAGAGGGATCCATTATTTAACTTATGTGTCTGTAGTCATTTAACTGTGTGCACTGGGCAGATTGCTGTATTGTGGTTGGTTCCTGGATTAACACATACAAATACCAGATATGTGTGGCCAACTGCTAAACTGAGACATGGCCTAAGTGTGTGAGCATGCCCAGTTCAGGCTTTCCATGGCTTGTTGTCTGACATGCCCAGTGTGAGCTTTCCATATGTTGAAATCTGCACTCCACCACATTTGTGGTTGTGTGTAAACTTCAACAATATTTCACATTTATAGTTGCGTGTTGGGAGTCATGTTGTGTACTTACTGCCCAACTGCTTTGTGTCTGAACCCAACAGGGATTTTACTGTGCCTGCAGGGTTTCCATGGAATAGTTTGCATACAGTTGTCAACATCCTTTCATACTGACCAAACACTGTAATATTGTATAGTGTACTGGTTCAGTACTTTCACTGTGGTGGACAGTATCCTGGGTTTCAGTCCTATCACTGCTTTAAATATTCATAGTAAGCACACCAGACTGGTTAAGGGCCAGTTGTGCACATATGACCATGTTGCATTTTGTTCGGATATGGACTACTTAAACCAGGCTTGTCCAACATTGGTAGTGTATTCCACAACTTGGGTGGACATTGACAAACACTAGCAATGTGCCCTAGGCCATTTCTACTGCTAGTCAGAGAGTGTGTTTGTCCTTCAACACACATTGTAACTGGATTTTGACCTGACATATGTCAAGGTTAGTATACTGTGCCTCTGTCTACCCATGACATAACAGTGATACCCAGGGTAAACCTACCATCTCCCATCCACTCATCAAGATTCCTGTTGAAGAGAGTCAATGAGAGACTCTCTGGCTAACCTGTACTGGGAGTTTACTCAAGAGTGGGGGGAGCTTCTGGGTTATGGATCAATCACTACAGCATGTCCTATGTATGTCAGTGCTGGGGTTCAGGTCTCTCATGTGCATAGCTCACTGGCATTCAGATTGTACAAGGTGCAGCATGTTCATTGATTCCAGATTGGACATGGCTTTATACATCAGGCAAAGATTGCCTCTGGGCAGGCAGTATGGCACTGTGTGGAGCTGCAGTTTGTTTAATCAGGCAACACATGGCATCAGTTCGAGCTTTTTGATCCTCCTGGTGAGGTACTTTTGGGGTCTTTCCAGTTGCTGGAGGTGTCTGCTGAGGTACATCCCACAGGGGCCATTGTACTCAATTGTGAGGCTGATGAAGGATGACTGAAGAGGTACAATGACCTCCCCTGATCTAGATCTCACTACCTTCATGATTAGGTGGGTATATGGTATGTTTCTGTAACCACTACAGCCACATGGTTGTCAAATGCAAGATATCTATCAAATTGTGTCCCCAGGTCTCTTATTACTTCTAAAGTACTTAATGGGTTAACACCTATGTGGTAATTGGTGGGCACTTACTGTTTATCCACAGGGGATGACTATACACTTTTCTGCAATTAGCTTGATGACATGGCTCTGGCACCAGTTGTCTGTTTCTATGTGGCCCTTTTGTAGGATGCTTGTGTCAGCTGGAGGGTCAGATATGATGCCCAGTTTGTTGTCCTTTGCAAACTTGTTCAGACACAGTCCTTCCATGTTGGCCTGCACCTATGGGAAATATATACCAAACAAGGGAGGTCCCAGGACCGAGCCTTGTGGGATGCCAGTTGTAGCTGGTTTGTAGCCTGACATGGCTGCAGCATTTCTGACCATGTCAGTTCTGTCCTTGGGCTGGTTTGCAACCCATCTACTGACATAGGGGTTTATATTTAAGCTGATGAGCTTATCTATAATGAACACGTGGGGTATTGTATGGAAGGCTTTTGCAAGGTCCAGATAACCTGTGTGAACCACATTCCCCCTCATCAATGGCCTTGATGACTGTTTCAAATGAGTCAAACATGTTTAAGGGGCAGGATCTGCCTTTAAGAAAGCCACGCTGGGTAGGGTCCAGTGTCTGTAGGTCCCCAATATCTTTATTTCTGAGGTCCATGATGATCCTTTCCATAGTTTTGCAGACCAAGCTTGTCAGGATTCTGGGGTGATAGTTTGCAGTATCCATTTAGGCACCACCTTTGTGGAGAGGGACCACTGTTGCTGTACACTGCTCTTTGGGTACATATCCTGTGGTACGGCTGAAATTGAGCAGCAGTGTTATTTGGCATTCCATTCTTCTTCGTGTTCATGTTGGACACAGCCCAGGACACCATCTCGTACCACTGATGCTGTGTGTTTTGCTTTGAAGATGCTGGCTGTTACCTCAGCATCTGCAATGTCAGGGGGCCAGCACTCTGCTGGGATAGATATTTGGCATTTGGGGTTGCACAGAACCTGTCGGGTTGGATGTTGGCAATGTGTGTGGGTTTGGTGTATTGTTTGTAATATTTGGTAATTCAGAGCATATCTGTGAATTCTCAGCAAGGTTCCTACCATCAGTTAAGAAAGCCTTGTGATTATCCTAGTGTCCTGTACAATTTGTATCTTCATAGGTTCATAGGTTCATACTAGGCTATCTGCCCTAGGGCATTTATAAGCCTAGCTAGAGTGTGTGTGGCTTTCTGCCACCCTTTCTATGTGAATATTATGCCCATTTAGGGTTTACTTCACTGTGCCTCTGTCTAGACGGACACAGTGAAGACCCCCACTGTAAATCTACGATCTCCCATCCACTTGGCAAGATTCCTGTTGAAGAGAGTCATTGAGGGGCTCTGCCTAACATGGAGTGGGATTCTGTTCCAGAGTGTAGGGAGCCTCTGGGTTCTGAATCTGTCCCTCCAGCACATCCTATTTATTTATGTGTTGAGGTTGACATCTCTCGCGGCTCTGATGGATTTGGATTTTCTGAGTTGGAGCATGTCCATCAATTCTGTATTGGACATGGCCTTGTACATCGGGCATACATCACCTCTGAGTATGCAGTATGTGACTGCATACAGCTGGGGTGTCGTCAGCCAGGCAGCATATGACAAATGTTTGAGAGCCTTTATCCTCTTGGTGAGGTACTTTTGAGGTCTTTCTAACTGCTGCAGGTGTCGGGTAAGGTACATCCCAAATGGGGCATTGTACTCAATTATGGGCCTGATAAGAGAAGAGTATAGGGGAACAATGACCTCTCTTGATATAGATGTGAATCCTTTCATGATAAGGTGGCCAATATAGAAGGTCTTCCTAGCCACGTTGGCAATGTGAGTGTCACATGAGAGGTTAGTGTCCACTTGTGTCCCTAGGTCCCTGATTACTTCTTCCATACGTAATGGATTACCACCTATGTGGTAATTTGTGAGTACCTTGTTAGGTATTTGGAGAGACATTCATACTCTCCAGTGTCTTCAGGAAGGCTGAGTGGGGTTCCTGGGTTTGAGAGGGTGGTCTGTAGCATGTTACAAACTGTACAGCAGTTTTACCTATGGTAAGTTGCACATAGATGGTCTCTGATGCTTCGTGCATTGTCAGTAACCTGGACATGTGGGTATCTTTCCTCAATATGGATACTCCCCCTCCTTTTGTGGTTTGGTCCAGGTTTTGGGGCCGAAAAGCATGATATGAGGTATTACCTGGTAGTGCTGGGGTGCTCTCAGGAGCCTTGATGCAGGTTTCCATCACTGCACAGACATCAATGTTCTCCATACTGGGGAGGGCCTCGAGAGCGTGTATGTTGAGGTTTAGACTTCTGGCATTGAGCAGCATTACCCTTATGTTTTTTCCACTTATGTTTTCTAGGAAGGTGGGTTTGTCTTTTCAGCCTTGCCTACAAAAGGCACTATAGATGTGGCAAGAGCCTTAGCCAATATCCAGATGCCCAGGGGTGACAGGTGCAAGCCATCCCTGGCAAATCAGCGTGACTTGTCAAGCATGACATCCCAAGCAGACAGACATTGGATCCCCTTGGAATGACACCAGTAATTGAGCCAATTGTTAAAGCTGATCATTCTGTGTTTGTACTGTGGTATCATTTTTGGTGAGGGTAGGATGCTGCTCAGGGTCAGAGTCATACCAGCCTGGCCTACATAATCGGAGAGCTCCTCTATGTCTCTTTTCATGTAGTCCACGGAGGTACGTCTCAGGTCATTCACACCGGCATGGACAATGACTGAGTCATATTTGTACTTGCTTTGGAGTGACCTGCGTGCTTGTGTTATGTGGTGGATTGTAGCAGCCTACCCTTTTCCTTGTTCAGTCTGGTGAGCGGGACATCAGTGTGTCTGACTATGGAGTCACCTATTACAAGTGTATCAGGCATGTTGTTTGTCCTTACGGGCTGTGACTGTTTGGCACACCAACTTTGTGTACTATGTGTTGCATATGCTATGTTTGGGGGTAGTGGTTGCTTGGGTGTCTGCTTTGGAGGCCTCTGTTGATTTGGTGGTTTTTAATTAGAGCCTCCAGGAATGTTTTTGTGTGTTTATGTCTTTGGTTTGCAGTTGTGATGAGACTGGGTTTGTGGTGTGTGTGGTTACCTTCTCCTCCTGGCTAGTTTAGACAGTACTGAGTTTTGAGAGCTCAGCCTCCAGTTTGGATAAATGGTTGCATCTCTCACATATATTTGTATTTCTTCGGGGGAGGAGGGGGTTGTCTGTGCACAAGGGGCAGGTGTAACATTTCCCAAGATTCACAGATTCAACTTATTGTAGCTGACCTTAGTGGATTTTATGAGTGGCCATATTTTATTGTCATAATACTGATCAGAGATTACTTCCCTTTTTGGATTTGCTCTATCATGTAGTAGCTTCCTCATTCTCTTGCATGGTTTGGTAATGGCCGGGGTCCACCATGCCAGATGCCTGCGTGTATGGTATTGGGCCTTGGTTTTATTTGGGATTGCATAATCCATGCATTCCTGATAGTGTTCATAGACTGCATTTATAAAGGGTTCTGATGTGTGGCCCATATTTTCCACAGTCACAGGGCCTTTAATGGATTCCACATCAGTTTGGAGGAGTGCAACATTTCCTTTACACATGTTTTTCACTGTGGTTTTCTGGCCAGGGACTGTGGTCAGGATGTGAATATCCAGTGTGATTACTCTATGGTCTGATCTTACCAGTGAGGGATACACTTCTCATCTAGCCATAGAGTACCCATGTTGCTGATTATTACATCCAGTATGCTTACCCCTCTTGTGGGAGTGGTACGTTGTTCATGAGCATTTTGGTTTATGGATTCTAGGAACCTTTGGCCTATGGTGTTGGAGCTGGAATAATGCTCACAGTCTATGTTTGAGTATTTTCAGTCACCCAATATAATGTTGTTTGGAGAGCTTGATATTTCCATGTGTTCCAACGTAGGCCAAGTGCAGTTCCTGGCATTAGGAGGGTAGTCTGTAGCAGGCTACAAACTGGGAGTCAGTCTTAGCCACAGTTACCTGACCATGGATAGTCCATGCTGCTTCTTGTTGTGGTACCAACATGGGGGTGTGGTTATCCTTGACAATTATTGCTAGTCACCCTCCTTTTGTAGTTTGCTCCATGTTTTGGGGCTGTAAAGCATGGTATGAGGTGTAACCTGGTAGTGTTAGGGTGCTCTTGTGAGCCTTAACCCAGTTTTCTGTTACAGGACAGATATCAACATTCTCCATGCTGAGGGGAGTTTAGACTGCATGCATCTTGCAGTTTAGACTTCTGGCATTGGGTAGCATTACATCTAGGTTCTTATCCCTTGTGATACCTATGGAGGTGGGTTTGTGTTTTGAGCCTTACCTATTCAAGGCACAGTGGAGGTGACAACAGCCTTTGCCAGTATCCTAAAGGCCAGGACTGATAGGTGCACGCCATCCCTAGCAGGTGGAGCATCATGTCTTGCTCAGCATTTCATCCCAGGCTGGCACGCATTGGATACCCTTTGACTAACAGCAATACTTAAGCCAATTATTGTAATTGATCATCTCATCTTCACATTGTGGCATCATGCTTGGTGAGGGTAGGATGTTAGTCAGGGTCATCAAGTTGGCATATACTACATGGTGTTACATTGCTTAACACATGGCAATCATGCCTCAGGTGGTGCTGCAGGGCTGTCTATGTTGGATGCACATACTACACTCCCTGTACATGTTTGATAGCAGGTTGTGTCAACTTAGGCATCCCTTTTACTATATGTGTGAGTCAGAGAGAGGTATCATTTCCAGGGTTGCTACTGAGCCAGTGTATGTGCTATGAGTTGCCGCTTTGCCAAGGCATACCAGGCACGCCTCCTTCTGCCTACTGGGGCAGGCTCAGGTTGTTCTTCCTCCGAGTCACGCTCTGCCTGTGATTGGCTTGGCAATGGTCGGGGGCTGTTTGGCCCAGCCCTATGCTGGTCCTGCTGCAGCTGCTTTCACAGAATCATATTATGTAGCATAGCACATACCATGACAGTTTGGGTACATGTAGTTGGTGAGTACTGCAAGGCTCCACCAGATGTGGCCAGGCACCGGAACCATGACTTGAGCAGCCCAAACACACGCTCGATTACATTTCGTGTTTGTGCATGTGCCTCATTATGGCATTCTTGTTCAGTTGTGTGTGCATTTCTGATAGGTGTCATCAGCCACGGCTCCAGTGCATAGCCAGCATCCCCCACTAAGTGACCATATGCGATGTCCCCATTTGCAAATGTCTGGTACAGCTGCGTCAAATGCCAGATATGGGAATCATGGTAGCTTCCAGGGCAGCCAGCACACACATTCATTATTATGCCCTGGGCATCACACATGACCTGGCAGTTGATGGAGGGGAAGCCCTTGCAGTTAATGTAGGCCCTACCCTGTTCACCGGCTGGTGCTTTGATGCATATATGCGTGCAGTCTATTGCACCCACTACCTCAGGGTATTCCCCTCTGTTGGTTCTGTGTGTGAGGCGTGGCCTGCACAGCTCAACAATTTTCTGCAGGAGGTCTCTGTCCACTCTATAGCGCTCCACTATCTCCAGCTCATGTAACCCCTGGTAGGTGACCCTGGGCCTGTACATTCTTCTCCGTCTCCTCACTGTGGGTTGTCCTCCAGCATTTGCATAGTCACTACCCTCAGCAAGTTGCATATGTCTCCTTATAACAGCTATAGCAGCCCCTAGCATTTTTGGTCTGAGTGAAGCTTTTTCAGTTTTCACTTCTTATAGCTTACTCCTCTGTTTTAGTGTCTCTTGAGAGAAACATTCTGTACTGTTGTTTGCAGAGTTTTAAGTGCTGGACTGGGCTAATGATCTGCCTGTGTAATTGCCTTCTTCTGATTGTTTTCACCTGCTAGCTCTGCTAGTAATCCCTGCTAGCTTCCTATTATTTTCCATGCTTCCTTTTTCCCTTCTGTTTCCACAGGGGGGAGCGACGCGCATACCAGCTAATACATGCTCATAGTGGCTAACACGCGCGCACACATGCTTAGACGGACTAGAATCTGCTTATTCGGGTTAAAACGCACGCACACCAGCGCAAACAAGCTGACAGATGTTTAAAAAGGCTCCTACATGCATATTCTGCCTTAAACGTGCGCACTCACACTTACATGCTCGCACTCTATCTTACTCGTGCCTACCTGCGTAATACCTGCAGCGATGCACGCCCTGCAAGAAACTTTGGTGTTATCCATAGTGTACACCTTCCATTTCTTGGCTTTCCCATGCCTACTTGTTGACACTCCTCTTTCCATGATGTGTGACTGACAGCTTTCACATGCCACTGTGCTCCAATGAGCTGCATTCCATTCATACATTCCCCCCTATGATGTCACCTATCTCCTACTCTGTTACTCCCCCTTATCCTACTCCTACACTGCACGGAATGTGCTCATTTCCTATGTAACAGTAAGATTCATTATCCTACCACTCATTTACATAGGATTGCCTATTAATGCTTAAGTTACATGTCTTACACTCTGCTTCCCCCCTTAGCAACCCCTACTCGGTGGCCATGTGGTTTTAGCATGCTATTCCCTTCCATTGTAAATTCATTAATTTTCTGTTTTTTTTTATAGCGCAGCCCATTTAAGCAGCGCTGCTCTACGTTTAAACATTTTTATTTTATGTTTGCATCAGGGTACATTGCCATTGGCCACATATTTGGCCATTGGCATGCTGCCTGGGACATTTGCAACCTTTATTTGGAGCTGACAAGGCTCCATTGTGTTATAGGTTCATAGGTTCATAGGTTCATACTAGGCTATCTGCCCTAGGGCATTTATAAGCCTAGCCAGAATATGTTTGGCTTTCGCCACCCATTTTAAATTTATTTTGCTATGCCCTTTTTCGAGGTTAGTATACTGTGCCTCTGTCTAACAGTGACACAGAAGTGATACCCGGGGTAAAGCTACGATCTCCCATCCACTCATCAAGATTCCTCTTGAAGAGAGTCAATGAGGGACTCTGCCTACCCTGGACTGGGATTTTATTCCAGAGTGAAGGGAGCCTCTGGGGTATGAATCTGTCCCTCCAGCATGTCCTATTTATTTCAGTGCTGAGGTTCAAGTCTCTCGAGTGCATAGCTCGATGAGATTTGGATTTTCTGAGGTGCAGCATGTCCATTAATTCGGGTTGGACATGGCTTTATACGGTCAGTCACAGACGCTTCTGAACAGGCGGTATGCCACTGAGTAGAGCTGGAGTTTCTTTAACCGGGCAGCATATGGCATCTGTTTGAGCCCTTTGATCCTCTTTTGTGAGGTGTACCTTTGGGGTCTTTCCAGTTGCTGCAGGTGTCTGGTAAGGTACATCCCAAAGGGCATTGTACTCAATTATGGGCTTGATGAGGGATGAGTAAAGAGGCACGATGACCTCCCTGATCTAGATATGAATCCCTTCATGATTAGTGGGCTATATAAAATGTTTTCTAACCACTTTGGCCATGTGGTTGTCAAATGAGAGATTGCTATCAACTTGGGTCCCCAGGTCCCTAATTACTTCTTCTGTACTTAATGGATTACCACCTATGTGGTAATTTGTGGGCACTTTGTTTTTGCCAGAGGGGATGACTATACACTTTTTGGAATTTAGCTTGAGGCCATGGCTCTGGCACCAGTTGTCTGTTTCTATGAGGCCCTTTTGGAGCATGTTTGTGTCGGCTGGAGAGTCGATTATGGCTTCCAGTTTGCAGTCATCTGCGAACTTGGTCAGCCACAGTCCTTCCGTGTTGGCCTGTACCTCCGAGAAATATATACCGAAAAAGAGAGGTCCCAGGACTGAGCCTTATGGGACACCACTTGTAACTGGTTTGGAGTCTGACATGGCTCCAGCAATTCTAACCATGTGGGTTCTGTCCTTGAGCCAGTTTGCAATCCATCTAGTGACATAGGGGTTTATATTTAAGCTGGTGAGCTTATCTATAATGCCCGAAAGTGGGGTATTGTATAGAGAGCTTTTACTGCGAGGTCCAGGTAGGCTGTGTGGACCACCTCCCCTCGACAATGGCCTTGGTGACTGTTTCAAAGAAATCAACCAGGTTTAAGAGGCAGGATCTGCCCTTAACAAAGCCAAACTGGGTAGGATCCAGTGTCTGTAGGTCCCCAATATCTTTATTTATGAGGTCCATGATGATCCTTTCCATAGCTTTGCAGACCAAGCTAGTCAGGCTTATGGGGTATAGTTTCCAGGATCGTTGCTGAGGCACCACCTTTATGGAGAGGGACCACTGTTGCTGTACGCCACTCTTTGGGCACATATCCTGTAGTAAGGCTGAGATTGAACAGTAGTTTTATGTTTGGGTTTAGCTCTTCTTGGAGTTCATGTAGGATGCAGCCCGGGGACACCATCTGGTCCCATTGATGCTGCGCTTCTTGCTTTGGAGAGGGCGGCTCTTACCTGAGCATCTGAGATGTCATGGGGGCAGCACTCTGCTGGGATAGATATTTGCCCTTTTTGTGGGGAGGGGGGGGGAGACGTTTGTGCTGAACCTGTCTGCTACTACTTATTTATTTATTAATTTATTTATTTGACATTTGTTGACTGGGATAGTGTGACTGAGCTAGTGCCCTTTTTCAGTGGAGTCCGGGAAGAATAGCTCCACAGTAAGATAAACAATATAAATTCAATATAAATTCATACTAAAGTAGATACCTATATATGTATATATATATATATATATATATATATATATATATATATATATATATATATATATATATATATATACATACAATAAATTAGACTAGCAAATGTCCTATATAGTACAAGTAAGAGAAAGCTAAAAAGTGAACAAAAGGACAAATTAGGATAGAAACAAAAAAAGGTTAGAAATGGAAGAAAAAAGAATGAAGTTTGGATTATCCTAGGTGGATAAATGTAGGGAATAAATTCAAGTAGGGTCATTACAGTGACAAATCCAGGTACTCTTTAGGTAATTTTTAAGAACTTTCTTAAATTCATCAACTTGGGTAATGGATCTAAGGTACAGCGGGAGCTTATTCCAGACTAGAGTAGGAAAGCAGCTATAAAGATTTTGCTCAATGGATTTATTAGGTTTGTGTATCTGTAAGAGACAATAATCTGAACATCTGAGTGACCGAGAAATTATATCGGGAGACAAGAGAGGATAAGTTAGGGCAGGCAGAGGGCTTGTTTAGGATTAAATGGATAATGTGAAGTTGAGTGAAACAGTGTTGGTTAAGAAACTTTATCCAGCTGAGTGTTCAGAGAGCATGACAGTAGTGTGATTTTGGAGGTAGATTAATTGCAAATCTTGCAACTTTATTATAGGTAGTTTCAAGTTTAGAAAGAAGTGAGGACTGTAAGTTGGTTGAGATTTGAAAGCTATAGAATAGGTTAGGAAGAAGGTAAGCTTGGGCAAGTGACATATTGGAGTTAGGTGTGAAGAATATTGTTTGAGAAATGCATGTTGATGCAAACCCTGCTGTTCTGTTTACTTTTTAAGTGAATTTGAATAATATTTAAAAATTGTCAATGATTTTGGCACACACACACACACACACACACACACACACACACACACACACACACACACACACACACACACACATACACACACACACCGCTCTCACAAACATACATCCAGTAAAAGTTCATAAGCCCCCCCAGCAACACACACACACACACACACACACACACACACACACACACACACACACACACACACACACACACACACACACACACACACACACACACACACACCTTTACAAATATACATATCCAGACTATTGGTGTTCAACCTAACTTTGCATATTGCAATCGCCCAAGCAGACAACCATGTACACACACAAATATCTGACTCTATCATAGCCTTTCAGATCTTGCTACCTACATATAGACACTCTCACCCCTCTCCACCTTCCTACATCTCTGCTGGTCTTATCTGCAAGATGGCTTCATCTATTGAGTTCAGTGGGTGACTACTGTCTTTTGGCTGAGATAAATTTCTCAGACAGCCATGGCAATTTACACAGCAGAGCATCTGAATTACTCAGCAATATAAATTGGTAACTGCATGCATTTCCTAGGGAGAGCACATGGCTAATTAGCATTAGGCTCTACCCCTAATTACCTCATTAGCATATACCATGACTGGTGCATTGTCTTCTGCAGTCATTCTTCTTGCAGAACATTATGGTCATAGAAAGTCCTTTGAATCATAAAAGTTTGCCATGAGTGACTGACCAGTCATGGTAGGGCATACTGCTCTTGTTAACCCTTTCTGAAACCTGGCATATAACTGCTAGACCTTAGCTTCAGCACAAACTGAAAATATATTTGGTTCTCTAATTCAGTTTCTAGTGACTATTTTTTGCTGTATTTAAGAATTATAAGAAATCACAGTCAAGCATTTATTTATATGTTAACAAGTTAGGCAATTTGGTTCTGTGGGTCTGTTTTACCCACAAACCATGCCAAAAGGTCAGTTCAAGTCATTTAAGAGTAATACTTTTTTCTGTTTCCATTCATACTAAAATTGAAAAACATATGTTATTGTAGATTCCATATAACTGACCACAATGTATATAAATATCTCGTGACACAGACTCTGCATGTACAATAAAGTCCAGAGTTTTATATATATCAATGTTTCAAGATTTTCCTGACAAAGCTCATTGAACAGCCTCTGCCATAGAATAGACACTGTATGTGGAAAAACACAAACCCTGTCCCAGCTCTTTCAAGAAACATGCCTTGACTCAGCCAGCCCAATAAATAATCCCACACCTAGAAATAAGAACCTAAATATAGCCCACCTTACCACTTGCAGTATAAACAGCAAATGGACTATGCTTGAGGCTGGATTGCCTTAGAAAATCCATATATTCTCACCATTTCTGAACAGCTCTAGACTTGGACTGAGATTGTCCAGCGGTGTTATGCTTTTAATCACGCAAAATTCATCACTAGCTGTTCTACCCCACAGTCATACCAACCAAACTATTGGCAAAGCCTATAACTGGATAACAGGTAACCTAACAACAGGTAAGCACAAACATTTTAGGATTGCCTCAATGTATATTTCATTTCCCAACTCTCCTATTACTATTAAAGATACAATTCTAAATATGTCTCTAAAGGATGTCCTAAAATATTATTTTAAAAGTTCTTAACTTAAATGCTACTGGCTTCAGTGCTAAACAAGTCAACAAAATGTTGCTTCAGCCCAGTCTTTAATAATTAGTTAATGACCCTACCAGACCAAACCTTCAATCAGAAACTCACATATCATTACAATTATGGCCAACCTTTCCACTAAAATTAACATATTATCAGATTCTTTAAGTGACCACTACCCTGTTATATCCTCATGATCACTTATAATAATAAAGATCATACCACAGATTGTCTCTGGTCACTCTTTCCATGAACACAATTTACCTATGTCAAATCTTCACTTGAACAGCATCAGTTAAATATCTCTTTATCTCCTAAAAGACCTGGCAACTGCACTTGCATTTTTCACTACGACATTCAATTCCCTTCAGGATTTATTATTCCCCATATCAAATAGGAGGGTAAAAGGTCAGAAATGTCCATGGCTGACAAGCAACAATAAGAATCTAATGAAACATAGGAATATTGCCCGGAGCAGCCGGAAGCAAAACAGCACATACTTTTAGCTACATCAAGTGTACTGCTCCCTGAGAAAGCAAGCAAAAATTGCC
Source organism: Protopterus annectens (assembly GCF_019279795.1). Classification (NCBI taxonomy): domain Eukaryota; kingdom Metazoa; phylum Chordata; order Ceratodontiformes; family Protopteridae; genus Protopterus; species Protopterus annectens. Next base: position 1,070,815,409 of record NC_056748.1, read on the forward strand.
ATTAAATCTGCTTAACCCCGTCTGCCTAAACAGTTTGCTGCCACAAACAGACCTAGACACTTCTGGAAGGAAATGAAGCAGCTTCCTGACCTGTTCTTCAAACCCTCTTAAACATACAACTCTAATTCCACCTGCTTAGGCAAGAATGTAAAAGAATGCAACAAATACATTCTTATGTCTACAGTCCTAACCATTTCTGATACCTTTCCCATCCAAATCCCTTTCATCATTCCTTCAATTATAGTCCACAACCTCAGGGTCACACCTTGGCTGAATCTGCAGCTACCTTTCATTTCTTGGAGTTATCGATAAGGGGAGACTAGCACCACTTCACAAAAACTTAAAGTGCTCTTCTTCCAAATTAGTACTCTGTACCATGAACTCTTTAGGAGAGTTGCAGATAAAATTGCCAACCCTTTGTTGTATATATACAATCTCTCAATCATCTCAGGAGTTGTACTTCAAGCATTCCATCAAAATCCCACTCCCCAACGTATCTATACCCCAAACACATAGGGACTTCTAGCCTATCTCCAGTTTTTGCCTCTTACTGAGTTATTTGAAAAAAAACTGTATTTAAGCACTTGCTGACAAACTTCAATAGCTAGGACCTTCTATCAAACACTAGGCATGGTTTCAGAAATGCCTTAAGCACAACTAGTGCTTTAGTCACAGCAACTAACTCCATGTACACCAAAATTTATAAGTGACTCATTGGTGTTGGGAGTGTGGCATAATAATTAAGGTGTTTTCCTTACAAACGCAAAGTGCAGGGTTTGAGCCTCACAAGGGATAACTGGCTAGGCTTAAAATGGCTTGCAAGGGCAGTTAGCTTAGTATTAACTTATGTTGGAATAGTTTTTGATATAGCCAGGGCTTTCAAAAGCATAAACCACAATATGCTCATCAACAAGCTGACAAAATTCAGCTTTGGCTTAACTACAAGTACTTCCAAAGCTACCTTGAAACCAGAACCTTCCAAGTCCACTCTGAAAATAAGCTATCCTCTCTAGATACACTAGTGGTTTCCTGCTAAGCTGAGGCTTAGGTCCTTCTTTGTCCTCTCTCTTCATTGATAACCTTAGTGAAAATTTCCTGGCATTGAAAATCATTTTGCGTACATACCTATCCTGTTTCTATAGTCAATAAAAATCCCTGCAACTTACAAATCCAGGTACAATTCTCATTTTCAGATCTCTGGTCTAGGACTAACTCCAAAAACCTGCAGATTAACACAAGAGCAAAAAAAAAAAAAAAAAAAAAACATTTTATTCTCTTTGCTTCTCTCCATAAAATATCTAGGTCTTGCTATGGATCAGTCCCTATCCTTCACCATCTCCCTCCTTGCTCCAGCTACTTACTCTGCACTGCCTAAGAATGTTCTCCTATGCATACTTGAATATGTATAACCTTTTCTAGACTTTCACTCAGTCTACAATATTCTAAGACTACAGATTGATGAAAATAAATTTTTCAGATTTGAATTCCTGGTAGACTGCCACTCATGTCACTGTTACAACTGTTACAATTCCAGTAACAGAAAGATCAACCTACCTTCTTTGTACTGTCAGACTATATTCTCTGAGAAACCCTTTTATAGCAATCATTAGGCAGAGTATCTTCTCCAGGGTTGGATCAGCATTAAGGAATAAACTTCCTTTTGAAGCTGAAGCCCAAGACTCCCTTCAAATGATCAAGACAACAAGACAACTCTATCCAATCACCTGCTCAATGGGGTAACCGAGAATTGCTTCAGGGACAATGGCTAACACTATAACAGTTTGAATCTGTTTTCTATTACTGTTCATGCAATTAATGTATATTGCTTTTATAGTAGAGATGTGAGATATATATATATATATATATATATATATATATATATATATATATATGGGCCTACCTCGACCCAACGAAATTATGTTTTACCGAAACGTAATTTGGCAAGCTCAATTTTGCGAAAGTGCATTTTTGCCAAAATGCACTTTCGCGAAAAGGCAGCTCAGTGAACAGCAATGGAGGCTGTTGCTTAGATCGTGGTACAGAGAGGATAAGGGGATATTAACTTTTCCCCACTGTAGTGCAATCTCGGAGTGAGAATATAAAAGTAGGGGGTGTGGGGGTGCAGGGGGGCTTGCCTCCCTGCATATATATGGTTAGTGTTGTGTTTTTTATTTTGTTTGTTTTTTTTCCCCCTGGTTAAGTTGTTTTTCACGAAAGTGCATTTTGGTAAAAGTGAATTTGGTAAAAAAGTGAAAAGTGAAGCGTTATTACATTTCAGTAAAACGTAATTTTGATCGGTCAAAGTAGATCCATATATATATATATAAAACACAAGCAGACAATTATTGATTTCAACAATTGGCTAAGTTTCTGGTATCATTCTAAGGGGATCCAGTATCTGTCTGCCTGGGCTGTCATGAATGACAGACCTTGATGCTTTGCCAGAGATGGCCTGCATTTGTCACCCCTGGGCTTCCAGATACTGGCCAAGGCTCTTGCTACCCCTACAGTGTGTTTTTTAGGTGGTGTTCCAAAGACCAAATTACCACCATAACAACTACAAACAAATGCAATCTGAGGGTCCTGCTGCTAAACGCTAGAAGTCTAAATCTCAAAATGCACTCGCTCAAAGCACTCCTTAAAATGGAGAACATCAACATTTGTGCCATAACAGAGACCTGGTTCAAGGCAGCAGAAAGCAACCATGGACTACCAGGCTATAACTCATTCCACACCTTTAGTCCCCACCAAAGGCAGTGATGTTTCCATATTCTTAAAGGATCCACACACCTCCAGACTGGTAGCCCAACATAACGCATCTGAGATACTTCAGGTGCAGCTAACATTGAGTAAGACAGTGATTCAGGTTGTAGCCTGCTATAGGTCCCCAACTATGTCCCAAGAGTCACACTCTACTTTCCTAAGCACCCTGGAGAATATTAGGGTCCATCCTAACACTCTTATACAGGGTGACTTCAGCTACCCCTCCATTAACTGGGAAAACTGCTCATGTACCACTGCACTTGCCCAATGTTTCCTGGAATTCATTAATTCCAATGCCCTGGACTAGTTCATTCTTACCCCCACTAGAGGGTAGCAACGTCCTTGACCTGGTCATTACTAACATAGGCAACCTTTGCTCTACATCAATAGTCAGCTCCTCCCTGGTTAGATCCAACCACAAACTAATCACCTTGGGAATCCACATCCCTCCCAACCTCCGCAAAGGTAACTACCATGCAAAACTTCTCCAAAGCTAACTTTGGGTTCCTAAGATCAGGGGTGGCTAAATTCACAGCACCCATGCAAATGGAGAATAGTTGCATGACTGCCGAATCATACAACAATGCACTGTACAAACACATACACAAATGCATGGATCTTACCATACCCAATAGAACCAAAATCCTCTCCTTCAAAAAAAGGAAGCCAATCTGGTGGTCCCCTGCCATAAACAAACTCTACAACAGAAGGAGAAAAGTGATGCGGAATAAGTTGAAGTCCCAAGAATGGAAAAAACTCCCTTATTAGCCTCAACAAAAAGTTGAGTTCCTTCATCAAATCCTCTAAAGCTTGCTATGAAAACAGAATTTCAGCAGATAGTAAAGACATCCACAAGGCCTTCTATAGTTATGTAAAGAATCTCCATGGCAATACCCAGATTTGCTCTGAGCTACTGCACAATGGCACCTCCTATACTGAGCTAACATATATTGCCAATATACTGGCCGACAGATTCAATGCCTACTTTACCCCTCTCCCACCCAAAGGGCCAGTCACAATACCAGTAGATTGCCAGGCACCCAGTATTACTGCTGCACAGGTTAAAATAACACTGTCCAAGGCCAAGAATACAGCTTCGATGGGACCTGACAATATCCCTGGCTGTGCTCTACATGAACTACAGAGTGAACTGGCACTTCACCTGTGTGCTCTGTTCAATCACAGTTCATTGAACAGACCTCAGGCTTTGTCCCTATCAAATGGTGCACTGCTAGAGTCATCTCTCTCTACAAAGGAGGTGTGACTACAGACCTTGGGAACTATCGCCCCATTAGCCTGATGAGTCTGATATGCAAAGCTATGGAACGCAACATCATGGACCTAATAAACAAGGATATAGGGAATCTCCAAACTCTGAATCCCACACAGTTTGGTTTTGTGAAGGGTAGATCATGTCTGCTCAACCTGGTTCACTTCTTTGACTCAGTCACCAGAGCTGTGGATGAAGGCAAGGTGGTTCATACAGCCTACCTTGATCTGGTCAAGGCCTTTGATACGATTCCCCACTCAGGAATCATAGAAAAAACTCACTAAGCTGGGAATCAACCCCCATATCACTAGGTGGGTTGCAAACTGGCTCACAGGTAGAACCCCCAGTATGAAAGTAGCTGACTCCAAGTCAGACTGCTGACCAGTCACGAGTGGAGTCCCACAGGGTTTGGTCCTGGCTCCTCTCCTGTTTGGTATCTACATCTTTGAAGTCCAGGCCAACATGAAGAGACTCTGGCTGACAAAGTCTGCAGATGACTGTAAGTTGGGAGCTATTATTAACTTCCCAAGTGATGTTGACATCGGACAGAAAGGCCTCACTGAGAGCAACGACTGGTGTCAGAACCATGGCCTTAAGCTCAATGCCAAAAAATGTGTCATCATCCCCTTTGGGAAAAACTCAGTTCCATGAATTACCACATCAATGGTAATCTGCTGAACACAGAAGGCGTTATGAGAGATCTGGGA
>NC_056748.1:1070825148-1070872648 GCF_019279795.1 Protopterus annectens
ATTTACTACAGATACTGCAAGAAAAACTCTAGCCACAACCTTCTTATTGCCAACTCTCTTAAATGCTACTAGTATCCTAACAAATTTAAACAATACTCAAAGAAAGAAACTCACCTCCTGCTAGGATAAAATAGTTAAATTTGACACCAATCTCCCTCATAGGGCCCACCATTGTGATAGCTTAAAGCAATTAAACTGGCTTGAACTGCACCACTATCTAACATATTCACAACTAACCAAAGTACACAAACTCAGTCATCATCCAGAAAAATACCCTGAGCTACAAAACTTATTACTGCCCTACTGTCCAACAAGGGATGTCTGCTCTAGTAACAAATTCTTTTTACTTACAAATAAGTCAAATAATGTTGCAGGAGGCTCTCTCTACTCCCAGTACATTGCTAAAGTCTGGAATAGTATCCGCACTCAAATAAAACTCTCCAACAAACTCAGTAGCTTGAACAAGTACTTAAACAACGTCTTAACCAGTCCTGGTCTTGCACATGCTCATCACCAGATTAAAATGTTGTGCTCACCATATGATACTCTCCATACACTCTCCTTAAACAGAATACTCTCAGCCTCTCACTGAAATAGAGGAACATTTTCTTATACATAACTGCTGCCTGTACAATCCATTACGTTGCACATGGGCTTTCTCTTTAATAACTTCTATCTCTGTAAAATATCAGAATGTATAACTGTAACTACTGTATGTGTATAAATGTAAATAGAAATTAAACTACTCTGTGTTTAACTGGAACTAATCCAATGTAAACAAATGGAGCTTTCCCCTTCAGGCCTCCGCTGAAACTGGGTATTATCCAGTTGGACTTTCCAGATAAGCAAAGACAAATGAATAAATAAATAAGTAACTTGATTACATTGTTGAAACACCTCAGCACTACCTGTGTGACATTTACACTGTAACAAGTTACATTTACGGTTTCAAGAAGCTGACTTGATACAGTGTATCAGGAAGTAGCTTATACAGTGTATCAGGAAGTAGCTTTTTTTGTCTCCTTAAGTCAGAGCAGGCAACTTTTTTTTTTTTTTGTAATCCCAAACTTCAAAGTTGTGCAGGGGCCAGATTGGTGAGCTACTATGGCTTTGACTGATACAGTCTTTATACTCCTTTCAGTTTATTTACAAATTTCTGCAACTTCTTCATGTTATTAGTTTCTGTGTGGTTTCACAGCAGAGACAAATCTCTAAGCCATTATCTGCATGTCAACCAAGACAGACTGATGTTTAATTTTTGAATTATGTACAATAATATACTACACTGCATTTGCAAATTGCTGCTGCAGCTTCACTGTATTTGTTTCTGCATTGCCATGGCAACTGAGCCACATTGCAAAGACGTTATCTGCATGTGTTTATATTAGCATTGCCATTTAATTATGTATATCTAGCCTGCCACAGATGCAACTTATAAATGTTTTTGTGGTGAAATTTTCATATATTTTTGAACAATCCAGATATTAGTTATTTTTCAAGTGCCATTTTAGACACAACCCGTAAGATTTTTGCTCATTTTTATGTTCTATTCTATATGTTGAATACAACTTCTTCATCAAAATTTGTTAATTGTAAATTTTTATACATATTTATTGCTTTGTTTGTCTGGTTAGTCTTCCTACTTGCTATTGACATTTAAAACATTTTTCTAAGGACTAATATGGATCTCATTACCATCCTTAAAGGTTTGTCTCATGACAAAAATTACATTTATATGTTTACATCTACTATAATTAATAAGGGGGGTGGTGACATAATTGGAGATACACAGGATGATTGTCAGGCTTTTCTTGACAACATTTTTAAGAAAATGAAGGGCTTACAGGCCTTTGTGTGGCACAGTAAATTGTTTTCAGCTTATATGGACAAAGGTATTATGCCCAGAGGCTTATGAATCAGGTGGAAACCTCTTGTGGGTCAACGAGATGCTGAATTATTGGTGGGTGGGCAAAAATACAACAAAGCTCAACTATGGCATTTGTTAGGGCACTTTATGTTTTTTATGGAAGAAGGATTGAGATGTTGAATTTGGAAGTTTCTAAAATGTGCCAGGATGCTAAGAAATGGGAGGATAAGCCAGAATATAAAGATTGTTTGAAGAAATTGAGTATGGATTTGTTGGTTGTTGAGAATGAGCTTACGTTGGGTAAGATCAACAAATTTAATAGGGATTTATTGGATTATAAAGCGGGCAATCCCTTTCTGTATTCTAAGAATGTTAAATTTCAGGCAGTTAGACCCAAAAGGAAAAGGAAATCCATCCTCAAGAAATCTAAGGGGGATGGGTCGGGTGAAGACTTTTACTCTTGTACTGACAATGAAAATGAGGTTCTCCAAATGTCACCAGTCTCTAAACGTAGTATGACTGATCAGTCCAAACATTATGTTCAGAAAAACCCTTTAGGGTTGGTAGGAAATGGGGGGGGGGTAGGAAACATAAACATAGGGGACAATTTGGAAAAAATGTTGCAACTGTTAGAACCCAAAGTGAAACCAACAATGTCATAAATATATCCACCACTGTTTTAACTGAGTATAAATATAAGCTTCTCAATAAAGGTTTGAATTACATTCCAACTTTTAATGTGTCTGAATATGATTTTGTGCAGGATTTACAGACTTTTTGTAGATTATTAAATCTTTAGAGTCTTCTTTGGTGGTCAAGGACAACAAAATAGTTTAGAAGAATGTCCATTTAGATTTCGTGCATCTAAATTTACTCCACCCATGAACAAATATGTGGATACTTTTCAAAAATGTGTACTTCAGGAACTTCATTTTGCTAATAAATGTGGATTTCATTTTTTGAAAGATAATTTAGATAAACAAGAAAGAGAGGTGCTGCTCCAATTAAAAGACAAGAGGGATCTGGTGATAATACAAGCAGACAAGGGGTGGGGGAGTTCAATAGTAGTTATGGATTGGGCCGATTATGTGAAGGAAGGTATGAGACAACTTCATGATGTTAGGTTCTATACCCCACTATTCATGGACCCTAGTCCTAAATTTAAGGCTGAGATTGATGAATTTCTTCAACAATTTCATTCTCAGGGTGTCATAGATGACTGGAATCAAACATCTCATGAACAGTATGCCCAGGGAACAGCTTATGACCTATGGCAAATCTAAGTCTAGGGGTGATTCCAAGATAAGGTTGATCACAACATATGGTAAAAAATACTAAATTGTTGATTCAGGTTATTAATAAATATTGGGACATACTTTTTGCTGAGGAACATCTTGTTACCATTTTAGATGATAGGTGCAAATTCTCCTATAGAAAGGGAGTCACCTTAGGGGGCCATTTTAATCATTATAAAAAATCTCCACCCATCCAATCTCATGAGAAAATACAAAAGACCTTGGGTGGATTCATGGCCTATGGTTGTTATCCATGTGAACATTGTATCTTCTGTAGATATGTACTACAAACTAAAGAATTCTTGAGTAAAAATACCTCTAAAGTCTTTGAAATCCGCACATTGTCCAACTGTAGCAGTTGTTGGGTAATATACCTTGCTGAGTGCCAATGTTCAGCTTTCTATATTGGCCAAACTTCTCGGACATTTAAACTTAGAATTTCAGAACATTTGAGCAATATACGCAACAAGGTAACAACCAATGCACTATATAAACATTTTCAGACTCACAATACAGCTAAATTTTCATTCACGATTATCGATAGGATTGTTGATTCTAAATTCTCTATAAATAAGTGGCATGACATTCTTTATAAAAAAGAGAGATCTTGGATCATTAACCTAGGGGGTGTATTTCCCCCTGGTTTGAATGACCATTTATAAATAATGATTTTTGTATATTTTATGAGAGGTAACATCTTATGTCACTAAATTTTTGTAACCTATATACTGATCAGTCGTTTTTTTCTATCTGTGTTTATACCATCAATTTTTTATATTGATTTCATGATATTAGTGATATATGTACACCTATATTTAAGTGGCTCCATAATGTACAATTGATGATTTTTATACAATACATTTGTACTTATTGTTTTGACTTCAGGGTTAGTCACAATCAATTGATTATATTTATATACAAACAATGTGATTAGATTTTTTTGTATTTAATTTTGTTATGCATTTATTATACTTCATAAGGTTGTATATATATACCTTTACTCTTTTGGGTGTATATAATGCATGTTCACATTGTAATATAATTTTGAAGTCTATTTTATATCCAGCTTTCGCATAATGGGTTTATACCTTTAATTTTTGAATTGTAACATCAAAAAACTTTTTTGATTGGTGGGTTTGAATTTGGTCACATGTATTTATTTAAGGCTCTGGGATTAGTGTTTGTTACATTGAGAAAGGTCATTAGACCGAAACCGGTCTGTACATTGTAATAAATGTAATAAATGTTTGTTTCTTCAAATCTGCTGGCCCCTTTTTTGTGGTTCTACCTTTATTATACATTATAAGTTTGTTGTATCCTGTTCTTGTGATTATATTCCTCTGACGTACTGTAATCTGCCACAATAAAGTCTGATAGATTACTTAACTTGTAACTTTCCCACAGATACCAGGGTAAAAGCATAAAAAAACTCATATATTAATGGTACTATCATGAGATGCATCTGTATGTATCAGATACTGGAAACCATGAAATTACAGACTTCAGTGTCACTTGTTGCCAGAGTCCTAGCACTTTGCACCCTCAGACAATGCAGCAACAACCATATGCTTACTGACAATCATTAGCGCCTACCACTGACCAAATGTAGAGGCCAGCCTCTCATCCATATGCACTGTCAGCATTGATAGACAAGCAAGTCATTAAACCATTCTCTAAACCATCAGACAAACATTCTACACTGAGGTGCTTAAGAAAGCTCTGCCTATATCATAACTTCCTCCAAAATGTAACACAGGCAGTTAGCTCCTTAGTGACACATCAACAAGCCAACTACACTTATGAAACCAGCAAACTCTAGATGTGAAACAGGGGATCACTCAACTAGTAGGGCAAAATCCTTGAAGGCAACATAGCCAAGTCAACATAATTGAAAATTTCCTAGTTAAAGGTAACTCCACAGTGAAATGCAAACAAGCAGAATTCACCAGTCTGAGCAAGAAAAGGGTGATGGTGACCTGGGAGTCAAGATTCAACATGTCACAAGAATCTTCAAATCTCCTCAGCCTTGGTGTACACATAACATGGTAATTTCTCATGTGGGAGTGAATGACTTGTGTCAAACCTCCTTTGGTTATATGAAGAGGGACAGGGTGCATCTCAGAGACTATGCATCTAAGGTCGGTATAAAACGAAGTCTTGAACAGCTTCTTACCTTCACCAAGACTGATGCCATGATACAAACTTCTACTATTGGCTTAGCAATCAGTGTCTTTCTAAGGGGGGGTCCAATATGTGTCAGCCTGGTAGGAAATGAATGACAGTCTTACCTGCTTTGCCAGAGATGGCCTGTATGTCTCTTCTCATTCATTCTGTATATTGGCCAGAACATTCTTTATCCCTCTAGTGCATTTTATAAGCAATGTTAATCTCCTCTATTTACTTACATAGTCAAACAAAATCAAGACTGTATAAAGTTAAAGCTGATCAATGCTCAAAATGTAAATAAGAAACTGCATTGCCTGCAAGCATTTCCTGACCTACAGAATATCAGCATCTCTGTCATTGTTGACACATGGTTCCAGTGCAGTGATGATGACATCCATGCCTGACGTATGTCTACACCTTATTTAAACCCACCTCTGGGAATGACTGCACTGTAGGTCATGATGTGTGTTATATTCTTATGAAGTCTTATCAAATCTAGACTCCTAAGGCAAGTTAATCATACTTGAGATCCTCCAAATCATACTTACCCTGAATCCTTAATATATCATATCAATTACAGAACCTCCTCTTTTACACACACAGAACCCATGAGGCATACCTAAACAAGTTAGTCTCTTCACATTAAATAAAACACTGTTCTCCTAGGAGATTTTGGCTACCTGTTCCTAAACTGGAAATCCTACAATGCAATAACTATGCAGAATACTTACTAGATTTCATAAATACAAACTCCTTAGACCAAATAGTTCACCTTCTGACAAAAAGCTCAAAATATCGGATCTTGACCTCAAAATTATGACCCCACTATGCTCAATACCTATAGCTACTCCATTACTGGTCAGATCAGACCATAGCTCAGTAATACTCACCAAAGGTGAAACCAACTCTAACCTCTAACCCCACTGTCTTTAAGGATTACTCAAATGCAAATCTATTATACACCTGACTACCTGATGCAGTTTAGGGACCCTCCCCCCTTGACAATGCATTAGCTGTCACCATAGACCATTTCTTTTCTCACTTCAGTGCTTGCATAGAAGCATCTTTCTTCATCTAACCCAAATACAATGCTAAAGTTCTGGAACACACCACCATGGTAGAATCCTAACATAGATGAAATAGTTAACAAAAATAAGACGCTCACTGTGCAAAGTAACTAAATGAACACTCAAAGCTCATAAAAGGGATTAGATGCAAAATGAAATCCTAGAAGAGGAAGTATGAACTGAATATTGCTACCTATTTTAAAAAAAAGCTGCAATGTCTTTTTCAACTTATTAAGAAATCGTAGAAGTAATACCAAACACTGCACTGAAGTGATGCTTATCAATAACACATAATTAGCCCCTAAGGACATAGCAGGCATATGTACAGACAAATTTAGTTCAAACTTTTATCTCCTGTCTCCACTAAACTACCCCCTCATATACAGTCATTTACTTCTGTATACATCATAGTCTCACATATAATGTTCATCTGCCATGAAGCCATTCCTTCAACTTTTTTATCTCCTGGTCTATCTTCCAGCCTCTGCCTCACCCATTCCATCCACCTACTTCAATTTGTTTTCCCCCTCACACTGTCATTAACAAAATAACACTACCTTTTGCACATAGTGTATGTGTATAGAGATATAGTGGTCTTATAATCAGTTTTATGCACCTCCTTTACTGTGTTATTGAACTGTATTGTATTTCCTGATTGAATGTATCAAATGTTAACTTTACTTCACTGGTGGACTTGCATAAATTTGTACTGATACCTTCTGTATTTTTGGGCTCAGTTTAAAATTGGTTTATTGAGATCAGAGCTCTACCCTAATACACAATTTCAGATAAAAAATAAATAATTAATGTCTGTACCTCCATCCTCAGATCACCATAAAACAGGTCTTGAGAAGACTCCCCAATGCCAAGAATTCAAGTTTAAGCTTCCAAACAATGTACCTGGCTGCTTTCTTGTTACACCAAGCATGGTCTTTCTGACACATGACTCCTGCTTAACATAAGCCTCTCAAATGTTGAATGCATGAACAGTTGCTGTGGTTATCTGACTATATGAGGATGGACTCTACACTAATTCCAGTGACTACAGACCAAGAAGATTAAAACGCCTTATCTGCAAAGCAATGGAATACATCATTACTGAACTTATAAACAATGACATTGACAGCCTACAATCACTTGACCCAAACCACTTGGGACTGTAAAAGAAATACTCTGCCTCCTAAACTTAGTACACTTCTTAAAACACTAAGGCCTTGGATGAAAGCAAGTTGGTGCACACAGCTTACCTGAACTTGTCGAAGGCCTTATATGCCATATTACATTCTATCATTACTGTTCAAACTCAAACTAAACAGAAACCTTTATGCAACCAAATGGATAGTGAACTGGTGCACATATGGAAACCAGTGACTGAATATAGGGAGCATACTCTCATGCAAAATGATCATTACTAGTGTAGACCCTAAGCTCAGTATAGAGAGTGTACTGTCATGTAAAATATGGATTACTAGTGGGGACCCTGAGCTGAGTAAGGGAGGGTACTGTCATGTAAAATGTGCATTACTAGTGGAGACCCTGGGCTTAGTATAGGGAGCTTAATCTCATGTAAAATGCTCACTGACACTGTGGGCTACATTCTTAGGCTTCTTCTGCTGGGTATTTACTTCTCTGATATCAAACTTGACATTATAGGTCTGAGACTGACATATGTTTGCAGGTGATTTCAAACTTGGAGCTACCAAAACAAATAACAGCATGCACACCTGCTCAGACAAACTAAACCTCAACCACAACATAATCAGAACATGTTTGGGAGATAGACACTTTTCTCAAAGAACTTTTCTCCTCTGAAACAACTTTCCTCTTTATGTTAAGCAAAGTAGATCACTGACCCTTTTTCAAATATAACTTAGATTAGGTGATCAGAAACCACAAATGTAGCCCAAACATGCTCCCACTATTGTCAGTTGAAAGAGGTAGGAAGTAATGAAAATTGATCATATAAAGGGTAAACAATAAGTGGAACGTTAGTGGCTAGGTTACAAATAATCTAACTGATGAGTAGTGTAGTATGAACCTATGAAATTATAACAATGGATATAGAGCAACAAGTGGCAGGCATTTCAATTAAACAAAAATCTACCAAAAATTATTACTACAAAAAAAAAGGTGTTGAAACCCAATGACTATAAATAGGTTCATAGGTTCATACTAGGCTATCTGCCTTAGGGCATTTGTAACCCTAGCCAGAGTGTGTTTGGCTTTCGCCACCCATTTAAATGAATGTTACTATGCCCTTTTTCGAGGTTTAGTTCACTGTGCCTCTGTCTAACAGTGACACAGAAGTGATACCTGGGGTAAACCTACGATCTCCCATCCACTCATCAAGATTCCTCTTGAAGAGAGTCAGTGAGGGACTCTGCCTAACTTGGACTGGGATTTTATTCCTGAGTGAAGGGAGCCTCTGGGTTATGAATCTGTCCCTCCAGCATGTCCTATTTATTTCTATGCTGAGGTTCAAGTCCCTCAAGCACGTAGCTCGATGGGATTTGGATTTTCTGAGGTGCAGCATGTCCATTAATTCCGGGTTGGACATGGCTTTATACGTCAGGCACAGATCGCCTCTAAGCAGGCGGTATGCAACCGAGTAGAGCTGGAGTTGCTTTAACCGGGCAGCATATGGCATCTGTTTGAGCCCTTTGATCCTCTTGGTGAGGTACTTTTGGAGTCTTTCTAGTTGCTGCAGGTGTCTGGTAAGGTACATCCCAAAAGGGGCATTGTACTCAATTATGGGCCTGATGAGGGATGAGTAAAGAGGCACAATGACCTCCCCTGATCTAGATGTGAATCCCTTCATGATTAGATGGGCTATATAGAATGTTTTTCTAACCACTTTGGCCACGTGGTTGTCTGATGAGAGATTGCTATCAACTTGGGTCCCCAGGTCCCTAATTACTTCTTCCATACTTAATGGATTACCACCTATGTGGTAATTTGTGGGTACTTCGTTTTTGCCAAAGGGGATGACTATACACTTTTTGGTGTTTAGCTTGAGGCCATGGCTCTGGCACCAGTTGTCTGTTTCTATGAGACCCATTTGGAGGATGCTTGTGTCAGCTGGAGAGTTGATTATGGCACCCAGTATGCAGCCATCTGCGAACTTGGTCAGCCACAGTCCTTCCATGTTGGCCTGTACCTCCGAGAAATATATACTGAACAAGAGAGGTCCCAGGACTGAGCCTTGTGGGACGCCACTTGTAACTGGTTTGGAGTCTGACATGGCTCCAGCAATTCTAACCATGTGGGTTCTGTCCTTGAGCCAGTTTGCAACCCATCTAGTGACATAGGAGTTTATATTTAAGCTGGATAGCTTATCTATGATGCCCAAGTGGGGTATAGTATCGAAGGCTTTTGCGAGGTCCAGGTAGGCTGTGTGGACCACCTTCCCCTCATCAATGGCCTTGGTGACTGTTTCAAAGAAATTGACCAGGTTTAAGAGGCAGGATCTGCCCTTAACAAAGCCGAACTGGGTAGGATCCAGTGTCTGTAGGTCCCCAATATCTTTATTTATGAGTTCCATGATGATCCTTTCCATAGCTTTGCAGACCAAGCTAGTTAGGCTTATGGGGTGATAGTTTCCAGGATCTGTTGAGGCACCACCTTTGTGGAGAGGGACCACTGTTGCTGTACACCACTCTTTGGGTACATATCCTGTAGTAAGGCTGAGATTGAACAGTAGCTTTATGTTTGGGTTCAGCTCATCTTAGAGTTCATGTAGGACGCAGCCCGGGACACCGTCTAGTCCCATTGTTGCTGTGTTTTTTGCTTTGGAGAGGGCAGTTCTTACCTGAGCATCTGAGATGTCAGGGGGGCAGCACTCTGCTGAAATAGATATTAGCTCTTTTGGTGTGGGGGGGGGGAGTTTGCGCTGAACCTGTCAGCCAGGATGTTGGCAATGTCTGTGGGTTCAGTGTATCTTTTGTCATTTTGGACTAATTCTGAACGTATCTGGTAATTCCCACCCAGGTTCCTAACATAACTAAAAAAAGCTTTGTGATTATCTTTAGTGTCCTGTGCAATTTTTCTCCCAAGCTGGCCTTAGATGATTTTATGAGTAGTTTTTTGCTAATACTGATCAGAGATGCCTTCTCTTTTTGGGATTTTGCTCTATCGTGTAGTAACTTCCTTCTTCTATTGTATAGTTTGTTTATGGCTGGGGTCCACCAGACAGGATGCCTGCCTTTGGGGGATTGGGTCTTAGTTTTATTTGGGATTGCATGATCCATGCATTCCTGAAGGTATTCATAGAATGTGTTTATAAAGGATTCTGCGGTCTGGGCCATATTTTCCACAGGCCCGGGGGCTTTGAAGGATTCCACCTCAGTTTTGAGTAGTGTGAAGTTTGCTTTAAAGAAGTTTTTCACTGTGGTTTTCTGGGCAGGGGGTGGGGTCGGGATGTGGATATCCAGTGAGATTAATTTATGGTCTGATTTTACCAGTGAGGGATACACTTCTGGTCTGGAGCATAGAGTCCCCATGTTGGTGATGATCAGGTCCAGTATGTTTTCCCCTCTTGTGGGAGTGGTCAAAAGTTGTTCCATAGCATTTGAGATTATAAATTCTAGGAACCTTTGGGCTAGAGTGTTGGAGCTAGAGTAATGCTCCCAGTCTATGTTTGGGTAGTTGAAGTCACCCAATATAATGGTGTTTGGAGAGACCTTCATATTTTCCAGTGTTCTCAGGAAGGCTGAGTGGGGTTCCTGGGTTTGGGAGGGTGGTCTGTAGCAGGCTATAAACTGGAAGGCAGTTTTACCCACTGTTAGTTGCACATGGATAGTCTCTGATGCTTCGTGCTGTGCCACCAACATGGAGGTGTGGGTAATGGCAATGACACTCCAAAAGTTTCATTTGAGTAGCATTAAGAATACCTCAGTAATCAGAACAAAAGAGCTCTTTGCCTACACCAGAAGATTTGAAACACAGTCGTACAATTAGAAAAGCCGTCCCAGGAGAAATGAAAACTGAAGAACTTCATTATGTGTTTTCAATTGTTTTTGGAAGAGTTACAAACAGAGTGATATAAAATGGAGTAGCTTGAACATTAAAATTATTGAAGGTTTTATAAGGGAGGCATGCCAGTCAAGACTTGTCTCTGCAGACTGAATGCACAAGCTAAGGGTGAAGCCGAGTGATTAAACAAAAGCAAATGTGGGTAAATCCTGATATACCCACAAACAGGAGTGGATTATTGCTAATATGCCATTACATTATTTAAGAAAGAATTTGTTTACCTTTCTCCAATAATGTCCTTGTTTAAGGGTACTTCAGTTGTCTTCCGCATTGTTTTCCCTATACTGATATATTGTATATGGGGCTTACGTACATCAGTGCAGTGCAGAAGAAGTGACAGAGAAATGAGAGTCACTCTGTGGGATTCATGAAAAGTTGTGTAGGCTTCATGCAAAGCTTATACAATCTTTATTAACAGTGTGATGAGCAGCAGCAGCGCTAATCGCATATGCATGGTACTCATCATGCTTCATGAATACAAGCATGTTCTTGTGGCTACCAATAGTGTTGGCAGCCAGGAAAACATGTTGAGCAGCACAGGTACACAGGCAAATAAACAAGCTTGGCTATGGACGAATCTGTTAAGCATGTCCCCGCGGACAGTACAAAGAGCCACAAAGGAAAAATAATGCAAGCTGTACATAGAGAGTACTGTGCACATAAATCAAACATATAAATACAGAAATAAGTAAGGGGGAGGGCAATCATCAAGGGCAATTATAATACATGGGTTGCCATACAGGAAAACTGTACTGAGGATAATGTGCACAAAAATCAAAGTGATGTATTTAGAAATACCGTATGTATGGGGGGGGGAGTAAATGTTCAAACTCAAGTAAAATAATTGATGTGAAGGTGCTTCTGTCACAAAGACAATTTTGTAGTAATAAAATTTTGCAATACATATGCCATAATAATTAATGGCGGTCACGCTTCCTGAGCAAATCTAGGTAAATAAAATCAGACATGATATTATAGGATGTAACATTTATATAAATTAACATTGCAACAGAGGAGGGGAATTACATGACATAATGTCATTGACATGTTGTTTGCAAGGACAGTACATATATTATGGGATATTTGCTCAGCGTGCATTTTGTCAATATAACATGTTGAAACATAGGAATGGCTCTGAAGCCACATCTCCTTTTGCAAGAACCAAATCCATCCCATCAATTTTAACACTGACCCCTGTGCATTAACTACATATGCCACTGAAATAGGCCATATGCTTGTGCATCAAAGAGGATCAACATTGAAGGCAATTATGCAATTCAATATTCCAGTGGTTACGCATTCCATATGTAACTGTGTGTGCGTGTGTGTGTGTGTGTTTGTGTGTGTGTGTGTGTGTGTGTGTGTGTGTGTGTGTGTGTGTGTGTGTGTGTGTGTGTGTGTGTGTGTGTATTTGGGGTTACAAATGTGGGTGCAGAGTGTGGCATACATAATATTCTTGCATAAGGCACTTCTGTCTGGCACAGTTATTGGACAGATAGATAAGAACAGATGCAAACACCACACTATGATACAATGTATTCCCCAGAGCTGTGTATTGTTTACATCTGCCACAGAAGCTTGTGATGGGTATTGTCACAAAGAAGTGAAATTAATGTGTGAATTAAGAAATGATCCCTGGTAATGAATGTCATATTAGCATGTTAATAACATTCACTTGTATCCCACAGTTCTCAGTTCATGTACCAAAGTAGCATTGTCATCATGACATCGGTCAAGCAAATGTCCACTGCCATGAAATCCATAGCAAAGTTCACATGTGTTTGTGCAACATATCAGGGGATGAGACTGACATGATGTAATGGCTGCTGTGTGACATCACTACTTTCACACAAAATAAATCCCTATGCTAGAAATGAACATCAAGCTATAAAACTCCTCCAAATAACAATATGGCTAATAATCATGTTTGCCACCATGGAATTGTCATCACAGGTGTTGAACTCCTTGTATGTGAAGTCATTAAATCATATGTACTTTATTTGTCCATAATTTTTATCTGATACATTGATGGGGGAGAACTCTGCCAGTCTATACATACAAAGAATAATTGGAGTGATATCTTTCCTCCTGAACAATTAAAGACACAAATGCTTACAGTCACCCAGTGATAGTCTGGAACACGTCAAAGTGCTGAGATAAAATCAACAGCATATTGTAACTAACGAATGTATAACTGCACTGCTAGTTGTCGTATGTGGTCATGTGAATGAGCCAAGGAATATGTGCCCCCGTAAGTATTTAGAAAGAATCTTTCTGTAGGTCAGGCAACATTGCCTAATGCTACAAATAACCAAACACACCTGTAGCCCCTGCTGTTGTCACTGTGATGGTAGAACAGCAATTATGTACAATGTGTATTTAATCCTGTATTGGAACACACGGTTTCCTTAGGCAACAACGTACATCACATTATCTCATGTTCTCAGTCTTGAGGAGGTGACTCACTACACCTATAATGGAACATCAGTCTATTCAAATGACAGCATCAGTAAGCAGTGATGTCAGCATTTGAATTACATAGCTAACATCACAGGCTAATGAAGGTTTGCTGAAATCCAAGCAAAACTACTTATTTGATGAGTATGACACTGCAAATTGCAATGGATGATGTCACCATTGTGTATTACCTTCATAATTCTGCTAAAACGTGGTTGCACAGCACAAGTACAGTGTATAGATATGCCTCATATATATATTTGAAGCCTGTGCTGCACAATAAGAGGAAGAAACACACACTCATAGATGACAGTCATTCCTGTATTTGAACTCTCTACCTGTGTACTGAAACAATCTACACATAAGTATATGCAATCTGAGGGTCATGCTGCTCAATGCTAGAACTCTAAATCTCAAAATGCACTTCCTCAAAGCACTCTTTAAAATGGAGAACAACGACATTTGTGCTGTAGCAGAGACCTGGTTCAAAGCAGCAGAAAGCACCCCTGTACTACCAGGCTATAACTCATTCCACACCTTTTGGCCCCAGAACTTGGACAAAAGCTTCAAAGGCATTGGTGTTTCCATATTCATAAAAGCTGCGCACACCTCCAGACTGGTAGCCCAACATAATGCATCAGAGATACTTCAGGTGCAGCTAACATTGGGTAAGACAGCAATTCAGGTTGTAGCCTATTATAGGTCCCCAACCATGTACTCAGACTCAAACTTCACATTCCTAAGCACCCTGGAGAATATTAGGGTCCAACCTAACACTCTCATACTGGGTTATTTCAACTACCCCTCCATTAACTGGAAAAACTACTCATGTACCAATACACGTGCCCTACTTTTCCTGGAATTCATTAATTCCAATGCCCTGGACCAGCTCTTTCTTACCCCCACTAGAGGTAACAACATCCTTGACCTGGTCATTACTAACATGGGTGACCATTGCTCTACACCAATAGTCAACTGCCCCGACTGATTAGATTCAACCACAAACTAATCACATTGGAAATCCACATCCCCCCCCCCCACACACACACAAAGGTAACCACCATGAAAAACTTCTCCAAAGCTAACTTTGGGGTCCTAAAAACAGAGGTGGTTAACATCACGGCACCCATGCAAATGGAGAACAGTTGCATGACTGCCGAATCATACACTAATTCCCTGTACGACCACATATAGAAATGCATGGATCTCATCATACCCAATAGAGCCAAGACGCTCTCCTCCAAATAAGGAAACCAAGCTGGTAGTCCGCTGCCATAAACAAACATTACCAAAACTACAAACAAGCAAAACTAGGAAACCAAAGATGCAAGCAAGCAGTAGACTCTCAACCAATTTATTTAACGTAAGCGCTTTCACTGACTTTGATAAATCAGCTTATTCAGACAAATAAAAAAATCACAGATACCCAGTTTAAAAATACTTACAGAAAAGAGCTAAACCAATGAGCTAGCAGCCCAAAAATGTGGTGTCATGCAATAAATACATTTAAAGCAACATGACTCACATTAAGTAAAACCGTGTAAATAGAAAACTGAAACAATCACATCTAAATAAATAAAAAATTAATTAAGACATAGTTAATAAACTGTTAAAAATAAAATAACATGGCATTAGGTAAACATACAATTTCATAACCATGAAAAGACAATAAAAAAAAAAAAAATATATATATATATATATATATATATATATATATATATATATATATATAGGTAAAAAAAGATAAAGAATGTGTGCATCCCAAAGTTTTCTATACATAAATAAAATTATGTTTTCCTATATTAAAAACAAGTGTTGACCAGCAAACAACCAAAGCCATAAATGTGTATATGTATACACATTATATATAGTAAATATCTAAATAGGTAAACAAATAAATAAAATATTAATACATAAATATGTTACTAGTTTGTATTAGCTGGTATTAGGTCTACCTTGTCAGGGCTTTCAATTTTAACAAGCTTTTAATAGATAAAGCTTCATTCAACCCTGGAAAGGTATATACAGCTGTTGCAATCTGCCATTCCAGCTCAGCCTCTTCTAGTTTAAGTTCCCAAGGCCCCCCTCTCCAGTTGTGTTCCACTTGTTGTAAAACAACAAACGAAAAGTTGTGACTGGGAAAAGTGAGAGTATATTTGGCTAGGGCATTAGTACTAATTTTGTTGCTAATACTGTACACGTGCTCATAAATCCTCTGTTTTAATTTCCTCTCAGTTTTCCCAATATAGAATCCCTCACACCCATCACAAATAGCTCCATAGACAACTCCCTGAGAATCACAGTTGTATCTATCACGCATGAAATACTCCTTATTCCTGATTTTTACTTTGTTGTTTACTTTGATGTACTTACATTGGCGACACCTCCCACATTTAGTCATACCTGTATTTGGTATGAAAGTTCTTTTTGGCCTTTCAACTAAACTTTTCAAGTTCCACCCCCTTCTGAAAGTTAGCTGAGGTATTGGACCCAAAGGACTTCTAAGGTGGGGAATCTTCTGAAATGGAGACCCAGTTTTTATTGACAATCTCTCTTATAGTTCGAGAATCTAATGAATAAGTTGTTAAAAATCTAATAGGTTGGTCCAAAACCTGTACACTAGTTGAAGCAGGGGACTCTACATTCTGTGTGGGAGAGTCTACAGTGTCATGGCCTTTGTGTAATAAAGGGGGAAAATGACCCAATGTCCTTTTTCCAATAACTTCATCAAAGATTGTTCCCACAAAGGCTGTTGGATAGCCTTTCCTTTGAAACATAAATCTTAACAGTTCACACTCTACCATAAAGTCGTCAAAGTCAGAAACTATTCTAGCAGTCCTTACTGCTTGACCCTTCACAACTGCTTTATTTTTGGTGTAAAGGGTGGCAAGTGGAAAAGTGCAAAAAGGCATTGGAGTAGGTTGGCTTACGGAAAATAGTAGCTCTAAATATGTGATTGTTAAGGTCCTTAATCAAATGAATGTCTAAAAAATCAGTGTAATCAATACCTATTTGGAATGTAAAATCCAAAAAGTGGGTATAGGATTTGATTTCACTGATAAATGAATTAATCAAAGTTACTTCACCTTTCCACAAAAAGAACATGTCATCCTGGTATCTAGTGTACCAGACAACATGATGTTCAAAGGTAGAAGAATTAAACAAAAAGGACCTTTCCCAGTAAGCCATTACACTGTTAGCAAAACTGCTACCACACGCAGCTCCCATGGCCACCCCACTCTTCTGTAAATATAATTCATTATTAAAGTAGAGAAAGCTGTTAAATAAAACTATCTCAAGGAGTGTCTCAATAACATGCACCTCTTGGTTATCTATACCTTTCATGTACAGGAATTCCCTGACCCATTCAATGCCAAGTTGTTGAGGGATGACGGTGTATAGGTCCTTAATATTCACTGTAAGAAACACTAAATTGTTGTTAAATTCCAGATTGTTAATGGACTCAAGGAAATGCCATCAATCGTGGCATATTTGTTGTTATAATTTTAATACTGGTTTCAATTTGGAGTCAATATATTTTGCACATGCATACAAAATAGAACCCCAACCATCTATAATTGGTCTGAACAGTGGATCAGCCAAATTTTGGGGTTCCAAAAAAGGTTGGAATTACTGGAGCTGGCATGGTCAAATATCGGTATGTATCAATATCTATGCTGTCTTCCAAGAACAAGTCTGAAAGAGTAGTATTGATAGCCCTATAAGCTCCATTAACCTGGTTATGGCTAACTTTTTATCCAGGATCATGTGCATCCTACGAACATAATCATGCTGGTCCATAAACACCGATCCACCACCCTTATCAGGTTGCATAACACGTACTTGGCAGATGTTCAATAAATCAATGAAATCAATTTCATCAGAAGAAATGTTTTTACAAATATTAGTATTATAATAATTACTTATAAACATCCTCCTGAAATCAATTTCACAAGATTTCTCAAGTGTGTTAAGGTTTCATGTAAGGGAGGGTTAAATAAACTGGAAACCCTTGGGCCTTGGGTTAATGATGAATTAATCCCCATGAGCAAGTGTAAGTTTAGTTTATGAACAAACAATTTTAGGTCAATAATTAACTTGACCATGTTAGCCCTCCTATCAGGCACAAATGTTATCCCTTTATAGAAAAAGTCTACCATAGCCTTTTCAATATGAAGAGAACTAAAGTTGTAAATTTTAAAGTCCCCTTCAGAGCTAACGAGGATATTGGGAGATTGAAACCTCATCTCCTCCTCCGATTGTATCGTTTCCTGTTCTGGCCTTGTCTCCTGTTGTTCATTTGTCTGTTCAAATGAGATAGTTGTGACCCATTGGGTTCCCGAAAATCCTGCTGGTGATTAGTGTTCAAAGGTGGATCTAGTCCTGGTGGCAGGTGTTGGGGTACCTGTCATTGTTGGTTATTTTTAATATGTTCACTGTGATGGATGGGTTGAGCCGGATCTACAGAACAATTGTTTGTCAAGTCATTACCATTGTCATTATAGTCCATGTGACTTGACTGGCCATCACTATTGTTGCTCAAAGTTGAGGTCCCAACAGGAGGGGGGGTGGATATGCACATCCTTTAGAATAATCATTAAGATCTCTCAATAACTTTTTCTTCTTGATTTCAATATATTTACACAGACTAGCATCAATACTACTAAAAATCTGTGCATATTCAAACCTGTACCTGTCATAATCATCAGCGTTTGTAATTGCACGTTCCAGGTTGTCCAAGTCACTTCTAAGTGATACAATTTGGGATTTATAGTTGTTAATAAGGATCCCAAGAAATTCTATACCTTGCTTGTCAAAAAGGGCTGTAATCTCCTGGTGAAAAGAAGAGCCACTGACAAGCCCTGCTGGGTAGTGCCAAAATGGGAAGCCAAGCTGGTAGTCCACTGCCATAAACAAACACTACAACAGAAGGAGGAAACTGATGCGGAATAAGGTGAAGTCCCAAGACTGGAAAAAATCCCTTATCAGCCTCAACAAAAAGTTGAGATCCCTCATCAAATCCTCTAAAGCTAGCTATGAAAACAGAATTGCAGCAGATAGTAAAGACAACTTCCTATACCAAGCCAACAGATATTGCCACTATACTGGCTGACAGATTCAGTGCTAACTTTACCCCTCTCTCTCCGACCAAAGGACCAATCACAATACCAGTAGATTGCCAGGCACCCAGTATTACTGCTGCCCAGGTTAAAACAGCACTGTCCAAGGCCAAGAATACAGCTTCTATGGGACCTGACAATATCCCTGGCTGTGTTCTACATGAACTACAGAGTGAATTGGCACCTCACCTGTGTGCCCTGTTCAATCACAGCCTCACCTCAGGCTTTGTACCTACCAAATGGCTCACTGCTACAGTCATCCCTTTCCACAAAGGAGGAGCGATTACAGACCCTGAGAACTATCGCCCCATTAGCCTGATGAGTCTGATATGCAAAGCTATGGAACGCATCATCATGGACCTAATAAATAAGGATATAGGGAATCTCCAAACTGTGGATCCCACACAGTTTGGTTTTGTGATGGCTAGATCATGCCTGTCACCAGAGCTGTGAATGAAGGCAAGTGGTTCATACAGCCTACCTTGATCTGGCCAAGGCCATTGATACCATTCCCCACTCAGGAATCATAGAAAAAACTCACTAAGCTAGGTATCAGCCCCTATATCACTAGGTGGGTTGCAAACTGGCTCACAGATAGAACCCACAGTGTGAAAACAGCTGACTCCAAGTCAGACTGCTGACCAGTCATAAGTGGAGTGCCACAGGGATCGATCCTGGGTTCTCTCCTGCTTGGTATCTACTTCTCTGAAGTCCACACCAACACTAAGGGACTATGTCTGACAAAGTATGAAGATGATTGCAAGTTGGGAGTGATTATTAACTCCCCAAGTGATGTTGACATCCTACAGAAAGGCCTCACTGAGACAACTGGTGTCAGAACCATGGCCTTAAGCTCAATGCCAAAAAATGTGTCGTCATCCCCTTTGGGAAGAACCCAGTTCCCATAAATTACCACATCGATGGTAGTCCACTGAACACAGAAGGCGTTATAAGAGATCTGGAAACACAGGTTGACAACAACCTCTTTTTTGACCACCACATTGCCACTGTGGTCAGAAGTTCTTTCTATGTGGCACATCTCATTACTAAGGGTTGTGCATCCAGGAAGAAAAAGGTCATTGTCTCCCTCTACTCTTCCCTCATTAGGTCAGTCATTGAGTAAGATGCCTCATTTGACATGTACCTCACTAGACACCTGCAACAACTAGAGAGGCCACAAAAATATGTCACAAAGAGGATCCTATGCATTAAACACTTGTCCTATATAAATAGGTAAATAGCTCAGGCAAGCGTCGACAGAGTTTAAATATCTGCATGTTAAAGCACATGGCTATTGTGCTTCCTGTTTGTGATCTGAAGTAGCTACTAGTTAGGGAAAGCGCTTATCGTGGTTCATCTGTGCAATAAATTGATTTATCTGTTTTAGAAGACCGGATTGCTTGGATTTTTTACACATCGGATGTTATTTCTCACTCTGTCGACGCTTGCCTGAGCTATTTACCTATTTATTTATTTGTTTATAAGCAAGCGTGCTGTGGCAGTAACCAGCATTTTTATTTATACTCTAACTTGTCCTATATATACAAACTAAAAAACTCCATCTATTCTCTGTTTCATATCGCCTACTTAGAAGAGATCTCTGCTTGACTTACAAAGCCATGTCTGACCCAGTTCTTTTAGAAATGCTACATCTAAAGAAATCCTACTACCTCCACATCACATGCTCCAGAGACCTCAACCTCATTACCGCAATCAACAGAACAAGCTGGAGGGACAGGTTCATAACCCAGAGACTGCCCATGCTATGGAATAGACTTCCCATACATGTCAAACCGAGCACCTCACTGGCCCTCTTCAAGAGAAATCTTGATGAGTGGATGGGAAACAGAAAATTCACCCCAGTGATCACTACAGTGGCTCTACTCTACAGAGGCACTGGGAACTAAGGTCCGGTGGCATGATGCCAGGATAATCCTATGGACTAGGCTTGTAATGGTTCCAGGGCACACCTATGAACCTATGAACCTATAAGTGAATTAACTGCACATCACAGGATAAATCTTACTGCATGTGACCACACTACATATCTGAAAGGATGACATCAGCTGTGTCATGCAAAGAAGATGTGTGTGCAAAAATGACTTATACAGCTATGTGGAATTCTAAATGTTGTTAATAGTAAGAGGTATAGCCCACACCTGCATCCATTTCCATGTAGACATACACAGTAAAGATAGTCTCAGTGCTGTATTTGAACTCCTACCTATCAATTGACACAATCTACAAACAAGTATATTTTACACACCTGGCACATGAGAGGTCTGATTTTAGAGGTGTGCATGTGCATAATTGAAATGATGACCTCATCAGTGTGTTACAGACAGTATGCACTTGGGGAGAGAGTGAAAAGTATATGTGGGATTGATCTGGCCAAGTAAATGTTTCTCATGAGTCAAATGAGCACAGCTGTTGAATTAAACCCCTAATGATGCAATAGACCTACCATCACACACAGAAGTTGATTGTAGGGAGATTAGAACCCCCTATCTATCTATTTACACAATATAGAGAACACAGTACTTAATGCAAGTGCCACTACAGAAGACTGACTTTTATAGTATCAGAGTGCACTTTATAGAGAATGACATAAGCATTGTGTTGCGAAGAAGATGATGTTGGAGAAGGGTCTGACATTGATGTAGACTCATCCTGCAGTGGAAAATTAACTGCAGGCTCTTATTTACATGTACACACACAGACACCATTTGACTGCTGTGAGATTAAAATACCCTATTTATGTACTGACACAATCTGGAAGACGCAGTACATAATACAAATTCCACTGCAGAGGTCTGACTTTTACACAATGACAGTACAGTGTCGATTGGATAGTGCTTCTCATTCTGTGTCAGACAAGACATTGTGATGTTAAAGGTTTTGTGCAAATCCATATTTGCTGGTATGATGGTATACGTGCAATGTTAGGATCAATGATACATGCATACTGCTGACCTATGCCAGCTATGCTGTCGTTAATGTATACTGCAGAACTGACAGTGACATGTACCAACCTGTCTTGTGTATATGAGACACACACTTGTGAAACACAAGATGGACAATGATTCATTCATGGCATGTAAACCTTAATGAATGGTACTGATATTAGCAATGGTATGTGCTCATGCATGGGTAATGTGGGCTTTCAGTACCAAGCAATACTTATTGTTCCAAGGCATAGGGGATAAAAAATGATGATTTATGTGTTTCAAGGCTGTATGTGGTTGTATATCATTTGTAAGTGGCAATGCTGCAGTGCAGATCCAACTGTCCAGAAAGCTCACCTATGCTCTGCATGTCATATTATACCTTTCCATGTTAGCTCCAAAGCTTAGTTCAAACATGAAGTATTTTTGTTGTCTTCCACATTTGCATGATGGTATGCTCTCAGCAAACAGGGTCTTCTGCTGAAGGAAAAAGTGAAAAACTTTCATTTGGTTTGCCTTCTATGGGGCAAATAGGCTTAGCAGAGATGCACATCCATCAGCACTCTGGACTGTACTTAGTGGAGATAATCCACCTATCAGCCTAGCTTTCTCTGTGGCACAAGATGTAAACTCTCTGAGATAAATGAAATAGCAGAGTTGAATCAAGTTTTGACTCCAGTATGCGGATCATTTTACAGTGTGTCAGAATATGATTATTATAGCAACTTCTTGCCATGAATTTAAGGGTACCTCGGAATAACTATGTTGCCTGGCCAAATTGTTTGTGTGTGTGTTATAGCTACTGAAATAATCTGTTTTACCTATTACATATGAGCCATGCTTGAAGGGAAATCACAAGTTAATTGGATATACTATGTGGTGCAAGGCAAACATTAACCACATTTTGCAATAACACCTGAAATGTTATTTTGCATCACATACTACATTTGCTCATTGTCAGACTTCACGCAAATTTTGAGGACTACAACTGATCATACAGAAGAGGCTTAGACAGATACTTAGGCAACTTATTCACAGGAAAGACACTTACAAAACAGGCAGTAAGAGTTTCACCAAATGCTGGATTTGAACCGTTATCAAGATGAAAACGTACAGCAAAGTAAAGGCAGTCTGAAAATGTCATAATATGACATTTACATTCACCAAACTAATGAATAGTCAACAGTACAAAAGGGTGAAAGAGAAGGGATGAAGGCGAGCATGAAAAGGGGTGTTATGGGTCATTAATGCACATCTTTATGGTGTGTCCTCAGTATTCATCTGTCAGGCTCTGTATCAGTAAGTGATTGCTGTGGGGACCAAGAAGTTGTAGAAAAGGCAAAACTTGATGAAGACATGATTAGAGTAAGGATGGTTTTTTAAATCTTCCTTTCAGTCATGGATGTGTTGGCAAATGCTTAGCTGGATAACAAGTAAGATATCTGTCATGAAACATAACACAGAAGTACTTCACAGTAAGAAATAATGTGACACCCATCTAGAAACAAACCCTTGATTATATGGTCAGAAATAAATCTTCAGACAAGTGATCCTTGTCAGCACTTGGCTACATATGTACATTCAATAGTCAAACAGCTGGTAGAGTGATTGTTGCTAGTGATTTCCTGTAGTCTGACTTTACTTTGTATTCCAATAGCACAGCATGTTTAAATACCTTTGCACTAGGATAACCGGACCACTGCAGGTGATAACAATAACTGACAAGGACATGAACAGCCATTTACTGTCACTCAGCATTGGTGTATGGTATGAAAGTCTGCACAAATGCTGAGGAAAAAAGTGAAGGCTTTCTTACAGGCCATTTCTGGTCGTATGTGTTGTGTGTGATGCGATTTTTGACTAGACTAAATTTGTGAAAATGGGGTCGACAGGAAATTGGTGAAATGGTGGGGAAGCACAGGGGAGGACACAGGAAAAATAAGAGAGGAATTTACAGGAAGGTAGCAGGAAAGAATCATAGCTATCCACTTCTTCATAGCATAAATGTAGAACTTTAGGCAGAATTTGCTGAATTTGGACTGTCAACACACCAAAGTTAGGTGACAACAACAGAATAATGTTGTAGAATAGTGTTGCTGTGACAAATCAAGGGTGTCAAGAAGACACATAGGTGAAGGTGTGAGCTATGTCTTGGTCTTTATTTATTTATTTAATTTATGGGACATGTGCCCATGTTTTACTTTTTATTTTTAATTTTAAAGAGAGAAATGTTGGGGAAGAGACTTAGGAATGTGAGGTTCATGTAGAAAGATTAGGTGAAGAAGCAGGCACAGACATATAGGGCAAACAAGACAAAGAAGGACGGTGATGGACATAAAAGATTGGGGGGCATTGGAGGCACACCCACGTCAAGCCTGAGAACAGTAAGAATATAGTTCTCACCCTCAGAACTGTCATCACTGTAGTTTGTCTCAGTTGTCTGCATCAGTGCTCAATGTGGCATCACCTTGGCAATATGATGAACCATTGTTTCTACACAGCTGGCTCAGGCACTAAGGCCCTTTCCATTAAACCATCCAGCAGCCATGCCAGTTTATGGCAGGTGACAAAATCACCACCTCCACTACTAGTATTCCCGAAGGGTACCAGTGCACCTGCTGCCAGGTAGAGTGACCTGATGCAGATGGGTGCAGGTAGGGCAAGAGTTGTGGAGGCAGTGCTGACAGCTTGGGAGCCTGAAGTGATGGGTGTCAGTGCTACAACCTGTGAAGGGATGGCAGGCTGCTGCATGTCATTTTTGTAAGCATAAATGTATGACAACAGAGCATTTTAAGCCATATAAAATATTCTCCCCTCAAAAAAAAAAAAAAAGAGAGGGAAAAGGAGTAGGGTGAGACAAAACAGAGAGAGAATTAGATCCATGGCATGTCACATGAGTATATATAATTTCAGAAAATAAACAGTTATGATTATCATGTCTGTATACGTTTTCCACATCCAGGCATGATGGGAAGGTCTTACTTTGTTGTACCAGTAATCAACTGCACTGCTATGATGTCATAAATGCATCTGTTTACTACCTTATTGCCATGTTGTATACAATGATGATGCTTATTATGCTTACAATAAGACCTGATGCATATGTACCCCATGCATCTCTGAGGCAAGTTAACCTCTCTTAGTACACCTCCCAGTTCGCTGTAATAGCTACAGCATCTGAACAACAGATAAGAAGAGGACTGAAAGCATGTTGAATAACAGTCTTGGTTGTGTCCTGCAAGCTGTGTCATTTAATAGTATTGGGTCAGTATGCTTATACAACTGAGAAATGTCAGCAGTTCTAAACGCATTCTCCCATCAGCTAAGGAGATCCTTCTTGTACTGTTTCAAGTCACGATAGTGCTGATGATGATTTTCTCCCTTATGTGGGATGCCAGTTGTACTTGAGATAACCTTGGCTAATTTGTTCCATGCCTCAGCCTTATACTGAGACCCAGTAGAGTCCCCTTGCAGCAGCCTACAGCTGTAGCATTTCACAAGAAGTGCCATAAAACTCCTGTGAAACATGGTAGTGAAATTTGCCATGTCTGATGCACAACCTATTCACACTTCTTCAGACGGCCAGTGCTGACAGGGTCAGTGGCATTCATTGTTATCTCTGGCTTTTTGGAGGTTAAATACCATGATATGGCACATAAATTGCTAGAATTGCACACTGTAAAAAGTTAGTTAACCAAAGTGGAAATCAAGCCTAAGGAAGAAGTAATGCATAAATTTCAAGCAAGGCGATTATTTGTCAGTGCTGCAGAAACTCATTTTAAACCATGTTCATTACAGATCAACTGCATTCAGTATGCATGGAGTTATACTTCAGATAGGCCTGCATGTGCATGACTTACTGGGAGTCATGTGAAACATGAAAGAGGTAATTTTACTGTTTGTAAATGTATGTCAGATGGATAGACTTTCATGAGCTGATTAATACAGGTTGCTGAATGATGCATACATACTTCACTATCACATACTGTCCTAAACGCAGAGCTGGGCTATGTGAGGGGATAAGAGGTTTCTACCTTAAGTAGTCTGCCCATAATAGATATGCAAGTGCATTTTTAATTCATTATGATAATCATCCTGCTAAAACAATTACACACACATTCAACTGTGTTTCATAAGTAAATCATTTATGAGATATGTTACTTAGAAAAATGTATTTATCAAAACAGTAGTCATACATCTCGTGCAGTAAACATAATTATGATAGCCATTTGTATGTAGTGTCGCATTTCTAATCAATAGTGTTATTAGAAATTGCATTCTGATACCAATTGTAAAATCATTCATAGAAGGATTTGAACCCTAGCTTACTTGTGATCTGTTTCTAAAATCAGTCGACTTTCACCTTGTACCACAGGAACAACTACAAAGCTGTTTAGAATTCTGACATCCACACATTGCCTCTAAACTCATTTGCACTACAGAAGGCTTCCAAAATAAACTTTTTCACTTTTTTCCTTAAACAGGTAATCGTGATTTTATGCACCACTCAGGTGCGAGCAGCTGCACAAGGTAAGAAACAGAAAGAAAAAGCATATGAAGTTCTGATGAAAGTAAGTCATGCATCTGGAGTAATAATTCCCACATTCCATTCACACTGTGTAGATTTGTACCCCTGAGCAACTTTGTTAAGGATGCAAAGTCCCTGCATTTACAGTTTCTGCCACAGAAATAGGTATGCACTCTAAAATCTGCCATTGATGACATGCCAGATTAAATTTCTCAGTTTGTTCCCTGAGCAGTGGACTCTTGTTCCCTGCTACAAAATGCTGCCAGTCAACAGTGCGGATTGCCAAAACCCAAGCAAATGAGTAACACACACACAAAAATGTCAGTATTAACAAATATCAAGGAATAGTAATTAAAAGAAATGATGGTAAAGTTTCCTAGAAGTATGTGTGTTACAACCTGACCATATGCTCAGAAAATATACATTAACTGTCAGACAGCACACTGTTTGGAATTGAACCCTCAGTTCTATGCAATAACAACCCAAATCCTGTTCTGTTTCTTCTTCTTCTTTGTCACAAACAAAGGACCAGGAAAATGTTCCTTTCTCATTTATTTCAACATGTGTAGATCAATGTAATATTGACAAATACTTTATGCTAATAATAGTCCACTTCTCAAATCCCTAGCCTTAGATGCACTCTCTATCAAATTGTTCCAATCCTACTTAGATAAAAGACAACAGGCTGTACTCTGGCACAACACTCTATCTAACCACCTACCAGTTAACCTCAGTGTACCTCAGGGGTCCATATTAGGACCTCTCCTTTTCTCCATATTCATCAATGACCTTCATCTAGCAATTCCCCATGCTACTTGCATACAATACGCAGATGACTCCACACTTGCATGCTCAGCCACAACCATCTCTGAACTTCACTCCCTTACCCAAAATTTATTTAACACTGTTGAACAATGGTTCACTCAATGTTGCCTTCTCTTAAACCCCAAAAAAACTAAACTCCTCTTTTTCAATCCTAATCATAAGTCCTCTTCCATAGATTTTGGTGCTACATCCACTAATGGTACCATTATATCACCTGACCTTACTACCAAGCTACTTGGTATTACCATTGACAACGACCTTACCTTTGACATACACATCAACAACACCATTAAATCTGTCAACAAAAAACTTGGCTCTCTCTACAGAATTAAACCCTTCCTGTCACCTACAGCTAGGACTACTGTTGCACACACTCATCTAATCTCTACACTCATCTATGCCTCAACCATTTTCACTACTCTATCTAAGAACAACCTCAATAAATTGGAAATCTCATACAATAACATAGCCAGATTTGCTACTGGTAACCCATTTAGAACTCACCAGTGCTTTAATTTAAAGCAGCTTCAATGGTTGGAACTACAGAATCTGCTCAAGTACCACCAACTAATCATTGCCCATAAGACTCTCTACCAACCTTCCAATACTCCTACTCTATCCACCATCATCACCCCCTATAATAATTTGAAGTCCTTACGTTCATCTCAGAAACATCTAGTTAACACATCTAAATGTAACAACAGGGCTGGGGATTCTCTCTTCTCTAATACTGTGGGAAGATTTTGAAATCTCCTACCCAGCAACCTTTCCTCTATATCACTCTTCAAAAACAGACTGAAACTTTTCCTCACACCACACTGGTTATGCCCCTGTACTAAACCTGACTAATTATCTACTCTACCCAAATACAGTCGACCTATCCTATTCCTTACTTTTTTCACTCTGTATTTTATTATTTCCATCCCTCTGGATACTTATTTGTTAAAAAAAAAAAAAAAAAAAAAGTACTAAACTCATTTTTACTATTACTGAACATTAATCTGCCTCTTTTATTGTACTGTACTTGTATATGGAATTAGCCTGTATGCCTCCTTTTTTTTCTACATTAAGTAATGTACCTACTTGTAATTTTGAACCTGCATTTTACATTGTATTGACTTCCGTCCTCTCTGTATTATTTCTGTATTAACCAGATCTGTCCTTGTATACACAACTGAAGTTATTTTATATTGTTTTGCGATTATATTATCATGTGTGATATGGAGCCTATCTCCCCGGGCCTCTACTGAAAATGGACATATATCCAGTTAGACTAGCCTGGTCAACAAATGTAAAATAAAAATAAATAATAAAAATAATAAAAGTTCAGCTGCAATTCTTCCACTTTTGTAATGAGCTCTAATTATCGCTGTTTAAAGTGGTTAACAAGTAGTCTCATATAGTTATAGCTTAGTTCTAAGTTTAATTTCTGCCATTTTTTAAGCAGTTCTAGTTGTGTTTCAGCTTGAGTGGGCATAATAAATACTCTTAAACCTCTCAGAACTAAGCCATAGTGTAGGCAAGCCTTCAAATGGAGGCATTGCCATTACAATGTTTTTAATTCATAAAAACAGTTCTCCGTTTCCTTAATATCTCGCTGAAACATAGATAAATCTATAGTATCTTCTCTAGGTGCATTCTTTTCATTATCAAAATGTAAATGTAATAAAGGATTATCATCAAACATTAGCTAAAAGTTACTGTTTTTATCTTTGTAACCTCTTTGGTTGTTCTGACTTCCTGATCCATCTGGTCAACCATTTCTCATTCCTTCATTACTTATTCTCATATTGAATAGCTATGGGTTATATGCCATTTCCAAACCTTCCGTTAACTGTCCTTCAGCCATAGATTTCAGAGTCCTCACATAGTAGAAAATACAGAAAATGAATAAAGATAGGACTCCAACACAGCGTTGTAGTATAGAACAAACACAGAAAAAGCAACCAGTGCTATCGTCTCAGCTGAGACTTCAAATAAGTAGCATCGAGCTTTTAAAAATACAAAATTCCTTTATTGTAAAACTTTAAAACTTTAAACTCGAGTGATTAGTGCTTTCAGATCTAAAGTGCCTTTATTGGATCTAGTTAAAGAGCTCTTAGTGAAGTATTTTAAAAGGAAACATCCAATCAGGTTCAATTATTTCCATCACATCCTTTCTAATGTTGTTCTATACTACAACGCTGTTTCCTAGTGGGAGTCCTAGCTTTATTCATTATATATATATATATATATATATATATATATATATATATATATGGGTCTACTTTGATTCACTGAAAACTCATTTCACTGAACTTCAATTCGCATTCAAAAAAAATCGTTGAAAGCTCAAATCACTGAAAACTCATTTCACTGAATCACATTTCACTGAAAGTAAGTACTGTTGGGCAAATAAAATGTATATGCCCTTTTCCCAACTGTAGTGTGATCCTGGAGTTAGTGTATAGTTGGGGGTGGGGGTGGGAGGCACAGCACCCCACATTGGGGGTGGGGGGGTGTATCTCCCCACCTACTTTTGGTTTGATATTGTTAGCTTTCAGTGAGATGTGACTCATAAATATAAAAGCTAAGTAGGTGGGGGCTACACCCTCCACTCCCACCAATTTGAGGGGCTGTGACCCACACACACACACACACACACACACACACACACACACACACACACACACACACACACACACCCCTAACTAACTACAGGAACTATAGATAAAATGGTAAATATTCAGTTTAATATGGAAGAAATAGAAATATTAGGTATACAATTTGCTAAAGAGCTAGAATGCAGCAACAGGAAAATATAATATAAAAATCAAGGAATAAATGTTTATTTTGGAGAAAATATAAGTTTCCAAATAAAAGCAAAGTGTATTTAATAAATTCTGTATTATTGGGAAAACAGCTTATTTGGCAAACATGTTTATGATCCCCATAAAATATGAAAAGGAATCAATGTCTATTGTGTTTTCATTTATATGGAGCTCCAGATTAAATTCAGTGAAGTGAGGAGTACGATATGTTAAAGAAAAAGAAGGGGGGTTGGTAAATCACATTGTTTATGTACCTTCATTGAATCTATATAAAGTGCGGACATGGTTAAACAAGGAAAACAAGTGACCAATAAGTATAATAATGAAAGGAAAATGTAAGAAAATATGGTGTATGATGAGTAATTTTAAAAGGGGGAACGAATATGCGGATGGGGAGATAAAAAATTACCAAGGACAAATTATGTTATGGAAAATAAAGATAAGTAACATGGAACATGACAGGACAGAATGGTATTTAAACATAATAAGTATTACTGTGTTTATCCATGGGAAAGGTCGGAGGGAGAAAAAATAAAAGCTATAGAAACAAGACTAGAGTGGTGTAAGTAATATGTAGAATGTAGAAGTTTTCTCTGGAGATCAACACTAAAGAAACTGCCAGTGAAATTGAACATGCCATCTAAAAATAGAAGAAAGAAGATGCAATTGTTGTGGTGAAGTTGAAACAGCAGACCATGTTTTGTAAGATGTAAAAGGGTGAAGAAATTATTTATTTTTATTTTTTTATTGTACATTTGTTTACCGGGAAAGTCCAACTGGGCATGGATGCCATTTTCAGCGGAGGCCCGGGGAGGAAAGCTCCACAAAGATTAGTATAGCAAATACAGTAACTACAATACACATGTTAATAAAGTACAGTACAGAGTTAAAAAGTTAATAAAGTACAGTTTCCAGGCCAAGAAAGGAGCAAAAAGTAAACATACTATAAGGAGCACAGTGTGTTGCAATAAACAATACAGTTGAAAGGACATTTTGTTCAGTCATTTGGTTACATTCATCAGTGGCTAGTACAGTAAATACACATTGATTAAGAGTATGGAAAAGAGTTGTTGCAAGCTTCCATAGAAGGTTAAGGTATGATATGATCTAATGAAATGAAGCTACCCAGGGTCAGAACAATTACGTAACCAAGAACTATGTAAAAGGTTGTATAAAGAGAGTGGGATTCAGACAGAAAATAGAAATAAAGACAATGAAATGTATGTATAAAGTTATGCAAATGATGGAAAAGAATGTAAAAGGATGTACATAACTGTATATAATGCACAATATGTAAATATTCTAAATATTGTAGATATGGTGTTTAATAATGGACCCCTACTCTTTTTGATTAGTTGCATGGGATCTTTTACATCCACCTGAGCTACCACAGGCAGGTAGGGCTCTCAGTTTAATGTCTCATCCAAAATATAGCACATTTAGGAGTGCATCAACAGTACAATAACAGTACTTATATAATAGCAGCTCATTAGTATTATTTTTTCACTTTTATTACTTTTTGAATTAGAACTTCTAACATCCTTATCTTAACTTGATTTAGTATTAAAAAATACCCAGAACTTGCATTGTACTATTGCTTGCATTTTATTTTTCTTGTTCTGTACTATGATTGTACTGTGCTTTTGATTGTATTATATTCATTGCTACTGTGTTGTGGTGTATTACTGTGGAGCTTTCTCTCCAGGTCTGCACTGTAAACGGGACCTTGCATTGTATTATTGCTTGTTGCTGTACTGTCATTGTATTGTACTATTGATTGCTTTATATTATTCCTTGTTTGTTGTGATGTATTACTATAGACCTTTTCTCCCCAGGTCTCCAATGAAAACGGCCCCATGGCCCAGTTAGACATACCCGGTTAAAAAATGTAATAAAATAAAATAAAAATAAATAGTATTCAAAAATGAATACACTGATTGGACAGCCCAACCAGAGTGCCTATTGCAACTCAAACATATACCAAGAGAAAAAAAGTCCAGCCACTGAAGTAGCATTGAGCAGATAGGCTTTATATTGCCATTTGCTGATGGACAGAGCAAAATATAAGAAAAAGCAGGTACATTATGCAAAACGAAACAAATAGAAATCAAATTGACGTGTCTTATATTTTTTCAGTGTCCCTCATAAGAACTCCAATTTTCTTTTAACTGTTAAAAAGATACAGATTGTTGGATTCAAGAGCAGCTAATTTCCTCAATGGTATTGGGTGTCCAGTGCTCCCTAGGCCTCCACTGACAATGGACATATATCCAGCTGGACTAGCCCGGTCAACAAATGTAAAATAAAATAAAATAAATAAAATAAAATAAATAAATAAAATAAAATGATGAGTACATGACAGAGTGCTATTTTGTATTTGATAAATGACTACACATTGTATAGTCACCAAAGTTAAATGGAAGAATATGTTAACAAAAGCATAATCAGCTAATTAATCAATCCAAGATGGTGAAGCCCAAGGAGAAGGGTGTTCAGACCGTATATAACATATCATGAACTGCATGATATTGAAATAGTAGAGCAATACAGAGCTGATAGGGAAACACTACAGGAACTCTGCAACCTCTGCCACCCGCACCTCAGAACAAGCGGAATCAAGAAGAGCCAATACCAGTAGAAACTAAGGTATGTGTAGCATTATAGGTTGAGACCTATAGGGGATATACTAGGGGTGTCATAGGCCTCATTCTCCAAAATATTTCACCAATGGCTCAGTGCTATGCTAGAACATGCAAAAGGGTACATCAATTTTCCATGTGCACCAGAGGAGAGAGCATGAACAATGCAGGAATTATATGATGTAGCACACTTCCCTGAAGTCTTGAGGCCCATAGACTGCACTCACATAGAAATAAAAGCACCACTTGGTGAAGAGGGAAGGACATACATCAACAGGAGGGGGTTCCACTCAATTCTCTGCCAGGTTGCTTGTAATACCCATGGGATCATCCTCGGTTTCTGTGCAGGCACCTCCAGCAGTTACCATAACTCACACATATGGCACACCTCCCAGCTGTACACATGGTTTGCTTGGGGTGATGTTCCACAAGGCCATCTCCTGGGTGATGCAGGTTATGCATTGGAACCATGGCTCCTGATACTTATAGGTTCATAGGTTCATAGGTTCATACTAGGCTATCTGCCCGAGGGCATTTACAAGCCTAGCCCATAGTTTTGTGGCTTACGCCACCCCTTTAGTATGGGGAACTATACCCATTATTTTGCTGTGCCTCTGTTGAGCAGTGACACTGAGGTAATCCCTGGGGTATATCTGCGATCTCCCATCCATTGGTCAATATTTCTCTTGAACAAGGCCAGCGAGGTGCTCTGCCTCACATATACCGGGATTTTATTCCATAGCATAGGGAGTCTTTGGGTGATGAATCTATCCCTCTAGCACGTCCTATTAATAGCCGTGTCGAGGTTTAAGTCTCCCGCCCTTGTGGCTCTGACGGATCTAGATTTTTTGAGGTGAAGCATATTCATCAAATCTGGGTTTGACATGGCCTTGTATGTTAGGCAAAGGTCACCTCTGAGCAAGCGGTAAGCGACTGAATAGAGCTGGAGTTCTTTCAGTCGGGCAGCATAGGACAGATGTTTGAGACCCTTTATCCTTTTGGTGAGGAACTTTTGTGGCCTCTCCAGCTGCTGCAAGTGTCGGGTCAGATACATTGCGAATGGGGCATTGTACTCAATCATTGGTCTGATGAGTGATGAGTATAGGGAGACTATGACCTCCCTTGATCTAGATGAGAATCCCTTCATGATAAGGTGGGCAATGTAGAAGGTCTTCCTAACTACTTTAGCTACATGGGTGTCGAATGACAGACTACTATCAACCTGGGTCCCCAGGTCCCTGATAACTTCTTCTGTGCTCAGTGGATTGCCACCTATTTGGTAGCTAGGGGTAACCTTGTTTTTCCCGAAGGGTATGACTATGCATTTTTGGCATTTAACTTTAGGCCATGGCTCTGGCACCAGTTATCCGTTTCTGTGAGACCCTTCTGAAGGATATCTGTGTCAGATGTGTTTTCTACTATGGCGCCCAGTTTGCAGTCATCTGCAAACTTTGTCAGCCATAACCCTCCTGTGTTTGCTTGTACTTCGGAAAAGTAGATGCCAAACAAGAGTGGGCCCAGGACTGAGCCCTGTGGTACACCACTTGTGACAGGCTTTGAGTCTGACATGGCGCCAGCAACTCTGACCCTGTGGGTTCTGTCACTCAGCCAGTTTGCAACCCATCTTGTGATGTATGGGTTAACATTTAAGCTGATGAGTTTTTCAATGATACCCGAGTGGGGTATTGTATCGAAGGCCTTCGCCAGATCGAGGTAGGCTGTATGGACTGCATTTCCCATCAGAAATGCATGCACACCCAAACAGAAAGGCTACAACAATGCCCATACTCAAATTCGAAGCATCCTAGAGCATGTGTTTAGGATTCTGAAGCCATAAGTTTCACTGTCAAGACAAATCAGGTGGTGCTCTGCAGTATGACACAGGTACCTGTGGAGAAATTCTCATAATCTGTGCCATGTTGCACAATATCAACTTGTGGAAACAGCTGCAATAGGGACAGCAAGGCCCAGGACCACACATTCCTGGACTATAGGCAGGACCAGTACCTCCAGAACACATAGACAAGGATTCTGATGAAGGACCCCAAGCTGCAGATGTAGACAGCAGACATAGTTGTGCACAACCTTGCCTTGCTATGGCTAAGAGGCAAAGGATAGCACATGCACTCACCATGTAAAACTCAAAGGTTAGTGCACATACTCAGCAACTAAAAGGCAAATGACAGCACACACACACACACTCACCAGCGAAGGAATACGCCTAACAACCTAAGCACATAAAATATTAGAAATTATGCCATCCAATGTCCATAAACTCTACTTACCCATATAATGTCTGTGTACAGCGAGCACCAGACAGAGACAGCCCTAAAGCATGTGACTCATAACTGCAGTAATGTCAAGGTAAGTGTGGAACCTGTAGTATATGAACAAATATATGTCACAAGATGGGTTGCCAACTGGCTCACTTGACAGAACCCACACTGTGAAAGTAACAGACTCCAAATCCAACTTCAGACCAGTGACAAGTGGAGTACCACAGGGTTCAGTCCTGGGTCCTCTCCTGTTTGGTATTTACTTCTCTGAAGTACAGGCCAACACAGAAGGTCTTTGGCTAATGAAGTTCACAGATGACTGCAAACTAGGAGCCATAATCAAAACTCCAAAAGATGTGGGCATCCTACAAAAGGGCCTCACTGAGACAGATGCCTGGTATCAAAGCTATGGCCTCAAGCTCAATGCCAAAAAGTGCATTGTCATCCCTTTTGGTAAAAACTCTGTACCCATGAACTACCACATAGGCAGTAGTCTACTTCACACCGAAAGTGTGATAAGAGACCTTGGGACACAGGTGGACAGTAGTCTCTCCTTTGATAATCACATCACCATAGCAGTCAGGAAATCCTTTTATGAGGCACACCTCATCAAAAAAGGTTTCTCATCCAGGAAAAAAGAGGTCATTGTTCCCCTCTACTCGTCACTCATTAGACCCATTATAGAGTACAATGCCCCTTTTGATATGTACCTCACAAGACATCTACAACAACTGGAAAGGCCACAGAAATACCTCACAAAGAGGATTACCATCCTCAAACAGATGCCCTATGCAGACCATCTCAAAAAACTGCAGCTTTACTCCATCGCATATCGCCTACTCAGAGGCGATCTCTGCCTAATACACAAAGCTATGTCAAATCCAGAACTTTTAGACATGCTCCACTTAAAGAAATCCTAATCCCTATGAGCTACACGCTCTAGGAACCTAAACCGTGTCACCACAATAAACAGAACATGCTAGAGGGATAGATTCCTGTCCCAGAGACTTCTCATACTCTGGAACAAACTACCTATCTATATCAAATAAAGCTCCTCATTAGCACTCTTCAAGAAAAATCTTGATGATTGGATGGGAGATAAGAAATTCACCCTGGGGATCACTTCTGTGGCTCTACTTGACAGTGGCACAGGAAAATAATTTTCTTGGGTGGCGAAAGCCAGGGTACCTTTGGCTAGGCTTATATAGGCCCTAGGGCCAATAGCCTAGTACCTATCTATGAACCTATGAACCTAAATGTGTAACAGGATAAACTACCTGCATACTGTCTGTCTTATACCTATTTACTCTGTGCATAAGACATATATGCAATCCTAAGTCAAACCCAAATGAACAAAGCCAATGGCACAGTCATCATCATTCCCACAGGTTTGGATGGGGGGCAGTAGGCCAAGGGTGACACAAAAATAGTGAGTGTGTGTGAAGAAGAAACACAG
This sequence comes from Protopterus annectens, assembly GCF_019279795.1. NCBI lineage: Eukaryota > Metazoa > Chordata > Ceratodontiformes > Protopteridae > Protopterus > Protopterus annectens. Next base: position 1,070,861,631 of record NC_056748.1, read on the forward strand.
AACATTTATTAAAGTATGGCATATCTCAGGGACACTAACAGGAAATATATCCCAATCAATTTTAGTGTTTTTTACATTGCATGTGTGTTGTTAGGTATGTGCAGTGTTTGTGAAAAGTGTGTATGCCTGAAAGAACATAATAAAACTCTGTGCTAGCACTACATCCTACCATGTGGGCAGGTGTGAGCCATGCATGATAGAGTTGTCAGTTCAGTGTCATTGCCCCCAACCACATGAACTGCCTCTGCCAAGAGTTGCACTGTCTCTTCTATGCTCCAGTTTAAAGTCGGGGTGCTACCTGAATGTCAGCAATGTCTGCTGGACAAGTTCTCTTCACAACTACATCCATCACCCTGTGGTCTACCATGTGTGGATGTGGACACCTCTGTCACTGATGAAGCAGTGGAAGTAGTGCCAGTAAGGGAGTGGGATATGGCACAGCCATTTGAGCTAACACCAGAGGATGTTGTGGCTCTACAGACACATGGTTGTTGGCCTTTCCCCAGCATATATTCCATAACAGACTCTGCCCGATCCAGGGTGTAACTCATCCTATCCAGTGAGCCACCCACATGGCTACTGCAAATGATAACAAAATACTGTGATGTAACCATACTAACTTGGAAAGCACAGCAAGAACTGACATATGTGCAGTATACCAGCAATTAATTTTTAAAACTGATATATATCAAAATTCTTTTTTCCCTTGTATATTGAAATACATTCAGAATATGAACATGTAAGCAATTTGTGAAGACAACAAACATAACTTATGAAGCAGTGCAGTAATTTGTAGAATAATCTCCCCAAGTAACTAGCAGTCATGGTCTGTCTGTATCCAGTCAGTCTCCATCCTTCACCTTTCACAGCTACACCATTACCTTTATATAGCGTATATTTAGTCCTGTGAGCACTGTGAATATGCATATATGGTGTGAAATCATTAGCATTCTTGAATAACAAATACATCATTGGGTTAGGGGATGTAAGCATGGTGTTAGTAGCTAAATAATTGCATGCACATGCCCTAGGACTGCATGGAGGACTGATGACAATTGTTAGCTGCTAATGGATTGTAAGTGTTATTGATTGCTTTGACTACAACAGCAAGCAATACTGAAGTGAGTCTTTTCTCTGAAGTGTTTGCATCATGCAAAGTAAACTTAAACTAAAAAGTGTAAACATCTTGAAAGCTATAAGAACAACCTTACCAACACTGATATCCTTGTACTAAGAGAACACTGCACATCTGCTTAAAATCTGTCTGAACTGCTGATCAGCTGCATTACTAAATTGATGATTTGTTTTTTTTTTATCACTGATGGGACTTCCAGTGAAATTGATTGTTTTGTAAAAGAACTTAATGGTACAACTGATTTTTTGACTTTCGTATTAGAACATGTGGGAACTAGTGTTCCTTTTCTAGATTTTTTTTTAACGTATAGTGACAACAATTTCTATGGTAGGATTTATCACGAAGACGTTTTTGTCAACACAAAACCAAGGCAACAACTAGCTGTTCATTGCCTTGGCATTGTTTTGACTGTTTTGTCAACAATTATTTACACTTTTCTAGTGCACATCCAGCATTTATTAAAAACAATATTCCTAAAGGTCAGATGACTAAAGCATCAAGGTTGAACACAGAAGATCGTTTGTTTTAGTCAGAGTTAGTTGACCTGATCAATATGTTTTGTGATAGGGGTTGCAACTGACATAAATTAAAAGCTACGGCAGATTAAGTAGTTAGCAAAATGAATATATTTTTTCCCTGTATTTTACTAGCAGGATTCACATGTCCATGTGGAGCTACTACTGACAACAGTGAGTTTATCCAAAACACATTTGTTTTAGAAATTAATGTTGATAATTTGGACATCAAGAATGTCACTTTAGAGAACTGAAAGATTTTAGAAGGTAGCCATGAACTAGTTAATATTGTTCGCAATCGACCTAACTTTATATATAAAAAGACTAGAACTATTAAACAATGGCTAGAACATGGCAATATCAAAATGGGTAGAATACCAATGAATAAACAGAACAGTATGTTTAAATGCGTTTTTGTATGACTTGTAATTATATGTTAAAAGGACCAAACATAGATGTTTTGGAATGCATGAGTTTAGATTTTAGAGCCAGTAATTTTAAAAATCACTTAGAAATGTGTGAAATGTGTGAAACCCTATGGCAGATTAGACTGCAGGCAAATAAGTTTCTGGGGCTTAATGAAGCAATAAACATCAATTTATTTTATGTTGTAACAATTGCATTATATAATTGTATGAAGTTTTTCATTGTTTATACACTGTTGTTTGGTGGTTGGTACTGGATGATTGGTTAATTGATATCATTATATGACAGTTGTATTTTAAATGTTAGTTATTATGAAGAAGTCCTTTGTGGATGAAAGTGCAAAACAACACTAAATTATTTTTGGAAGCCATGTTTTGCAAGATTTTTTTACTGATTTGTTTGGTTTCATCTTTTGCGGAGTTTGGTTTGGTAACATTGATATCCTTATACTAAGAGTACACTGTACATCCTCTGCTTAAAATCTGTCTGAAATGCCGATCAGCTATATTACACATTGAAACAAAGGTGCAAATAAATGGCCATGACATTACATTTCAGTAGTTAAGCTGAGATGAGGGGAAGATGCTCAGAAAATAAAGAGAAGAAATAGCTGACAGTGTTGGCAACCTGACATTAATATGGTGTGGACTATTATTAGACTCCATTTGGCCCAGTATTTATTCCTGAGATGGATTTTCTGTTTGGTGTCTTTAGAAAGCCATGGGGCAGACTTGGTCTTAATTCGAATTGTACGGGTTGGTGAATGGTGATCAAGGATGGCTAAGAAGTTAGAATTAAAGTATTGAACAGCTTCTTCCAGAGGGAGGTATTTTAAGGGAGACCAACTGCATGCTCTGGGTTTGTTTTGGAAGAGATCAGGGTTGAAGTTCTTTTTGGATCTGATATTCCTGATTGTAGTTGGAATGGGAGCATATAGGTTTTATGCCTGAAGATATAGGTAAGATAGTGGTCACTTATGTTATCAGGAAGGGTTCCAGATTCATTTAATTGGGGATGGTTATTTATCAGAATCCAGTCTAATGTGCTTTCTTTCTTGTGTTTGTCTATCCTGGTGGGGGACGTAATGGTTTGAGCAAAACCATATAGGTTGATGTGGGTGGTAGGGTGGCTGCTGCTACAGCAATTCCAATCAATGTTTATATCACAAAGGATTATGGTTTCTTGGGGCAGGTGTTGCGATAGCCAGAAAAGGATATTTTCTATGGTGGTATTGTTGTTACCCAGAGGGTACATAGATATAAATAATATAGATGGCTTTGGCATTGTTACATTGAAGTTTAGATAGAAGAATTTCTGCATTGGTACTAAGAGGTGGTTTTATGTCATAAGTGGTTAACTGTAAACCAGATTTAAATAGAATCGCAACCCCCCACCCTTTTGGCTACACGGTCAAGTCTCAGTATATTGTATCCTGGTGGGATGATTTCATTGTCTTTTGTTTCAGGTTTTAGCCAAGTTTTTGTTAGACAAAGAATGTCAAAGGAGTAGACTTCCAAGAGAGCATGGAGTTGAGTAATTTTGTTGTTAATGCTACGAATATTAAGATGAGCTACAAGGAGTGAATTAGATGGTTTAGTAATGGGATAATTAGTGGATTCGTTGGGGTTGGGGAGAGAGATTGGAGTTGCTGCTGGGCCTGGGTTTGGGTGAATTTGTCCATCTTTTAATGTGTGGAGTTGCATGAGATAGATTGGATATGGGAGTCTGCTATTTAAGAGTAGAGATCTCCTGGGATTGAGATTAATATATCTAATGTGGAGTATTCTATGATATTTTGCTGGTAGATAGCTGGGAGTTGTTGTTATTTTAGCATGGTTAAATAGGATGGGTAGAGGAAGAGAGCTGGTTATTTTATTAGGGTGGTAAAAATATGGACCTAATGAGTGTTCATAGGAGGAGAGTATATATGCAAAAATGAAAGGTGGAAGCAGTGTAAGTATGAGAAGTCACTGGAACTGAGTAGTGGTATTTAATTTATCCATTAGAATGGATAAGATATTAGTTGTGTTGTTGAAGGTATGGAAATATAGTAGATGTGGATGAGGGGAGGGGTGTGGTAGGAAAGATAAGGGGAGTGGTTGGAGAAGGATGGAGTGGAAATAGATAAGCAAAAAAAAAGTTCCCTCAGAGTAATGGGAGGAGGTAGGGGTGTGGCTAGTAGGTATAAGAGTAGGATCCCTGGGGGTGGGTGGTAATTGGGGGATGGGAGGGAAGCGGAGTGAGCCTGTAGGGTGAACAGAGCGGGTTGAGACAGGTAAAGAAGCAGCTAGAGAAGAAACAGAAGGTAAGTTGGCTAAGGCAGAAGTGGGTAAAATCAGTGATAAGAGAACCTAGAAACTGTAGTAGTAGACAGTAGGGTGAAGTGTGAAGAACTAAAATGCAGGTCTGGAACTACAGAAAATAAGGTAATTAATAAAGGAAACTAGAGGAAAAGCATGAGATGAGACCAGGTGAAGGGTGCCACCTAGTGGACAGGTATATATTGCAGGTAGATATGCGAGGGAGTTAGCTGTATTAAAAACTGGGGATGAGTGAGAGCTAGGATAGGGAGTTACTTGTGGAGGATAAGGGGGGAGTAAGTGATACGATACTAAATAGAGAGGGGGTAGAGACTGCTGGCTGTCCTGGTTCAGAACGTGCTTAGGCACCTATAGCAAGGGTACAAAGGTAGAGAGTATAAATGGCAGGAATTAGACAGCAAACATACTTTTCTTGTTTCCTTGAGAGAGGGTGCAGGGAATTTAAGGCTGTGAGGTGAACCCGCTGGTATTTGGAGAGGGTCCTTAGGTTCCTAGAGACTTGTGCTGGAAGCTCGAGAAGAGCAGGATAACTTAAGGGAGCAAGAGAGACAAAGTAGTGGAGAGAAACAAATAGGCAAATGTGGTCAAGTTACACAAAACATTCACTGAGACAATATGTAAAGGTAGTAAATATACATTTCCACTTTCTTGGTAGCAGCAAAAAAAATATTTATAAAACAAGAGGTCTGTTCCTCTAAGCAGTAGCAGTAATAATAAAGTTAGCAATAAACATTCACTCCTACTAGGGAGCAGCACTAGTAAACACCTTAAAAACTAGTTCTGTGAGTCAAAGCTGTGTTAGGGCACTAAGTGGAGGGTCGGTAGGACTGCTATCTATGAATTAGGATAGACTATTAAAGCCTTCATGCAGTGCTACATAGATAAACTGTGACTAACAGTTTCCAGTGAGGCTACCTCATCTATCCAAAGGGTTTTTATGCAGCAGTCATCAGGGACTGTTACCCTGATGTACTATTTTCAGCAATTTAGCTCCTAGAACTCTACAGAGCTAAAGAACCAGAAAGGCTACCAGTAGTTATTGCCTATTACCAGAAATAAGCATAAAACCCACTACCTGAGCTACACATAGCCTAATGGTACACAACAGGCCCCGGGGCAAATTAACCGAGAATTGTTTGTGTGCAATGAGGCTCCTGCGACATCAATGTGCTATAGGAGCACTTAATGGAGTACAAAGTGAGGAACTAAATACAAAGGAGTAACCTCTACTATTCTGGTTAGCCTATAAAGCATTTAAAGCTCCTAGGGCTCTGCAGGGGAGGAGATCGCTAAAAAGTACACAGTGTTGAATAATGCAGGGAAACCGCTGTTTATATCCCAGCGTTCAGCAAGATCTTAAAGTACACTAGGACTATATTGACTCAAATTAGCCACTATAAGCGAGTAGTGTTCTGCTGAAGGGAGGTACGTAGTGAGCTATTAGGCAACAGAGTAGGCACTAACTCCCATTAAGAGTCACCATGTGGTGGCGTAGTTAAAATGCCACTTTCAGGCTTAAAAAAAAAACAATGCTGCTGAAAAACAAACTCAGCAGAGGGAGGAAAGTAGAGATTGGCTATGCTTCAAGTCAAGCTTCAAGGTTTCGCCATTCAAAAGCCGTTTCCTGGCTTGAAACAAAACAGTAGTAGTGCAGGCTCACTCAGAAATGGCTCCGCAAGAGCAGCGCTGCAATAATTAGTTGGTACCGGCTTGTTAAAACACCAAATACCTTCACCGTTAAGTTACAATCCACCAATTTTGGCATATGCACAGTTAGGCATGACAGCAGGCTCTAGTGCCCTCATTATGCCACCACGTGGATGGCGTAGTACAGAAAAAACATATCCAACCTTGGAGATCAACACAGAATGCTGGTTCACATATAAATGGTGCCGCTTGGGTACGAGAGTAGTTATAGCCATTACCGGCTTACTAAACAACAGTGCAAAATGGAAATTAGTTTAATTTACAGCTAAAAAATTAATAAAGCTGCGCTAACACACTACCAATGCTCCAATAGTACCGCTTGGGTGCGAGATGAGTTATAGCCGTTACCGGCTTACTAAATAACAATGTAAATGGGGATTAGTATAATCACACATAAGCAATAAAATAACTGAGCAAGCACACTACCAATGCTCCACAGATGAGACTGGATACAGAATAACTACGTAGGTGGGAATACCAGCTTACTAAACAAGGTTAAATCTAATCCATACATAAACATTTAAATAAGCAACTTGCAAACTACACAATGCTCCACAATTGAGGCAAGATACAAAGTAGACTATAGGGGTGAATGCACAAGCAAAAATACACCTGTTATATCAACAGCAGCTTAGGAGGCATTACCAATACACACTAACTAGAGAAATTAAACAGAAGCAGTGTAATAGATGGTAATTAGACACACAGTTCACACTTAAGCATGTCAGTAGTTAGAATGATAAAACAACAACACGCATAAACTTTATATACCACAGGCAAGAAAGATGCTGGGAGAGGAGTAGACAGCAGCCAGGGCTTTTCCTGATTACTAAAAATGGCAGCCACAAAAAGCCAGGGTATTTATGGGAGTCTAGAGGATAAAGGTGAGAGGAGAGGAGAGTAGGGGGAAGAGCAGGTAAAGGTAGGAGGGGCAAGACACAGAGACACATACTATCAGAAAGGACTATTTGACATCATGCAAGATATGGAAATGGAATAGAATGCAAGTGAGGTAGAAGAGGCAAGGGTTACAAACAGCTTGGGACCACGGGACAGGGAGAAAGATAGGCAGTAGAGAGGTGAGAAAGAGCCAAGTGCTTCAAAGGAGGACAGGTAAAGAAGCAGCTAGAGAAGAACAATCAGCAGTACTGGCTACAGAAGGTAAGTTGGATAAGGTAGAAGTGGGTAAAAACAGTGATGAGTGAACCTAGAAACTGTAGTAGTAGACAGTAGGGTGAAGTGTGAGGAACTAAAACGCAAGTCTGGGACTACAGAAAATAAGGAAATTAACAAAGGAAACTAGAGTAAAAGCATAAGATGAGACTAGGAGAAGGGTGCCACCTAGTGGACAGGTCTATATTGCAGGCAGATATGCAAGGGAGTTAGCTGTATTAAAAACTGGGGATGAGTGAGAGCTAGGATAGGGAGTTACTTGTGGAGGATAAGGGGGATTAAGTGATAAGGTACTAAAGAGAGGGGGTAGAGGCTGCTGGTTGTCCTAGCGCAGAACTTGCTTAGGCACCTATAGCAATGGTACAAAGGTAGAGAGTATAACTGCAGGAATTAGACAGCAAACATACTTTGTTTGTTTCCTTGAGAGAGGGTGCAGGGAATTTAAGTCTGTGAGTTGAACCCGTTGGTATTTGGAGAGGGTCCTTAGGTTCCTAGAGACTTGTGCTGGAAGCACGAGAAGAGCAGGATAACACAGGCAAGAAAGAAAACTTAGATACCAAATACAATAATTAGACATGTATGCAAAAATGGATGACATTTACTTTAATATCTCGCTATATGATACAAAGTTACAACAAACTAAAACAAAGAAATTAAACAGAGATTATGCTGATTTCCACAGCGGGAATGTATTTACATGGCCCAGCAATAAACCACAGCCTGTGTAAAGAGAAGGCAGTAAAGGAATAGAACAAGAAGGTAGAAATACTGAGGCCCCCCCTTTAGTGGAAAACTCCATTCCTCAGTTACAAGTGGAAAATATACTAACAATACCTAATCCTAATACACAATTAGGTTATAACATACCTAATGACACAGGAGTTAGACCAAAAGAGAGAACACTATATAATTTGTTTTTTCAGCGCTCCCATTTCGAGTCAAAGAATCATGGAAAAAGGGAGATCAAAGATCCATAAGCAGAGGAATTAAAAAAAAAGGAAGACTGTACATGGAAGAACAACAAGTACAGAGATAGCTATGACATCGGTCTTTAATTTATCTAGCCTAAAGTTAACAGAAAGCACATGTAACTATATTAAATAAAGACTTGAAATTTGTCCCAGCCCAGGGCTTACAGTTAAATGACATTACTTTAAGTTTAGAAATGTTGGGTAGAGACATTACATTGAAACAAATGTATAAAAACAAAGGAATGAATGAGAGAGATCTGTTCAAAAAAACCCAGCGCATTCATACCGCAAAACAACACAATTGTAGACACATTTATCAAGGTATGTAAACAGGACATTTCAAAACACTTAATGAGTTGACAGAGAAAATATTTTAATGCTAGTTAAGAAGAAATGCTAGCTTTGAAACAAATGGAGATGAATCCAGACCTTGTAGTGAGGCCAGCAGATAAGGGAGGAGGTGTTGTTCTAATGAACTACGATGACTATAGAGAAAGAATTCTAAAACTATTACAAGATGAAACAGCATATAGATCAATCGCAGAGGGACAACTAGAACAAGTAATCATGAAGGTATGATTACTGTTATGTGAACTCAAGGAACAGAGCATAATAACAAAATAACTTCATGAATATTTATCAGTTTAAAGGCCACCCAAAACTTCACAAGGATCCTAATGATCCGCCGATGCGACCCATTATAGCAGGAGCAGGTTGGGTCACTGAACCAGCCTCAATATATGTTGAACAATTGAAAAGGGTTTTATGTAAGTCCCCAGCAGTTTTAAAAGACACCCAACATTTTATAAGTTTGTTAAATCGACATTTAAACACCAAAGAATAAGGGAAAAGGTATATGATGGCAATGATGGACATAAAGTATTTGTTTACATCTATACCTAATAATTACAGTCTGATGGCAGTTAGGAATTACCTTAGAAAGGTCAGTGACTTTGAAGAGAAAAACATTATGCTTATCAGTCAGCTTATGGAAGCCATACTGATAAGTAATGCCTTCCTATATGAAGAGAGGTTATGTATACAACAATGCGGAGTAGCCATGGGGACACCGTGTGCCAACTGTTATGTGAATATAGTGTTGGTACACTGGGAGGAAGCAAAATTACTCAATAACAATCCTTTTTGTGGCACACTTGAGACTATATCAAAGGTACATGGATATCTACATTCTTTGGCAGAGTGATGAAGAGAGGCTACAAGCAGTTCATGTATACTTAGAGGAGACTACGAACTTGAGATTTTTGTTGGACCATAGTATGTCCACAATTTGTTTTCTGGGCATGTGTGTTATACAAGATGACCAAGGAAAAATGGACACCACCCTGTTTAGGAAAGGCTGCTGGAGAAATAACATTCTACCAAGATCGAGCATGCATTCCAAGCATACACATCAGAACATCCTTAAGGGAAAGTTTTTAAGAATGTCCAGATTACACTCAAAGCAAACAGACTTTGGGAGAGCTACCTGTGATATGTGTCAACAAGTTCAAGAACATGGATATAGCACCACAGAAATTAACAAGGCATGTGAACTAACTCGAAAGAGAAGGGACAAAGAGGGACAACCTTATCTGTTATGAGGAAGAGAAGAGACTGAAGGAAACACCAACATAAATTCTTTGGGAGGTACAGACAAGAAGAATAAGGATTTAAGGATGACTCTGTCTTATTTAAGGGACAATAGTAATATATGTGACATTATAAAGAACAATTGGAAGATTTTGACTTCATGTGATGAAATCAAACAGATAGTGGGGGGAAGCGCCAAGATTTGCATTTAAAAATAATTAGAACCTGAAACAGCGTTTATGTGACAAAAACTCAGTTCTAACTAAGGTGAATTCAAACAAGAAAGGAACCTTTCCTTGTCAGAGATGTACAATCAATGTGTAAGCAAATCAACAAGGAAGAAAGTTACATCATTCCAATTAATGGAAAAAGCTATCACAGCAACGTCTATGTGGACTGCACAACAAAAAACACAGTGTACTTAGCAACCTGTGAATTCTGTGATAGTTACCAGACAATTTAAAGACATACTATCAAAACATCTTAGTGAAATTAGGTTTAGAGACTATCGAAATCCTTTATCAAGACATGTACGAGACGAGGGGCACTTTTTTACTTTTAGGGTGTTAAAACTCGTTGAAGATATGATAAGAGGAGGAGATTTGCACAATAAGGTGGAACTAAAAGAAATGTACTGGATTGGTGAATTAACAAGCCCACAAACTCCCAGGCTTGAACAGTAACTACCCCATAAAACCAGCCCTAAAGGGGCATAGGCCGAGGAGATGCATTTGATTGGTTAACATCATAGAACACCTATAGGACCATTAGAAAGGATGTGACTAAAATAATTGAACCTAATTGGCTGTTGTTTCTTTTTAAAATACCTCACTGAGAGTTCTTTAACTAGATCTGATGAAGGGTCTTTTAGTTTCCAAAAGCACTAATCACTCGAGTTTTAAAGTTTTACAATAAAGGAATTTGTATTTTTAAAGGATCGATGCTGCTTATTTGAAGTCCTGGCTGAGAAGACAGTGATGGTTGCTTTTATATATATATATATATATATATATATATATATATATATATATATATATATATATATATATATATATATATACACACACACACACACACACACACACACACATATATGTATATATATATATATATATATAAGTGTGTGTGTGTGTATATATATATATATATGTGTGTGTGTGTGTGTGTGTGTGTGTGTGTG
>NC_056748.1:1070877648-1070945290 GCF_019279795.1 Protopterus annectens
TAAAACAATAAAGAGCTGTGATGAATGACAGTGCAAAATGTAAAAGCAAGAAAGGCATATGATTCAATGCTGTATAATACAATTTTAAAACAGCAATGCAATATAATGGATATTTTGTGATAATATAACAATGAAATGATGGACCTATAATTAAAAAGTAAAAAAAAAATAAAAGGAGTATTCATTATAATATATAAACTATTAAACAAATAGCTGACATGCTGGTTGATATTCAGACTGTAGAAAAAAGAGGAGGTGACATAAGAACGGTAAGAAAAGAGAAAATAAAACAAGGCAGATAAATGAAAAAATACTGAAGTAGAAAGGTGAAAGTGAAGGTTAGTGACAGCATGTTATAGGTGAGAGAAGGAAGATGAAGCATAGCAGAGAAGATAAGGAATTCTTATGAAAAAAGTAGAGAAGTGAAGAAGTATATAAAAAACTGGAAGAGTAGATAAGGAAGTCTTATGAAAAAAGTATAGACGTGCAGAAGTATATAAAAAACTGGCAGAGTAGATAAAGATGTCTTATGAAAAAAGTAGAGAAGTGAAGAAGTATATAAAAAACTGGCAGAGTAGATAAGGAAGTCTTATGAAAAAAGTAGAGGCGTGAAGAAGTATATAAAAAACTGGCAGAGTAGATAAGGAAGTCTTATGAAAAAAGTAGAGAAGTGAAGAAGTACATAAAAATAACTGGCAGAGTAGATAAGGAAGTACATAAAAATAACTGGCAGAGTAGATACGGAAGTCTTATGAAAAAAGTAGAGAAGTGAAGAAGTACATAAAAATAACTGGCAGAGTAGATAAGGAAGTCTTATGAAAAAAGTAGAGACGTGAAGAAGTATATAAAAAAACTGGCAGAGTAGATAAGGAAGTCTTATGAAAAAAGAGAAGTAAATAAGTACATTTCCACATCATACTACATAGATAAAAAACCCATTTCCTTACTTATGTAAATTTCTCGCCCAACCCCCTGGCTTTCTGTCTAAATATACCATAAGCTGATTTTCTCTCACTTCATATTGCAATTCCTGTTTGTATTATCCTAACTTACCTTCAATTTCTTGATAAACTGGATAACACTTCCATAAATATTAAATCATTGTCATATAACTTGCATTTGATCTTCACCAATGTGTTCATATTATGTCTAATTTGGTCAGATTATTTAAACTGTAGTTGTTTTTTTTGCATTATTTTTAAATGCTGTAAAATTATTGTGCTTAAAGTGGTTTGTAGTACTTTGAAGCTTTTTTCCCTGAGCCACTGGTGAAAATGGGCTCCCACCTAGCTGGACTTTTCCAGTAATCAAATGTCAATAAATTAATGGATTAATGCAAGTCTTTTTCAACTGGACTCCACTGAATGCATGTCTACACTTTCAGGCTGACAACAGAGCATGTAATTTACCATCTCTTCCTCTGTATATCATATGGGTAGATCGCTATGCATGAATTTTATACATTTGCGCAGACATACCTGGACAATACAAAGGCAGTCTGATTCCAGTAGACTTGATCTCGGTGTGAGTGACGTATTCCATTGTAAATTGGCTGTACAGATTGGACTTATGCTGCAGTCAGTCAGTTATACCAAGAGCAATTTTTTTTTTAATTTGGACAAAAGTCTATAGCCTTTGCTTCTTCCATTCTTTCAAACATATTTTTAGTTAACTGGCTCAAGATAGTATTCTTGTCAACTTTGAACATTAACACACCTCTCAAGTGTCCAGATATTCACAGAATGTCCAGATTTTTGCCTCATATATGTTTGCTCTGTTCCACATAAAATTTGTGTTTTTCTGGATTTTTTTTTTTGCAAATCAGTGATGACTGAATTCACTATATGATGACAGGCATTTCAGTTTCAAACTTCATATTTTTCAGAAAATGTATAGTAACACAAGACCTTTTATTCTAACAACTTTCTAAGTTTATAGGTTCATAGGTTCATAGGAGATGACTAGGCTAACAGCTTAAGAGCCCTTGCAAGCCTAGCCAATATAATCCAGTTTTACCCAATATATGGCCCGGTTCCCCTTGAAATCGTCGACTTTCCAGAATGTCAGATTGTTTAACAGTGAGATGACAACAGTGAAGGTTTAAAGTAGTGAACTCCTGGAACAGTGAATTTTGCCTCCATGAAACTAACCACTTGGCCACCATGGTGACCTTTACCCTTTTCTCCACTGTAGTGCGATCTCGGCGTTCGTATATTTAGGTAGGGGGTGGGGGGGCAAAGCCCCCCACTTTGGTGGGTTTAATTTGTTTATGATGTTGTGGTCATTAGTGGTAGCCAAGTGATTAGTTTCACAGAGGCAAAATTCTCCATTCCAGGAGTTTGCTGTTTTAAACCTTCACTGTTGTTGTCTCACTGTTAAGTGAATCGACATTCTGGTAAGTTGATGATTTAAAGTAGAACCATGACCCCTAGAGGCAAGAGGATGGCATAGGTTTATGCCTATGCCTTGAGTATGTTACAGATTGCCCTTGTCCTTAGGTATTACCCCAGGTGTGAATTTAAGATTCCCCATCTATTTATCCAAACTGTGTTCAAAGAGAACCAGAGAAAGGCTCTGCTTAATATGAATTGGAAGCCTGTTCCAAAGAAAGGGCAATCTCTGAGATGCATATCTGTCTCTCCAGCATGTTTTTTTTTTAGTTGATGACTAAGTTTAGATCCCTAGATCAGGTAACTCTTGTGCTGTTTGACTTGTGGATGTGTAGTGGCTGAATTTGTGAGTGCCTTGTAAATCAGGCATAGGTCATGCCTTAAAAGCTGGTATGAGACAGAGTAAAGTGATAGGGCTTTTAGTCTATCTGCATAGGACATGTTTGCACCTTGTATTTTTTTTTTTTTTTTGTGAGGAACCTCTCGCGTTGCTCCAGCTGCTGTAAGTGCCTAGACAATAACATGCTAAATGGTGCATTGTACTCAAATATTGGTTTAATAAGGGCTGAGTACAGTAGGGCTATAATTTCCTTGGATCTGGATGCCATACCTTTACTTAAAAGTTGTGCTACATAGGAGGACTTCCTCACCACTGTGGACACATGACAGTCAATGTTCAGGCTATTATCTGTGTACCTAGATCTCTCACCTCTGATTCTACTCTTAGGGGTGTGCTATTGATGCAATAAGCAGAGATATTTGTTTTTGCAAAGGGTATGATACTGAATTTTTTCACATTTAGTTTTAGGCCATGGTTCTGGCACCAATCAGTTGTCTGATCTAGATGTTCCTGTAGGACATCTACATTGTTGTGGGATTCAGTGATTACTACCAGTTTGTAGTCATTAGCAAACTTTATCATCTACAGACCTTCCACATTAGCCTTGACTTTAGAGAAGTATATTCCAAACAGGAGTGGTCCCAGCACTGAGCACTGTGGCATGTCACTAGTAAGTGGCCTCTTGATCAATCTGGATTCACCCTGATTAACCATGTGTCCTGTATGTGAGCCAACTGGCAGTCCATCTGGTGACATATGGATTTATGCCCAATTTTGTGAGTTTATTTATAATTCCTGAGTGGGGAATTGTGTCAGATGCCTTGACTATCGTAAAGAAATCCACCAGATTCAGTAGGCATGACCTGCCCTTGACAAAGGTGAATTGGGTTGGGTCCAGTGTTTGGAGGTTTCCTATATCATTATTTATTAGGTTCATGATTATACTTTCCATAACCTTACATGTAAGACTACTCAAACTTATGGGTCTGTAATTTCCCATGTCAGTAGATGGCCCTCCTTTATGCAGATGGATGAAAAAGCCATTCTGGAGGTTGTGGTTAAATAGAGATCCTATTGGGCCTGACAAGTCCTGATTTGAGCTGTTTAAGATGTTTAAGATGGCTTTAGGTTTAGAGAGTGCAGGCACAACCTGTTCTTTGGCGATAATTGGTGGTAGAGTGATGAAGGGTATCAGGAATATTTAAAATTTGTCTCTATTTTTGGGGTTTTGTCCCTCATTATTTTTGGCTTTGTCCAAATGTTTTGTGTCAAGAGGTTGAGAACTATGAACATTAAGGCTTAGGCAAACTTAATTCCTCCCTGAAGAAAAACTGAAATTTAATTTCTTACTTGACTGATTATTTTTGCTATGACCAGATTTTCATTGCCACATCTTTTAGCAAGTACATTCCAAATCGGCCTCAGTGCACCTATAAAATTATTTTACCTTTTCATCTGTCATTGGCAAATGCAGTAGCACCCAACTAGTTTCTAGTAGGTCTTCAGTCTGTTCTGGTGAATATATTCTGCTATATGTTTATACTATAAGGAGTTCCTTGCCTAGCCTGTCTTGTACTAACATCTCATATTGTGCAGATTGATCAACACCATCTGTAGTCTCAGAGATGTCTTGTGGAAAGATTTTCTGAATAAAGTTTGGCAGGATTTATAAGCTGTTCTGCTTGAACTTCTTCGCCATACCATGTATATAACTGTGGCCTTAGGCAACGTGGCCGTTATTCTGTAGGATTGCACCTCCTATAACATATGACAGGCATCCACTTGTAATACAACCAGTTTATTTCACATCACAGTAGTTGCATGTCAGTTTGTTATTATTTGATAACCGGGTAGGTGGGCTGCTCCTGCCGACCTTTTCATCTATGAACTGGGCAAAAAGGCAGAAAAATGTTACATTGCCAAAAATATTACTAAAGAAATATCAGTGAATCGGGTAAGTGGCAACATACTCTTAACTACACACAAAAATGTTACTGAAGATTCAGTGCAAATTTTATTACTAGTGTTTAGCTACCAGTTTCTTAAGTGTTTCAGAATTATGCCCTGATCATGATTCTATTCCTGAGCTGTGCCTCGCCCAAACAACTTTTTTTTTTAGATATATATAGTCATATCTGCATTTAGTGAAAAAAATATAGGCCATAAACTTTGTAAGAAATATTTGTTTCTGACTTTGACATTTGTTGTGTTAGAGAAATCTACTGTGTTTTGACCTAGAGTTAAGCTGCATGTAGAATGCTCTAATAGGAAGGCTACCAGCTTGGTTTAATAAGCACACACAGATACTCACACACACACACACACACACACACACACACACACACACACACACACACACACACGCATATTTTTTTTTCTGGGGATGAAGGAGCATGATCCCTCCAGGTTTAAATGTCTGATAACGTTGGAACCTCTTGAGAGTCATTGTTCTGAGCTGTGATCTTGCAGGGATTTAGATATTAGCTTGCTTAGTCCTATTCTCAGTCACATGAGACACAGCTGTTCACAGTGTACTCACAGTCGTACTGTGGCTGTCTCTAAGTCTGGCTTTAGTCTCTCTGGCATTACAATATGACTGACAGCGATCCTTCTTGATTCTCTTACCTTTCCTCAGCGCTTGATTAATTTAAATCGTACGGTTACAGGTTTTCAGTAGTTGTACCAGTATATCATATTGTTTTTATGTCTGATGACATACAACAAGAGCATCTTTTGTTTTCCTAACACATTCTAAGTCGTTCTTCTGCAGCGACTCTTGGAAATTCTCTTAAGGGCATGTTAAGTGTACACAGCCTAGGACTTTCTTTGGTTCGCTTTCTCTGCCACAATACATTTTTTGGATCTAATGTAGGAAACAGATGAGCATTTGGCACATAATAACACCATTTCATCATCTATAAGCATTGAGTACTGCTGTGATTTACTCAGTTTATTCATATATTCTGATTTCATGCAAATCCAACTTTTGTCCTGCTTCACAGGACTGATTATGTTAATCACCAATTCTTCTGGCTTTGCCTGTTTCTCAATAGCACTTAAGCGTTCCATTCACTTTTATGATTTGATCAGTTCAATTGATGGGATGGATCGGCACAAGATTAGGGAAAACTGGTGGGACACAATTAAGGCCATAATGAAAGAAAAACATTTTCTTTCTTGCCCAGACTCTCCCCACCACTGCAGTTCTGGTGGTCATACCATTCCTGTACATCTTGGGCTTGTTTTATTTACTTACTACTGTTCCTTTTGCTGCATCATAATAAGAACCCTCAGCTATCTGGCAACCTTCTCTTTTTGAAAAGGGCCTTAGTCACCTACAACTAAGACCTACAGTGGAGACAGTACATAAAATAAATCATCTCCATATTTGCAGGAAAAGCTGACCAGCTACAGTCCCACCAGTACCAACCCTGCTGCTCTAAGCAAACCAAAACCCCTCAGCTATCTAGTAGTTTCCACTTTTTGAAAAGGGCCTTACTCACCTACACTTAAGAGCTATGGTGGAGAAAATACATAAAATAGAAAATCTCCGTATTCACAGGAAAAGGTGACCAGCTACAATCCCACCAGTTCCAACTCTACTGCTCTAAGTGAAGCAAAGTATGATAAATAAATCCTGAAATATTGCTGCCTTTTAATGTCTGTTAATTCTGTTAGTGGATCATACCATCAGAACTTACCCCCCTCCTCTTCTATTTCTATGAAATACTCCTTAGTCCCTTGTCTACTCACTGTATTCTATTCTTACTCAGTTCCATAACAACATATCTCTACTGTAATTGTTAGTTTTCCCTCTCTTTGTCTGATGCTCTTTGTTCGATCATCTCACCCTGCTCTTCTAACTTTTCTTTCCCTAGGCTTCTGGCCAGCTATCTTCTTATCTCCTGAATCATTCTATTGAAAACTCCACTCTCACCATCACTACTCACTTCACTGATAGTTTTTTGTTAGTCAGAGCTCCTTCTGCTTGGTGTAGCTCGGCTAGTTTATCACTCTATGGCCCCCCATTACCTGAACGCCCACACTCCCATGATGCACTGTGACATATAAATTCTCTTCCAACCATTTGGAGTCATCTCTTATCTTCTTTCCTGCCCAGACTCTCCCAGACACTGCAGTTCTGGTGGTCATACCGTTCCTGTGCATCATGGGCTTGTGTTATTTGTTTACTACTGTTCCTTTGGCTGTATCATAACAAGGTAAAACTTTATTCAGTGTTATTACTTACTACAGTTTTTTTGTTGTATCATACCAAGGTAACGTTTTATTTTGAATGCTGTACTTGCTACTTATATATTTTTTTGTATCTTGCTCTGTGAAGATGCTAGGCATTTTGTGCTGCTGTTCCTATTGTTTTACACTCTGACCTGGGTCTGAGTAACCCATCTTAGGCTACTGTTGTACTGACTCCTGGTAAACTGCAACCAGCACATGACCATCCCTGTTTTTGACCGTCCCTGCTTTAGTTAACTATTAGTTTATACTTTCCCTGCCCATAATTATTTTGGTCACTGTTGTTAAGAGAAGCGCATATCAGGTATTTGCCCCTGGCAACTATCTGTGTTTTTGTCCTACACAGCATTGAACACACACTGAGCTTCCACCACTCAGGGCTGTGCATAATCTGGTCGGCTAGCTTTTTGGCACCTTTCCTTCACCCCTACCTTAACTGTTAATAACTTATTAGCATCTTCTCCCTATTCTACAACCATAGTACCTTTGACCTCGAGGAGTACTAGTCTAGCGTAGCTTACTGCCTCCTTCCAGTAAACACAAACAGTGCTAGATCCAGTGCATTTATTTCTTTCCTCAGATACTCCCATATTCTGGACCTGAGCTCTGCATTAAAGCGCTGAGTTCCAAACTAGCATAGTACATACTCAACTTTGTCACTGGCCGCTCAATCACACAGTTGCATTTGCTTTGCCTGGAGTCATAACTATCTTTTTTTCTTTTTTAAATCATACTACTGCTGTGCCATTTTATAAAAGTTGTTCGTCTGTAGACTGTATTTTACCTTGCATAATATTTTATTTTTGTGCTCTCTATAGTGCATTTTGGTTGCTTGGTTACCTAGTCAGCCTGCTACAATGTAAATTGTGCCTGAAACTGATTTTATGTTGCATGTACCAGCCTGATATTACAGTGTTAATTGCTACATTTTGTTATACTAAGCTGCTAACCACTTGTATTCCACTCTATTTTCTTTTTTTCCCTGTTTCTCTCACTTTTTCCCACACTAGTACTTAGTCATCTTTCTTGACATACTCCCATAAACTCTTAGTGCCCCTCCTCTATCCCCCTCTATTTCTCTCTCTCATCTCCGCCCTACTCTCCAATACTACCCATCTAACTTCTTCTCTCTTTAATTTTGCAGAACCCTCAGCTATCTGGCAGTTTCCTCTTTTTGAAAAGGGCCTTAATCACCTACACCTGAGACCTATGGTGGAGACAATACATAAAATAAATCATCTCCATCTATGCAGGAAAAGCTGACCAGCTACAGTCCCACCAGTTCCAACCCTGCTGCTCTAAGTATGTTAAATAAATCCTGAAATATTGCAGCCTTTTAACCTCTATTAATTCTGTTAGTGCACAGTACCAACAGAACTTGTTCTCCCCCCTCCTATTTCTGTGAAATACTCCTTAGTCACTTGTCTACTCACTGTATCACCTCACTGATAGTTTTTTGTTAGTCAGAGCTCCTCCTGCTCGGTGTAGCCCTGGGCCATTCACCCTCGCTATGATCAGGATCATTCTACTCCCCTACTCTAACCCCATTCTCACCCACCCCCCATATAATTTCCTTTATACCTAAACAGACAATTTCCACAGCCCTAACCCCTCCCTTTCCTACCCTCATCATCCAATACCTGGTAACCTATTCACCCAATCCTTATTTCATCCACACCAATAAGACTAACTACATACACCCAGCTCCACCTCCTTTCTAAATTACATCTGTTTTTGTCTCCTACTCCCTCTCACATACCTCCTCGTATCTCACTAACCCATACTTCTTTCCACTGAACCTATCATGTATCCAACTATCCTCTATATACCTCCTTTAGTACTACTTTACTTACTCACCTCCTACAATTTTCAAGTTATAACTCATCATACTTCCTACATCTACCCAGACAAATACTTTTGCATTACCACAGCACTTTTTCATAATCTCCACATCCATATTCTCATTAAATACTCCAATACCTAAAAATCAAACTTCTTCTTCCCCCTTGGTTTCTCCAAAGAGCAAAATTAGATACTTCATCTTTTGACCAGCTCTCTACAGCACTAACACCTGACTTAAAACTCTATACTAATATCAGGTGATGTCCATCATAATCCAGGCCTAAACTGTCCTCCTCCTACCAACCACCCAACAGACCCAGTCAATGACCCCCCCCCCAAACAAAAACTCTATCATTTTACTCTATGAACATTAAAAGTCTTCTGAACAAAGTTACTGAATTCCATGCCTGGATGTTATCCCGCTCTCCTGATATTATTACCCTCACCAAAACTTGATGAAAACCAACTAACCTAGACAAAGGCTTTCTCCCACCAGGGTATAATGCACTCCGACTCAACCACCAAAAGAAAAAATGTGGTGGAGTGGCCATTACCTACGTTAACTTTTTTACACTCACCCTGCTTGACAAACCAACACCACCTTTTCACCCTGCTGAACTGCTATTTGGCAACCTCAAAATTAATGGCCATCTGAAAATTACAGCTGCTGCAATACATATTCCCCCTAGCAATAACCACCTCCTTTTACAACACATCCTCTCTTGGCTTGCTCAAAACAGACATAATGAAACCATTCTTCTTCTAGGGGACATCAACATTAATTGGCAGCCCCTCTGCTCACCTCACTACACTATGAGTTTCAACTTGCATGGTTTCTCCCAGCTAATCTCTACTCCCACCCACACCAACAAAGCATACAACTCCAGCACACTTATCAACTGGATATTAGTCTCAGACCCACTTAAATATCACAACCCTGAAACTCTGCCAGACTCACTTAGGGATCATTGCCCAATAAAACTTCTTAGATTCTCATTCCATTTCCCCAGACCACACAGCTACATTGAATGTCATAAGTTATCTAACTTTGACACTGATACTTTTAATACTCTCATCCCCAAAGTTAATTGGACTTCCTTGTTCCACCTCCATCTTGATGATGCTGTCATCTTCTTCAACTCTACTTTTCTAAACATACTTAACTCTCTAGCACCCAGCCAATGGAGATGCACGAGCCAGTACATTTCTTTGTGCCGGTCCCAAGCCCGGATAAATGGGGAGAGTTGCATCAGGAAGGGCATCCGGCATAAAACTTCACCAAATCATTCATGCGGACAGCAGTAAATATTTCCATACCGGATCGGTCGAGGCCCAGGTTAACAATGACAGCCACCAGTACTGTTAGCCAACAGGGTGTTGGTGGAAATTGGGCTACTGTTGGCTGAAGGAGGAGAAGAGAGGGAAGGCATGGCCGAAGGCAGGAAGAGAGGAGAAAGGCTAGGACTGTGGTAGTGAGGGTTGGAACTTTGAATGTTGACAGTATGACTGGTAGAGGGAGAGAGCTAGCCGATATGATGGACAGAAGGAAGGTTGGTATATTGTGTGTGCAACAGACCAGATGGAAGGGGAGTAAGGCTAGGTGTATCAGAGGTGGGTTCAAATTGTTTTATCATGGTGTGGATGGGAGGAGAAATGAACAGTATGCTAAGAGTGATTTGGAGGTGAAAAGAGTATCGGATAGAGTGATCTTTATGAAGCTGGAAATTGATGGTGTAATGATGAATGTTGTTAGTGCATATTTTCACAAGTTGGGTGTGCGATGGATGAGAAAGAAAAATTTTTGAGTGGGTTGGATGAAGTGGTAATGACTGTACCCAAAGGAGAGAGAGTGATGACTGGAACAGATTTCAACGGGCATGTTGGTGAAGGGAACAGAGGGGATGAGGAAGTGATGGGTAGGTATGGTGTTAAACAAAGGAATGCAGAAGGTCAGATGGTAGTGGATTTTGCAAAAAGGATGGACATGGCTGTGGTGAATACATATTTTAACAAGAGGGAGGAGCATAGGGTGATATACAAAAGTGGAGGAAGATGCACACAGGTGGATTATATCTTATGTAGGAGGGCCAGTTTGAAGGAGATTGGAGACTGTAAAGTGGTGACCGGGGAAAGTGTAGTTAGGCAGCATAGGATGGTGGTTTGTAGGATGAGGTTGGTGATGAAGAAGAGGAGGAGGAGTGTAAGGGCAGCATCAAGGATCAAATGGTGGAAATTGAAAAAGGGTAATTGTGAGGTGGAGTTCAGGGAAGAGTTAAGACAGGCACTGGGTGGCAGTGAAGAGTTACCAAATAGCTGGGTAACTACAGCAGAGCTAGTAAGGGAGATGGCTAGAAAGGTGCTTGGTATGACATCTGGACAGAAGAAGGATGACAAGGAGACATGGTGGTTGAATGAGGAAGTACAGGAGAGTATACAGAGGAAGAGGTTGGCAAAGAAGAAGTGGGATTGTCAGAGAGATGAAGAAAGTAGACAGGAGTATAAGGAGATGAGGTGCATGGCAAAGAGAGAGTTGTTGAAGGCTAAGGATAAGGCATATGAAGAGTTGTATGAAAGGTTGGACACTAAGGAGGGAGAAAAGGACCTGTACCAATTGGCTAGACAGAAGGACCAAGCTAGGAAAGATGTGCAGCAGGTAAAGGTGATAAAGGATAATGAGGGAAACATACTCACAAGCGAGGAGAGTGTGTTGAACAGATGGAAAGAGTACTTTTAGGGGTTGATGAATGAAGAGAATGAGAGGGAGAGAAGGTTGGATGATGTGGGGATAGTGAATCATGAAGTGCAATGGATTAGCAAGGAGGAAGTAAGGATAGCTATGAAGAGGATGAAGAATGCAAAGGCTGTTGGTCCAGATGACATACCTGTGGAAGTATGGAGGTGTTTAGGTGACATGGCAGTGGAGTTTCTAAGCAGATTGTTTAATGAAATCTTGGAAAGTGAGAGGATGCCTGAGGAATGGAGAAAAAGTGTTTTGGTACCAATTTTTAAGAATAAGGGTGATGTGCAGAGCTGTAATAACTACAGAGGGGTTAAATTGATCAGTCACAGCATAAAGTTATGGGAAAGAGAAGTGGAAGCTAGGTTAAGAAGGGACATGATGATTAGTGATCAGCAGTATGGTTTCATGCCAGGAAAGAGCACTACAGATGTGATGTTTGCTCTGAGAGTGTTGATGGAGAAGTACAGAGAAGGTCAGAAGGAGTTGCATTGTGTTTTTGTACACTTAGAGAAAGCATATTACAGGGAGCCTAGAGAGGAGTTGTGGTATTGTATGAGGAAGTCTGGAGTGTCAGAGAAGTATGTAAGAGTGGTACAGGATATGAACAAGGGTAGTGTGACAGCGGTGAGGTCTGCATTGGGAGTGACAGATGTGTTTAAGGTGGAGGTGGATTACATCAAGGATCAAATCTGAGCCCTTTCTTATTTGCAATGGTGAAGGACAGGTTGACAGACAAGATCAGACAGGAGTCTCCGTGGACTATGATGTTTGCAGATGACATTGTGATCTATAGTGAGAGTAGGGAACAGGTGGAGGAGACCCTGGAGAGATGGAGATATGCTCTAGAGAGAAGAGGAATGAAGGTCAGCAGGACTAAGACAGAATATATGTGTGTGAATGAGAGGGAGGATAGAGGAATGGTGAGGATGCAAGGAGTAGAGGTGGTGAAGGTGGATGAGTTTAAATACTTGGGGTCAGTAGTTCAGAGTAACAGTGAGTGCGGAAGAGAGGTGCAGAAGAGAGTACAGGCAGGATGGAGTGGGTGGAGAAGAGTGTCAGGAGTGATTTGTGACAGACGAGTACCAGTAAGAGTGAAAGGGAAGGTCTACAAGAGGGTAGTGAGACCAGCTATGTTATATGGGCTGGAGGCAGTGGCACTGACAAAAAGGCAGGAGTCAGAGCTGGATGTGGCAGAGTTAAAGATGTTAAGATTTGCACTTGGTGTGATGAGGGTGGACAGGATTAGGAATAAGTATATTAGAGGGTCGGCCCAGGTTGGAAGGTTTGGAGACAAAGCCAGAGAGGCAAGATTACGTTGGTTTGGACATGTACTAAGGAGGGATGCTGAGTACATTGGGAAAAAGATACCAAGGATGAAGCTACCAGGTAACAGGAAAAGAGGAAGGCCTAAGATAATGTTTATGGATGTGGTGAGAGAGGACATGCAGGTGGTTGGTGTGACAGAGCAAGATGCAGAGGACAGGAAGAAATGGAAATAGATGATCCGCTGTGACGACCCCTAACGGGAACAGCTGAAAGATGATGATGATGATGATGACTTAAATCTCTAGCACCTATACACACTGTATGTGTCAAAACTAACATGTCCCCCTGTTTAACCAATGCCACTCACTCCTTAATGAAAGCTAGAGATAGAATGTGGAAAACCTGGGTTAAAACATACCTCCCCATATACCTGAACAAATACAAAGAACTCAGAAACCTTACTAAAAGGCAAGTAAAAAAGACAAAAGGGACTACTATAATAATCTATCCATCTGTCAGAGATCTAATCCTAAGAAATTCTGACACACAATTAATCAAATACTCCACCCTGGTAAGCCCTCATCTCCAAACCCCTGCCCTACTAATACACACCTTGAAACTGCATCACAATTCAACACCTACTTCATAGAATCTATCAGTAAGCTGACAAGTTCTATCCCCTCTAAATCCAACACAAATACTCCTCCTCACCATCCTTCTACCCAAAATAATGCTAACACCTTCGTCCTTAAACCCATACCTACTAGATACATTAAAATTTTACTTTGCAAACTAAAACCCTGCTCTGCATCTACAGACTGCCTACCTCCTCACTTTCCTCAGCTAGCAGCTGACTCTGTTGCCCTCCCTATTTCTACTTCAATTAATTGGTCCATCATTGAATCTGTTTCCCTCTATGTGGAAAGAATTTTATACCCTACCTATTCACAAAGGGGGTAACTCAATTAAAATCCCAAACTTCAGACCCATAGTCATCCTCTCACCTCTTTCAAAAATACTTGAGAAATATGTGCACAACCAAGAAATGGAACACCTACTTCAGGAAAATCTGCTTACCCAAACAACAACACAGCTTTCATCCTAAGCATAGCACAACTACTGCCCTACTATCCTTTATCAATACCATCTCTCAGGCCAGGGACAACAACAAACTAGTGTCATACTTATTCCTCGATCTTTCCAAAGCATTTGACACAGTGTCTCATGGCAATCTTTTGGACAAACTCACTAATCTCAATTTCTTCCCCCCTGCTACTGTCTGGTTTTACAGTTACCTCTCCAACCGACTGCAGTCAGTTAAATGGCTCTCCGCTCTCTCCCGTCCACTCCCTGTCAAAATGGGTGTCCCCCAAGGATCAATTCTTGGACCATTACTCTTTAATATTTTCACTAATTTACTTTACACAGCCTGCCCCCAGTCTACTTTTATCCAATATGCTGGCTCTACTGTCATCACCATAGCAGACACCCCACCTGACTTACATTCCATTACTCAGAAATCCTTCAGTTCCATTCAGTCTTGGCTATCCCACAACCAGCTAATTCTAAATGCTAAAAAGACTAAGCTCTTACTTTTAATCCCCGAAAGCCTAAACAACCTCAAGTCCACCTTCACTATCCACTCTCTAGACAATACACCCATCCTAGATGAACCCTGCACTAAACTTGTAGGGGTCTTAATTGATGACCAACTGAAATTTGATTTGCACATCATCAACTGCATTAAAAAAAAACATCAAAAACTTGGCCTCCTATACAGAAACAAAAAATACCTATCCAACAACGCCAAGATTACCCTTTCTCACACCTACCTCCTACCAAGCCTAATATACAGCTCCCAGATCCTCTCCACCTCCAAACCACCCCCTAACCAAACTAGAACATACCTATAACAAAATGACTAGATTCACTGCTAATCAAACTTACACATCCCACCACTGTCTCTTTAAAACCCTTAAACTGGCTGGAACTCCCCCACCTGCTTCTCCTCTCGCAACGTCAGATTATTCACTCTGTCCTTTACCAACCTTCTTTCTGTCCTAGCTTAGCACCTCTCCTCTCCTCATACACCCCCCTCTAGGTCCCTTTGAAGCTCAGACCAAAACCTACTACACACCTACAAACCCAAGAGCAAATATGATCAAAACCTCTATAGCTATCACCCTGCCATCTCTTGGAACAAACTTCCACTAGAAGTTCGATCTCTTAAACAACCAAAAGTATTCAAATCTGCTGTAAAAGACTTACTAAAACAACATTGTGTATGCCACTGTACTCACTTCCCTTAAACTTCCATCCTTTCCTATCCCTAATCCTCTGTCAGCATCTTACTTGTTCCAATCTCACATTCTACAACCATCTATCTTTCTCCCTTAACTTGATTATTTTACTCTTTCGCTCCATCTTATTCGTCCGTACTAATATAGCCCCTGCTTATCTTTTCATATCACTACTATAGGGCTGTACCTACAAGTGCATTATTCTTTTTTCTGTCTATGTTAATGTATTTCCTAATGTAATGTCAACACACTTCCTTCACAAGTTATCGAAGATTGCACTTTTTTCTCTAGTTAGAATATTAGACATTTTTTTGTATACTTTAAGCTTAAGCATTGTTAACACTTTCTTTGTACTATTTTGCTTAATGTAAATACTGTGGACATTTTCTCCCCGGGCCTCTGCTGAAAAACGGCTATCAGCTCAGCAGGACAATCCCAGTCAACAAATGTAAAATAAATAAATAAAATGATGAATATCACATGGGATCACCCATTACTAATATGTCAAAAAATAGATGTGAGAAAACCAGATATAGTAGTCCAGAGACTACAGTGTCTTATGTACAGAGAGACACAAAGTCATAAAATACCAGGATTTGTAGGCAGAAACAACAGCAATGTGGAAGAAGGATACCCAGACAGTTCCAGTAGTAGCAGGAACAATGGGTTTCATAAAAAAGAATTTACAATCCTACTTAGATATGTTGCCAATACATGTAAATCTGTATGAATTGCAGAAGGAGTCATTACTGGGCACATTGTGGGTGCTGTGAAGAGTATTTCTGGCTAACATCAAAGACTGAAACAATACATGAACTTTAATCAGACTTTGACATAGGAATGGAGTCCATTCCTGTCATGGTATTAGAAACTCAAAAGACTTGGAGAAATTAAAAAGGAAAACTTATGATAATAAAAGGAATGAAAAAAGTAGAGAATAAAGAGACAGAGGAACTGTAGCAAAGAATGGGAAGGTTGCACTCAGAAGCAGGGAGAAATGAGGATAATGTGGGGGAATGCAGAGAAAGAAAGAATATAGTAAGTCTTGAATTTATGGGTAAAATCACATCAGAGCAGGAAACTAGTACAGAACTGGCTACTGGTGGGTGGTAGAAGGGATGCACGGGAAAATAGCAAGGCCAAAAAGTAAAAGATGTGATGAATGGAGAGGATACAAAGAATAAAAGGTAAGGAAGGAAAGTGCATAGAGAAAGTTGCGGAAATGAGAGAAGCACGTAGATAATATTACATGCACATTTAGAAGCATAAAGGAGGTCATTAGGTCACAACAGAAGGGTAGCTGGGGTGGCGTAAAGGAGGCAGTCATGACTGGTACAAGGTATTAGGGGGCATGATCGGCAGTAGTACAGTGCTGGCATTCATTTCCATATGGACATTAATTTGCTGTCAGGGCAGCAGACTGAAGGGGTATCACGATGAGGAACATAAATGGGCACTAGATAAGCCAACTAGGGCTCTGGGTCACAGAATAAAACTAAGAAAGAAACATGGAAGGACACATTGAAATGAGGATCAAGGAAGGACAGGGAGAAATAGAGCCATAACAGAGAAGTGATAGCTAGGTGATATATAATAGGAAAGTGAGAAGTTAGGAGGATTAGACAACACCTTCTGGAATTCTACAGGTGCTTATGAAAAAAGGCATGGAATGTGATCGAGAAGGAATACGGTTAAATGCAGGACATGGAAAACATCTAACAGCATGAGAACAGCAAGGGTAAAAGTAATCCCAAAAGAGGGATGGCGACAGAAATTGCCCATATCCCTGATCAATGTAGATGTAAAAAAGTTTAAGAAAATACTAGATGCTAGCATAGAAGACATTTTGCAAAGAAAAATACAGAAAAGGTAAACTAAATTCATAAATGGCAGTAAAGCAAAACTGATAGGAATTAATGAAAATCATGCTCAGAGAGGAGCAGAATAAAATGGGGGCATAGTGCTCTTCGATCTGTACAATACTTTTGACAGGATAAGGTGGGACTTCCTATGGGAAACTCATTGGCAAAGATAGGTAGGAGAGAAGTTTGTCAGATGGGAACAGACTATATATCAAAACCCAGAGATAGAAGCACTCATCAGCATAGGAAGCCTCAGAAAGAAGAATAAGCAAAGATGCCCAATTTCTCCTGCTTTAGTAGTAGAGAGCTATCTCAGAGTTCAGATGTAATAAGCTAATCCGTCAGGAAAGCACGAGGAGGTAATATCCAGTTTTACACTCTACATGGATGACTGCACGCTAACATCAGAGGAGGTGGAATTTTCACTGGGGATAGTGCAAGAGATATTCAAGAAGTTTAGAGATATTTTAGGGCTGTGCTACAATAATGAGAAAACAGTGGTAGTAGGGGTAGGAAGAGATCAAAAGGAATAGGAGGACTGGAGAAATAAAACAGGTGGAATTCCCCAAAGAAATAGGTTTACACATAGGGAGCACAGTGGATGAGATGGTAGGGAAAAATCTGGAGGCAATGACTTAGAAGAAAAATAGATTTCTATGGGGAAGACTTACACTATGCTAGGCAGAGTAGGCATGGTTTGACTGATGTTATGTGGATCCTGCAGACAGAAGTACAGCAGTTTCAAAAGGAAACAGATGATGTGGGGAAGAAGGTGGAGTGTGTGAGCAAAGAGAAAATGAGGATGCTTAGGAATGGGGGGAGTCTCTCACAAGTTTTCACTTTTAACTTAAAGGGAAAATTATATATATGATGGAAACAGAAGAGAAGGAAGAAAAACAGAGAGCAATGCAGAAAAAGAGAATGTGAACAAGTATATAAAAGATTATGAATGAGGCAGCATTAATAGAACTATCCTTCTTGAAATGGTCGGAAGAGGCTACAAAAAAGGTGGAGAGAAGAAATAGACAACAAAAATAAGGGAAAATAATGTAAAGATTTGGGAACATAAGGCAAGAGGGGGAATGATGAAGTGCAGAAAAAGAAAGAGAAGAGAGATTCCAAACAATGGAGGAAGTAAGGCAAGAGTAGATAGTGCCATAAGTGCAGTGGTACAGCGATCAGGTAATAAAGGAAACATGGAAACAAAAGAGAAAAGCACTACAGAAGAACGGGAAGAGAATGTAGAAGGCAAAACAAGAAAGAATAGTTCCCTCAAGTAAGAACATAGAAAGCAAAACAAAAAAAGAATAGTTCCCTGAAGTAAGAACACAGAAGGCAAAACAAGAAAGAATAGTTCCCTGAAATAAGAACACAGAAGGCAAAACAAGAAAGAATAGTTCCCTGAAGTAAGAACACAGAAGGCAAAACAAGAAAGAATAGTTCCCTGAAGTAAGAACACAGAAGGCAAAACAAGAAAGAATAGTTCCCTGAAGTAAGAACACAGAAGGCAAAACAAGAAAGAATAGTTCCCTGAAGTAAGAACACAGAAGGCAAAACAAGAAAGAATAATTCCCTGAAGTAAGTGGAAAAAGTTAGGGAATGGATGAGTAAAATGGAAAAAGAATCATAAAAAGTTTGGAAAAGCTAGAAGGGTGGACAGCAGATGAAGGAAAGTGGCATAATGTAGTAAGATTCATGATACAACTAGATAAAGCACATAGGATGTGCAACAAAAGTCTGAAAAGTATGCCCAGATATCACCTTACACCACAGAAGAAAGAAAAGGAAGTCAAAAAAGAAAGATACAGATGTTGGAGATACCAAACATTGGAGGCAGGTATGATACATACAGGGGTGGCTCGTGCTATTGGGCTGCAGGACTACACCCCCCCCAGCTGTACAAAAGAAAAGAAATGAATAAAAAACAAAAAAAAAAAAAAAAGAAAAGAAAAAAAGAAATAAAAACAAATGTGAGTCTCCGAAACTCACGCATGCACACTCACAGCATTTCCCGAGCCTGGACTGCTACTGAACCAGTCCGGAGCATGCGCACAGATACAGACTGCTGGTAAGACAGCCTGCAAAAGCAAAAATCCCAGATGTCTATGCAGTTGCAACTGCATAGACTGGAAGGAGATCGGACTGCAACATCTGCAGACTGGAGCCCGCTCTCATGGGAAGGACAGGACATTGGCTCTCTCACGGGGCTTTTGTGTTTGAAACTGGAGCTTTTGGCTGAAACTTGCCTTCAGGTACTACTTGTTTATAATAACAGAAAGGTGGGCGTGGTGTGTGTAATGCCCCAATAGCTAGAAAGAAGTCAAGAAATATACCTGGTGGCTAGACTCAAACCCTATACCTTTGGAGAAGGTAGTAAAAGCTTGAATTACCTATCCACCAACACTTGTGAAACTTTTGTCTCATTTTTGTTCTGTTCCTCATAAAATCTGTGTTTTTTCTGGATTTTGAATTCACTAAATAATTACAGGCATTTGAATTCAGACTTCATATTCTTTAGAAAGTGCATGGTAACACAAAGCCTTTTATTCTAGCAATTGTCTGTTTATAAGATCAATATTTGAAGTTTGCCCCTATTTTTGGGGCTGTATTCCCCCATTATTGGCTTTGTCCAGGTTTTTTGTGCTAACAGGTTGAGAGCTATGGTGAGAACTGAATTCACTGAATATGTTTGGGGGCTGTATTCTCTCATTATTGGCTTTGTCTAGGTGTTTTGTGCTAAGAAGTTGAGAGCTATGGTGAGAACTGAATTCATTAAATGATAGCCATTTAAGTTTCAGTCTATATGTCTTTCAAGAAACAGTGGATCTGGCATAGTGGTATGTTGTTCTGATTGCAGTACACAGGGTCCTGGGTTCAACCCTTGGCAGTAACATGTGTAGTGGTAAAACAGCATTTTATTCTAGCAACTTTCCAAGATTATGCAAGCAATGTTTAAAATGTGTCCCTAGTTTTGGGGCTTCTGTCCCCCCCAATACATTTTGGCTTTTTCAAGATTTCTTGTGCTTCTAAGTTGAGAGATACAGTTGAGTGCTGAATGCATTTTACAAGGAGCTGACAGCTTGAAGAGAAGTTTAGTACTGCTTATGGTGGGGCTGCTTTTGTTGTTAATAGCATAACAGATAGTGTACCTGCTTTTGATGCAGAAGACTGTGGGTTCTACTCCCACAGTGTATAGATGCATTACTGATACTGTATTGTGTTGTACTTTTAAAGGGGGTGTATACTGCAGTCCTGCCAATGTCCTCTTTGGTGGCAATATCTAGTAATGATGAACCTGTTATCAGTTTGCAAGCCATTCCCTGTTGCAATTTTACTAGCTTATCATTTTTTTAATGTAGCATAGGCAATTTATTCCTCAAGAACAACAGGCACTTTATTTGTAGATGAAACAATGAAATATAAAGTCGTGTGCTAGCAGCAACCTCTTCATTAGTTACAGATCTCTTTAATGTGGAATTATTTAGATGACTTTTACTTCTGCAGAGATTGTGCATATTTACTGATACTGGTGGATTCCAAAAGTTTGAGTAAACTTTTATGATGGAAATATTCTGAATTGGGCAGTTTTGTCAATATTGGTGCATGCATTTTGTTTCATTGTTTACTGGAAAAATGTTCAAAACAATACATTTAAAATGCCCCTCTAACAACAGTACTTTATTATACAAAGAATATGATTTAATACAATCAGGAAGGTGTATCAAAGAACACATGTATGTTTCCTGTGCAAGGGGTCTATGATTTGAAAACAGCCCAAGTTAATCTTTATCTGCCACTGGCCAGAATGTATTTTCTTTGAATGTGGGTTTTGATACTGTTTCAATGAATGTGAGTTTCAAGGGCAGAGAAGTTTTAATGCTAAGTCCATTTTCATTGTGAAACTGCATTGCTTTGTTTAGCAGATATATATTAGTGTTTGTGCTGTAAAATGTAAAATAAAACTTTTAAATTAAATCCAAATCATCATAGAAGTAAAGCAGTATGCACATTACAGTGTTTATGGTAAATGGGGTGAAATAGCCAAGTAATGGGACATTGGAATAGCTGCAGGGGGGAAGCCCCATTTGACCATGATTTTGTGAGGGGGGGAAGGGCGTCAAACACAGCCTCGGCTGAACTATACCTCTCAACTGTCCATATTTTTGCAGAATGAATAGATTTTTGCTTCTTGTTTTTAGTTTGTTCCTCATAACATTTGTGGTTTTCTGGGAAATCATTTAGGAATGAAGTCACTAAATAATGACAGACATTGGGTTTCAGACTTCAAACCCTTCAGAAAAATGCATGCTAAAGCAAGACCTGTTATTCTGTCAACTGTCTAAGTTTATACAAGAGCAATTTTTAGTACTCTTTGTATGGTCCCCCAATATATTTGGCCTTGTCCGGATTTCCTGCATTAATAGGTTGAGAGAGGTATGAGCAAATAAATTGCTTTATAGAATTAGGTATCCAATCCACTCAACTGTCCCTGATTTTGGCTCAGAATGTTGCTTTCCCCCTAATAATCCCTCCGCAAAATGACAAATTTGGAAGAAAACACGGAGGGTTTACAATTAATAAATAATTGTAATGATCAGAGTTATAGATTACTTTTAATTTCAGAAATGCATGTAGAGTCCCTTATTTTGTCAGCTGCTGAAATTAACAGTACTAATATTAAAAAAGTGTCCCTTCCTTGACAGGTTCCCAGCTGTATTATGTGGCTATTTTATATTTTTGCATCACATTTTTGGTCCGCTTTACATAAAATTGTGGTTTTCTGGTAAATTAGTGGCAAATCATTAAAGATTGAAATTAAAAAATAATGACAGACATTTGAGTTTCAGATTTCATACCTTTCAGAAAATTCATACTAATGCAAGATCTTCTATTCCATTATCTTTCTAAGTTTATAAGAGTAATATTTAAAAATTTAAGTAAAAAAAAACACCTTTCTTCTTTTTATGTGTTGCATGTACTGACATATTATTCCTTTTAGAAAAATATGGTCTAGCTGTGTTTTCCCTCATTTCAACCATCATATCCCTAGTTGTATTAATTTCATCCTTATGGTAACCTCACTCTACAAAATGTTGACTCATCTTTTCAGCTTGTTCAAAATCCTCTGTTCTTGCATTAAGTCTCAATGATCTACATAACTGGCTATGTGCTATGCTCTTAAATATATGTAGAGGGTGCATTCTGGTTCTGTGCACAAAACCGTCACAATGACATTCTTCCTTATATAAATTTGCATATATCCTCCCTTCCACATTTATTTAATGTTTACATCCAAAAAGTAAACTTCTTCTAATGACATATCCACTGAAAATGTTAAGTAATTTGTAGTTATTAATCTATTCAAAAACATCTGTAAACTGTACCTGTCCCCCCATAACAAAAAAGATCACCCACAAACCTGCAGTAATACAGAATATGTTGTCTGTATCTCCCTCTTAGAATAAACTCATCTTCCCAAATGGCTAGTACAGCATTGGCGTAGCTATTAGCACAAGAAGTGCCCATAGCTACACCATGCCTCTGTTAAATAGATAGTTTCATTGAACATAAATATGTTATTTTCCAAGACTGTCTTTAACAACTTAGTAATAACTTCCATGTTCCCTTCATTAAATTCTTTACAAGACTTACAAAACAACTCTATGTTGCTTATTCCTTCTTTGTTCGGGATCATAGTAAACAGTGATGTAATATCCATAGTTACTAAATACACATCTTTACAGTGCTTATAATTATCACAAAAATCAAACAAGTCATTCAAAAAGTGTTTCATGTCTTTTAATATATCCCCTATGTTATTCAAATATGGGCGGACGATTTCTCTCTCTCTCTCTCTCTCTCTCTCTATATATATATATATATATATATATATATATATATATAGAGGCTGGCTCTGCTGACCATCCTTGTCCAGCCACTATAGGTCTTAGTAGTGGACATATAAGTTCTTTGTGAAGCTTAGGTAACCCTTGAATCACAAGTAATAGTGGATGCTGTACTGTTAGATAGTCATAAAATCTTTTGTCAATCTTACCATTTCTAAAAAGTTCAGTGTAAACTGTATTAATGTTTTATGACATTTTGAACTCTAACATTATTTATGGCAGAATAAAAATGAGCATCTGACAACATTATTATTTTCATATCATTCTGATATCTTTCCACATCATAGAGCACTAAAGGAACTCCCTTGTCCGTTGGTCTTATTATTATGCTATGATTAGCTTCTAAGTTTCTAAGTGCCAAATACTCATTGTTTGCCAGTTTGTACCTCTTTAATTTAGTAGTTCTATCACTTTCAACAATCTTGTGTATGTCATTAATATATAGTTTTTCAAAGGTATTAATCACTGGATTAAGTACTGGTACATATGTACTCAGTTTTCTAAACTGTCAACACTTTCATTACTTTTATAATTCAGTTTTAAAGTCAAATT
Organism: Protopterus annectens; assembly: GCF_019279795.1. NCBI lineage: Eukaryota > Metazoa > Chordata > Ceratodontiformes > Protopteridae > Protopterus > Protopterus annectens. Next base: position 1,070,901,101 of record NC_056748.1, read on the forward strand.
TCAAGTAAACAACTTTAAATCAAAAATTACCTCAGTAAAGTCCATCTTTTGGCTTGGAATAAAGGATAGTCCTTTCTTTAAGACACTAGTCTCTTCTGCTGTAAGTACATGGGATGACAAGTTCCAAATCATTGTTTCTTCTGGATTCCCTAGGCCTTTTTATTGTTGGTGTCCCTGTTACCTCTTCTAGTTTCCTTTTTACTCGGCTCCTACTTCTCATCCTCATTCTCATCCCCTTTTCTCCTGTTTCCTTGATGGGAAGGGGAAAAAACAATTTGGTGCTAAAAGCAGTTGGTATATTATGTTGTTTTCTCTCTGGTTCAACAGTCTCTGGTACTCTGTTGGTTAAAGTAGTTACATTCCCTGTATCTCCGTCAGCTCTATGTACTTGTGACACTGTTTGAATAGTTTTTTTCCTGATGACCTGCTCTTCAGCTATTGTCGTTGGTGTTATTTCCCCATTCAGGGTGCTAACGGCTTCTAACTGTTGAATTTCAGTGCTGTTAGATACAATGACATGCATCCCTCCACTCTGTGACATTCTATTGGTCGACACACTGTCAAGCATACTGCCTTTCATTTGTTTTTCGGGTTCTCTATAAAATTGTTTTCAGTATGTGGCCAGGTAAAAACATTACCTGAACTGAAGTCTCCAAGGTCTCTCACAATTTTCCTTTGCTTTATTTTACATAGTTTACACTCATATGCTGTTAAAGGGTCTATAAGATCATTAAGACATCTATCTGTATAATCAGAACTAAACTGTTCCATAATTTCTTCAAATTGCTGTTTCACCAGTAAAAATAGGTGATCTATTTCATGTTTTGAAAGCTTAATTAAAGTTTCCATATACTTAATGCTTGTCTCTAAGTTTATAGACTGCTTATTTTAAAAATGAAAATATAAGGAAAAGAGATGGACAGACTTGTCCATGTGTGAGATGTTCCATGTGTAAATATAAAAGTAATAGTAATAAGTTTTTACATCCTGACACACACAGGGAATATGTATTTAACATTTCAGCTACATGTGCTTCAGAACATATTATTTATTTAGCCCAATGTTCAGTGTGTTTTTGTTACTATGTGGGAAAAACAGATAGAGCCCTTAGAGATCATATCAAGGAACATATGTACCAGATACAGAACAAATGTGATGTTAGTGCATTATCTAAACATATTAGAGTGAATGACTACACACACAATTTTACTTTTTTAGTTATAGGTAAAATATATGACAACATCAGAATGGGTGACATTAGAAACAGGACAGAACAGCTTGAGGCAAACTGGATTATAAGACTGAAAGCAGATTCTGGGCATGGATTAAATGGCAGAATACCCATAAGACCAAAACTTAAAGCAAGACCATTGAATAAACGAAATGTTGCCATTTTATGACATGCTTACTTACGACATGCTTACTTACATTGAGTATTAGATATTTTTAACAGTATATGTTTATATTTGAGCAATTGTATTATGTTTGTATATTTATATGTGCATTTTTATATATGTATTCTTTATACGTGTTTTTTTATGTGTTTGTTATGCATTATACTTTATAGAATCGTTTACACAGCGAAGACTGAATGTTTTTTACTTAATGAAGGATGTTTCTTTAAGATGATTGTGACTTAATTAGTTGGTTCAAAGTATATAAGTTACACAGCAGACAGCATGCATTTGTATCTGAAGAAGCAGAAGTTATCCGTGAAAGCATTTATACATCTGTGGTTGAATAAAGAAGAGTTTTTTACACTGGAACTACCTGACATTTTTTGGACTACAAGTGTTTTAGATTTAATATTTAAAAATTGTCCTTATTTTTGGCCCTTTGTCCCACTTGTGTTTATGGCTTTGTCCATATTTCTTGCTCTGAGGTTGAGAGATATGACAAATATGTCAGGGCCATCACTGTCAGCCAGGGACATTTCAAATTGTGACATACTTGTTGCACCCCACTCCCCTACATAGCGACTCTGGATGTGTCCAAGCAAGGCAAGGAGCAGTTATGCAGTGCAAGTGAGTATCCTGCAATCCAAGATAGACACAAGTACTACATTGGCTTTTCATCTGTCCTTGACTTTGCAGAATGTTATGGTTTTCTGTCATATTTCTATACTGTTGATTTATGCTTCTTCTTATTCAGAAAATGCATGTTGTTGCAGACCCTGTTGCTCTGTGTTTGAGTAGCAATGCTTTAATGACCATCAGGTAAGCTTATCTGAGACTGTAAGATGTAATAAAGGGCAGGATTACAGTATTTTCAGAAGCTCACTACATTTGTTGGAGAGTCACTGTCATCTTTGCAGGCTTTACCCGTAAACTAAAGAGAATGCCAATCTATCATGTGTGGTCCATAACATGTGCAGTAATCCTTTAAGCAATGTATCTTGAGCTTGTTTCTTGTTTGCTGCTCATTTTCTACTTTGATCATGTTTTTCCCATGAAACAAGTAGATAGTTGTTGTCAGGCAGCAGGTATTTTTTGGCTAAGAAACATTTTTACAAGTGGGGGTATCACAGAGATTGCTACTTTCAGCATGTTACTTGGTACTTTTATAAAGCTGAATACAAATTATAATTAGAACTGCAGTGCAAGGAGAAGTGATTTGAGTTGAGTGCTGCTTGTTTTTTTATACTTGATTTTGACTGGCATCCCAGTATTGTATTTAAAAAGTAATTTCTTTTTTCATGCCTCACAACCTTTTTGTTTCCATCTAGATATTAAGTAAGCTATCATGTAGTCAATGTACTGAAATATTTTATTTTCTATACTTCATTTTGTTTTGATTGGACTCTCATAATGATGGTTTGGCACCCAGGGCAGCGTATTTCATTAAAGTCCCAGTTTTTGAGGTTTTTAGCATAGCCACACCCTTTTCTAATTGGCCACACCCCTTCCCACTGGCCCTACCCATTCAGGTATACAGGATCTATGGGAAAACTTTCAGAAAATATGGTAAGAGATATACAAGAAAAAAGGTGGAGTCCACGTGGAAGTTCTGCACGTGGCTTGTATCAGTATGGTGATAGCTGGAAGGAGAGAGAGAGAGAGAGAGAGAGAGAGAGAAAACTGTGAATCATAAGAGTACTTAGCACAGAAAGAAAAAACATCATCACCCTGGAAGTAGAAAGGGACAAAAAAATAAAAGAATAAGTACTGCTGAGATATTTCCTGTATCTGAGAAGATGTTAACAGCTAACAAAAACGAGGAAGGGAAAGAGGGAGAAGATGGACATGCTGTTGAAAGAAATAATGGAATACTTTTGAAAAGAAAAGAGAGACAAAGTTGTTCCTATGTTGTAAAGATACTCTTAATACTAACTCCAGTTGTTATTTCAAGATATTTATTAGTTACAGGGACTTGAAATGCTCCTGTGCCTGCTAATTTACTCGTCCATTTACATAATTATAATCATTAAGATTTCTTGAGTTAATAGCTGCCTGTCATCTTGTAGCATGCATAAGATACTTATCTGTATTAATTTAATGCTGTAATTTCACCTTGATATGCCTGATTCATGACTGTTTTACACAAATATCTACCTAACACCTAATGGATAAAACTATAGGTTTTTGACCACATTAAATAGGATAAGTGGTAAAGTATTTTGGGATTGGATTTGGTTATTCCTTAGTTTAAGTACTGAACTTCTTAGTTTTAGTAAAAGGTTTGTTGCAGGTTATGATGAGCTATTCTATAACCCCAGTTTTTCAGTACTATAGGTAGATATGGTTTGACAATGGCTCAGTGAGGAGGAGAAGGATGTCTGACAGATTGTATTGATACTCAGCCCACTGCGAGTGCTGATACATGTCGAATTGTAAAGATTTACCACGTGGCAGGCTAACTGAAATCCTCAAGTGTGATTACTGTGTCAGAGATGTGAGAGGGATGTGAGGTTTGCACAACTGATTCACTGAGAAATGTATGTGCTTATATAATAAATGAGTATTTTTGGGAAAGATGCTGAAATATTTGACTTGCCATCGACCTAATGACATTATGCATTGATAACAGAATTACAGGCAGTGTAGTCTGGTGACGGCTATTATGAAAATAGATTAGATTTACATATTGCTAGTCTTACCCTTACCCTGTGGCATAGAAGGATAAATCCTGACTCTAGACAACATGTGCTCAACTACAGGCACAGGAGCCAGAGAGATGTCAGCTCACCTATCTTATGGTGTTGATGGGGGCAGCCTAAGTGTGCTATAATAGTAGCATCAAGATCTTTGTGAGTTCTGTACTGCAAGTGGTGTACAACTTGCTTGAGAGGTTGAACATGCACAGAAGTGTGTATGCACCATACAAAGGCAGCCATAGCAGGTTGCTATGGAGTGTTAGTTAGGGCACATATGCACCATGCAAAGGCAAACATAGCAGGCATAGCTCTCAACCTCTTAAAGTAAGAAACCTGGACAAAGCCAAAAATAACGGGGGGTAGGGGGGGACAAAGGCCCAGAAATAGGGGAAATTTTAAAATATTGCTTTTACGATCTTAGAGTTGAAAGGATGACAGATTTTGCATTAGCATGAACTTTCTGAAGGCCATGAAGTCTGAATCTGAAATGCCTGTCATTATTTTCTGACTTCAGTCTTCAAAGATTTAGCAATGATTTGCCAGAAAATCACAATTTTATGAGTAATAGACCAAAAATATGAGGCAAAAACCTGGATATTCTGTGAAAATCTGCACAGTTGAGAGGTATTAGCCGGCTGTCATGGAACAGTAGTTACAGTAGTTAGGGCATATATGCACCTTATGAAGGCAGCTGTGGCAGGCTGTCATGGGGTGATAGTTAGGACATATATGCACCTTAACGAAGGCAACCTTAGCAGGCTGCTACAGTGTAATAGTTAGGGCATATATGCATCTTACGAAGGCAGCCTTAGCAGGCTGTCATGGTGTGATAGTTAGGGCATATATGCACCTTACAAAGGCAGCTGTAGCAGGCTGTCATGGGGTGATAGTTAGGACATATATGCACCTTATGATATCAGCCTTAGCAGGCTGTCACATGATGATAGGGCATATATGCACCTAATAAAGGCAGCCATAGCGGGCTGTCATGGTGTGATAGTTAGGGCATATATGCACCTTATGTAGGCAGCCTCAGTAAGCTGTCATGATGTGATAGTTAGGACATATATGCACCTTATGAAGTCAGCCATAGCAGGCTGTCTTGGGGTGATAGGGGCATATATGCATCTTACGAAGGCAGCCATAGCAGGTTGCCATGGGGTGATAGTTAGGGGATATATACACCTTATGAAGGCAGCCATACCAGGCTGTCATGGGGTGATAGTTAGGGCATATATGCACCTTACGAAGGCAGCCATAGCAGGCTGTCATGGGGTGATAGTTATATACACTTTATGAAGGTAGCTGTAGCAGGCTGTCATGGGGTGATAGTTACAGCATATTCCTCAGAACAGTACAATGCTACACCAACATCTTCGATCTCTTCACTGGCTTTGAATAACAGAGAGGTAGAATACAGGGAAGTTTACAGTGGATCCATTAGACTAGGTGAGTGGGGGGAGGAACTGGTGGCACCATTTGAGATACATAAACAATGTCTACAGATCTGAACATAGTGACATAGTCAGTCATTTGTATTCTGTTTCTTTTAACTTTGTTTCAGATTCTGCAAAAAACCAAAGCAGCTATGGAATGTATAACTATAAGAACTAAGAACCAAATAGATAAAGTTGTGCAGGGAGCACAAGCAGGACTCAGCAGAGACAACTTTCAATTTTATTCAACAGATTGGTGCTTTAGTCCAGGTAAAGGACTTCTTCAGAACTGACTACAACCTGCAAACACACATATATTTGCAGTATTAAACAGTCATGTGACATTTTTGATACGTGAAATTTAAAGGCACCAGGTTAAAAATCATTTAAAATAGTAATAAGTGAAACATAAATAGTAAAAAAAATGTAAATACAATCAAATTAAAATTATATTAATAAAAACTTTTAGAAATATGTCATAATGGTGTAGTTACAAATGATTACTAAAATATATTATAACTTTGCAGCTGTCATTTTTAAGCTACTGCTAATGAAATTGCAATCATTTAGCTCTGAGAGTATTCTTGCATTCAAGTCTAGCTGCCAGGCAATTTCTCTAACCTCAGTTCTCATCCCCCAAGTTTTTCCCAGAGGGTTGACTGGGACATCTTACAGGATACAAAACAAATATTCTGATGTGTTACATTCTAATATGTATCTGTAAAGAACATTATTCTCTGTCTTTTTTCTTACATCTTATAAATATTTGTGTAATCTTTTTCTGAAGTTTCTTTGTGTTTTAACATAAAAGGAAGAACAGATTTTACATTTAGTCAGGTAAATCACCTCTTTATTGTCATAGTTATAAAATGTCATGGCTCTTATAGTTTTTTCACCCTCCCTCCAGTGTATAAGTGGTTTCACCTTCAGCTAGAATTTAAATTGGTGGCCACATTTAAAAGTACCTGCCTTTTTCTCAGAAATATTTCCTTGCTTATTTTTCCATTCTTTCCTTTGACATTATTTGCTCTTTTGTATACAAAAACAGATTTCTCACCTAGTCTATTTCCTACCTCAGGAAAGTGAGTAAAAAATCTTCTAATTGGTGTTAATTGTTGCCCAGGAGGCAACAGAAGGAAATCTTACTTGTAACCGTGACTAGCGGAAGCACCACTTCTACTAAACTCTTTCATAGGCCTGGATTTATGGATCCATGAGAAAATAACCTTTAGAGAGCACACGAAACTCACAGAAGATTTGTTTTTCTCAGCATTGTTCAGTTAGCATAGATGTTACATGACTGCCTAATCATATAAATATGTGTGTGTTAGCTCAGCCTCAGTTACAAAGAATTATTTTACCTGGATGAAAGTGTTAAATTGTTGAATAAAATTGAAAGTTGTCCTACTGTGTTCTGTTTATTATCTCAGCATATATCTTTATTTCTTGTTTCAAATTCTAATGTAAGACAGGACTGCGTGCGTATGCAAGCTTGCCTGGTAAAAAATTTTAATAAAATGGTGTTCATATAAAAAGCAATAAATAAAGTCAATGTGAGTAGATTCATTCAGGCTGAAGGTAATTTAAAATGTACTTTGTGAAGTGTGTGTAAATGCATGAATATGAATTACAGGTTCACACGTCCCAAAATGAAAAACATTTATTACTTCAAATTGTATGCAACCGTAAAACATCTAGGCTGGTATATAAGACACCTGTTGAAAAGACTGAAAGGAGTTCACGTGTGCATATCTGAATATCTGAGTATTTTAAAAGAGAGAGAATAAAAATGCCAATTTTAAAGCAGATCATAATGTGGTGTTTACATTCCACTTTTTGCTACTGATACAAAAAATGGAATAGCTGACAATTTTGATGGCATTTATTTTATATTGGGAGGCAAAGCAGAAATTCAAATTTCAAGCTTCACATGTTGAGGCATTGAATAATGCTTTTTTTCTATGAAACCATTTCTGCATCTAAGGAGTTTGTCCAGAACCAATTCAAATACTAACTGACCACGTGACATATGAAATATGCTTAAAATATTTATGCTGCTGGATGTGATGGAGGTGATGAAGAATGTGCTTTATTTAAAAAGCTTAAGTTAATGGTGTTCTACTGGTTTACATGGGTATTTGTTAAACCTAAAAAATGTTTGACTGCAATTCTGCTATTTTTTCCATCTAATTTTTTGTATTTGTTGTTATACTTTGTAAAGGAGATAGTGGTTCCCTTAATGTCTCCCAAATAGTACATTTTGTAGTAGTAGCAGTATTAGTATATAAGGGTGGGTTATGGGACATAATCTTTTTCAACTTCAATGCATGACAGATGGCCAGATATAATATTGCTATATACATATATAGAGTCACAGTGTGGTTATGCTTAATTAACATCTCTAAAACACATTTATGAAACTTTATTACTCATGACCAATAAAATATGCTAATTCTAGGTGGCAGCAGAAGGGTGTGCTTGTGAATGGCAGACACAGTAGCCAAGGCCTACAAGAATGTGATGTGGCAGCTTTGTTGAAATGCGTTGTAAGAAGGGACTAGAGGAATTATTTATATTTATTTACTGGCATTTGTTTACCGGGAAAGTCCACTGGGCAAATACCCATTTTCAGTGGAGGCCCGGGGAGAAAAGCTCCACATTTAACAGCAACAATAAAGCAAAAATGTTTTCAGTATCATTACTGATCTGGGGAGAAAGGCTCTGCAAACAAGCATCACAGAAATTACATATTTACCAGCATATGTTATGCAGATTAATATACAAGCTTCAACTAACAGGTAAAAATTTATCACAGAAATTTGGTACATTGTGATGAACAAGTAATAAGGTCTTCCAGTTACTTGAAATAGATTGAAATCAGAGGTGTGGAATGGAGGATTTTTGTTTAATAGGTTATATAATTAGGGGGCTTACATTGTATGTTACATGTACAGCTTGGATTTTGTAAGAAGTAAGTTTTTAGTGCAGCTTTAAAGGGCTTTAGGGAGTCTAGTTGGGTAATGGTACAGGGGAGGGTGTTTCATAGTTTGGCTATGTTGTAGGAATATAGGTATTGTGCTGCTCTCCTGTTGGGGTTTGCTATGCTTAGAAGGGTTTTCTCTGAAGAACGGAGTGATCGAGTAGTGGTATATATGTGTAAGATGGATTGGAGAGTGGGGCAGTTATTGGGTTGGAAAATTAATTTATGGGCCATAATTAGTTGACTAAGATGGAGGTAGTGGTGATATTCTAGCCAGGACAGGTTTGATAGAGCAGTACAGTGGTGTGAGTGGTTTGGCAATTTAGATGCAAATTTTGCTATTTTATAGTAGCATCGTTGTAGCTTATTACTAAGGGATGCATGGAGGTTGGTGAAGATGTGGCTCCCATACATAAGGGATGGAATAAGCAAAGTATTTGCTAGTCTGATCCTAGTTTGATTATCAAGGTAGAGTTTGTGTCGGTATAATTTGCCTAGTCAGAAATGTTTTTTTTAATGTATTCAGTTCAAAGGAGGGTTTGTCAGTGATAGTAATTCCTAAACGTTTTGTGAATTTTACCAGTTCGATTATAGTTTTGTTATGGGAGAGAATTTTGAATTCTGTAGTTGGAGGTTTTAGAATAATAGCAGTTTAGTTTTTTTGGGGTTAAGCATTAATTGAGAGTCATTTAGCCAGGTTTCTATAGAGGAGAAGGCATCTTGGGTGATTGTCTGGAGATTGGTGAAATTATTGGAGGAGGAGATGATAGTTGCATCATCTGCATACTGAATTAGTGTGCTGTGTTGGGAGACATTATTTAGATTATTAATGAATATATTAAAAAGTAGTGGTCCTAAAATGGATCCTTGTGAGACACTTGTGCTATTTACTAAGAAATCAAAATTTTGGTTTTGCCATATAACTGATTGCTGTCTGTTGTTAAGGTAGGAGGAAAACCAGGTTATTACACTATTGGAGCAACCATGTTTCTATAGGTGTTGCAAAAGCTTAGGGTGAAATACTGTGTCAAAAGCTTTTGAAAGGTCTAGCAAGAGTACAGAAGTGGGTAAGCCAGCATTAAGAGCTTTGTTCACTATGTCAGTGAAGGAGACCAGAGCTGAGGTTGTACTATGGTCTGGGTGGAATCCATGCTGAGTGGGAGATAAGAGGTTATTATTGATGAGGTGATTGAGTAGTTGGGTTTGAATACATTTTTCTAGGATTTTTAATAGTGGGGAGAGGATGGAGATGGGCCAGTAGTTTGAGAGATTGTCAGCATTACCTCCTTTGTGAAGTGGGGTAATGATGGATTTTTCCATAGAAGGGGGGCATATGATTCAGTAATGGAGTGATTGATAAGAATGCTGACTAGATAGGCAATAGCTTTGGCTGCAAGCTGTAAGTATTCTGGAGGTAAGTTATCAGCTGAGAGTGAGCAGGGTTTTAATTTGGTTAGAATTTTTTGAATTAGGGATGTAGGCACAGGTTGGAATTAGAAAGGTGGAGTCACTAGACAATTATTTATGGGGAATAGGGAATCTATAGTGGTAGTGCTAGATATGGGTTTATTTTTGATGGTGAGTCCTTGATTGGTTTTTGAATTGTGTCAATAAAATGGTTATTAAATATTTGGGGCAATCTGGAGAGGGGTTTTGTTGGGAGCAGGTGATGGATTTTGGATGTTACCAGGATTCAGGTGGGAGGATACTGATTTCTAGAATGTCTTTGGGTTGGTGTTTTGGGAGGAGAATTTGGAGGAGAAACAGGCTTTCTTATCAGTTATGATAAGTTTGTTTGCAGCATTTCGAAGTTTCTTGTAATTTAGTTCATATTCTATGGTCCTACATTTTTTCCAAATTTTCCAAGCTTTGTCTCTGGATGTAAGGGTTTGTCAGGTATTTTTTTCAGCCAGGGAGCATGGTTTGGTTTTGAGCTCTTAGTACGAAGAGGTGTTAGGCTGTTTAGTGTGTTCAGAAAGATGTTGTTAAAGTACTGTACAGCCTCATCTAAGGACAGTGATTTTAATGAGGACCAGTGATGAGTCTAAAGGGTAGTTATAAATGTTTCTTGGTTAAAGTGGGCAAGGGTCCTGATTGATTTCTATGTGTGAGCTTTGGGTATATGTAAATGGGTTCTGTGGGTGTAAGCAGGTAGGTGATCACTTAGGGTGTTAGGGAGGGTGGGATACTAGGATCCAGTCTAGTATAGTGTCGGCTTGGTGTTTAATGCCTGTGTAGGCTCTGAGATAAGTTAGGTGAAGCTGTGGAGATTTATGCTGGTGTGAGGAGTTTTGGAGGTTAGGTTATGCCAGTTGATGTTAGTATCTCCTAGAATGATAGTTTCTTGTGGAGATAGTCTGGTTAATCCATCCTAGGAAGTCTTCTAAATGGGGGATGTTATGACCTGGGGGAATATAAATGGTGACAATACATAGTTGTTTGTTACGGTTTATATGGACGGATGACATTAGGATTTCTAGACAGCCAAAGGTGGGAACTGGAATTGGATGTATATTTATTGTTAAGGAGTCTCTATATATTAGGGCTACACCCCCTCCTTTTTTCTGGATCCTATCTTCACGAATAATGTTGTAGCCAGAGGGAAGGATTTCAGACTCTAATATATATGCTTTGAGCCAGGTTTTGGTTATTGCTATTATATCGGGAAAGTGGTGACCAAGCCAGGACTGGAATTCTGTGATCTTGTTGCAGAGGCTCTGGGCATTGAGAGTTACAAAGTATAAATCACGGGCTTTAGGGGTGTGGGTAGTTTTGGTTAAGTTATCAGGTCCGGGGTTGAGGTGTATATCTCCACATTGGTGTATTACTGTGAGGAGATGAAGTAGAGTGTGTGGCTGGTGATTTTTTTGGTAATGGTAATTGTGGGTAATGTAGTATTAATTTGAGTTTAGTGGTGGTGAGGGTGGGGTGTGGTTTGGCTGAACATAGAGTGTTGCTTGCTAATAGGGATGGAGAGATGGAGTAACTGTGAAGGTTGACGTGAGAGGGTGGTTAGTGATATGGATTGTTAGGATAGTCTTGAATGGGCAGAGGTGGATAGAGATAGTAGTAGTAAAGAAGCAAGTATGAGTAAGATTGATGAAAGTTGTGATATGTGGTACATTATTATATTGGGAGAACAATGTGGGCTTGTGTTGAAATATTATAAATGAAAAATAGGTGATGGTTGGAGTGAGAAATTGGAGAGGTGGAGGTGGGGGGAAGGGATGGTAAGAGTACAGGGAGGGTGTCATTGGTGTTGAATCTAGAGGGTGAAGCTAAAGGAAGTATAAGTCTAGAGGAAGTAGGGGGTGGGTGGGAATGGGTCTATATTAGATAATTGAAATTTCAAAAGTTCAAGTGTCATATGGTTGACACCATATGATCGAATTTTTGAAAGTTTGGATGTTTTAACGGAGATCTCTGTACAGCATGGAATGGGAAGATTTCCCTTTTCTGCACTGTAGTGCAATCTCGGAGTTGGTATATTTAAAAAGCAGGGGGTGTGAGGGGTGCAGGGGGGCTTGCCCCCTGCTTAAAATGTTCAGGTAGGTTATTTGTGTAGTTTATTATTTTTATTAGATGTTCAAACTTTTAAAAGTTTGACCATATGGTGTCGACCATATGACAGTCGAACTTTTGAAAGTTCGATTATCTAATATAGACCTGGTGGGAATGGGGGTAGGGTAGGGGAGCGGCGTGAGCCTGGAGTGAAGCGGTAGGTGAGCAGAGTGGGTTGCACCCATCCTTTGCTGCTATTAGAGTAAATGAAGAGAAACAATCACCTAGAGGTAAGGATCAGACAATGGTGCAGTCTGTAAAATGCAGGTAACCTTAGTGAATGGGTAGAATGGTCCAAGTAACACTGGGTGGTATAGAAAAGGTAGAAACTATATTTAGAGGAGAAGATGCTAAGTAGGAGGTTTAGATGATATGCCTTTTGTTTAGCAGACCGGGGGGGGGGGGGGGATAACACTAATTACTGTGTAGTGGGTAGTGCGAGGTAGTAGCGTTCACACTAAAAGAAAAATGGAGATTTAGTCCTTAGATCAGTCCATTATTTGACTTTCAGTGGGGGGGTGCTACTAGGTAGCTTTATCTGTGTTGCACATGGGTAGTTACGCTATAACTAAAAACCCTAGCAAGAAGAAAAAAACAAAAAAACAGAAACGAAGGAAATGTATTGCTAAAAAAAGCCTAAAAATCAGAACGTGCAATAGGGGGCTAGGCAGCAAGGAAGTAGTAGCAGGGTTTCCTAGCGGCGTGCTCTCTAAGAAAAAAAGGTATTATTACAGCTAGTAGAATACCCAGAGGAGGAAATAGACATACACAGCTTTTTCTGTATTTGTACTTATTTCTCTGGCTTTGAAATACTGGAGGTACAGTTGTAAGATCACCCAGTTGCTGTTTGTGCTGAATAAATATTCCTGATAGTATCATACATAAAGAACAAAAACAGTTAAAACTGTGAACATTTTATTTTTGACTTTATCTTAAGATATTCTTTTCCAAATATTTACTTTTGTCATTGGCTGCATTCACTTGCTATTTCAGTCTGGGTGGATATAGATTAATGATTTTTTAAAAGAATTATGGGATCAAAAGAAGAGCAGAACTAGCCTTGGTCACTGTTTGAATGTGGACAAAAAAAATCAGTGCCAAAAAGTACTATGGCAAAATAGTCGATGACACCAGCAGCATACATGATTAACAGAAATACAAAGATACGTTTCCCAAAGATGTATCCAAGTGTGCTTTGTGTGCTTTCACCTAGGTAACCCACAAAGTACTTCTGAATAAACCAGCAGATACATCAAACCAGCAAATGCTGCAGGAGCTTGGCTGCAGAAAAGTCCAGTGCCCCAAAGCCCAACTAGAAATGTTGGATATGCATCAGTACCATTTTGATTTGCACAATATACTTTTTCAAAAGCTGGTGATCCTGTCCTCTGAAAGCATTTGGAATTCTGAGTCTTTGATTCAAGTTCCACATCGTGCACAAAAAATACTGGATGGCTGCTGCCTCAAGACAAATAAGGCTACTTTCTTTGGAGTTTACTACAATGGTTGTGTACTTTGTGTTCCGACTGTAAAAGTAATGGAAATGTTCCTTAAAAGGAAACTTCTGCTTCTACATATGGCTGAACATGGTTTCAGGAAGAATATGTCAAATGAAAATGATTTGTTTTAATGACTTTGTTCCAGGGAGGTTGAAGTGAGTGAGTTTGTGTCAAAGCTGTACCTCAGTTTAAGCAATGTATTGGATACCCTTGATTACAGAAGACTGGTGGAAAACTTAAGAGATTTATGACAATGTCTGGGTACAGGATCACCAAATAAGGAGGGTGCAGAGAGTCCTTTTCCATGAAGCTTTTAAGGAAGAGACATCTTATAAAATATCATAGAAATCACTGCTATGTCACACTTATTATGAGACTGAGAAAAATATTTTTTTCTGTTTTTACTAGAGTGGTTGTCAGCTGCTATCAATGTCTCCTTTTCAATCTCCTCTAGCCATATGGAATGACCAGCTTGTTCACCAGACTGAGGACACAGGTCTGAGCTTACCACTGATGAAATAATTATGTATCTTTGCAGAGAAGAAGAGAGGTCAAGGCATGTAACTGCTGTGTTATCCATTCCTGAGGTGGAGATAGTTTGTTATAGACTATTATTTCTTTAGAAGGAAAAGTGTACAATGGAATGACATGTGTATGCACATTTATGGACAAGATGCACTAAGATATTTACCTGACCCTCTGATGCATAAATATATGTTAGAGACTGTGTTGTTCTCTGGCCTCCAGTATAGAATGACAAAGTGTTGGAAAAACCTTGCAGCTTCAGAGGTGCACTCAGTGACACATACAGGATTGCATATGTTAAGAGTGTGCTCCACGCTGGCCATGGGATAAAGCATTGGCCAATTAATCAATAGTCCAGTTACTTGGCATCTAAGGAAATAACCTTATATGCCTTCATTTAAGTGACCTGATTGTTACCATTGTGAGAGATCTAAGAAAGGATTTTGTATATTATTTGCCACTACTTTCTAGGCATACATCAAAAAGGCTGGAGAAATGTCATCAACATATTACATTCATGTGTAATTTGAGTATATGCCATTTATTATCTCTGTTTTTCCATGGTTGTAATTTTTGCACTATTGTTTTATTATTTTCTTTCAATGTTGTAGTACTGCTCAAAATTTCTTTGTTATGTGTATTAATATTTTCTTTGTATGTAATTATTGTGGTGCTTTTCTCCCCAGTCCTCCACTGAAAATGGGCTCCTTCCAGGCCAAGTGGACTTTCGCTGTTAACAAATGCAATACATAAATCAATCAATCAATCAAAACAGAAATCAAGGCTGACCAGGGCAGGTGAGAACAGCAACATAGACTATGTCATTCTTCAGCATTTCTATTCTTGCTTAACTACTCTTTTTAAAGAGGTTAAAATAGATTTACAGCTCCTGAAAGCCACTGGAGAAGACACTAAAGCAAAAGTATATGCAAAACACAAAAAACTTAGATCTGCAAAGCCTGAACCTTTTAGAACACGGGAATCTACATACTGTGCATTCACAGCAAATACAGGAGTTAGCAGACTGACACAATAAGTTAGAATTGAAAGCGGAAGATACTGAGAACAGATCCTGAAGAAAATATAGGCTTGCCAGAAGGAATGGAGGAAGACGTTTCTAGTGCATTTATTAGGCATGAACTGACCATCCTGCTAAAGTTACAATCCTGCAGTCATCAAAAGTTCCCACCATATTGATACTAGTATGCAGAATAAGCTCTCTAGACATTTTATATTAAGATTTGTAAGCTATGTGGGCAGAGAAGGGGCACTGCATCCAGCCAGAAAGCTTGGTCTGAGGTGTCAAATCAAAGGCCCAGTTTACACGATACTTACAACACAGTCCTATTTAATAAAAGTAAAGCCTTTGCCCCACTGCTAAAACATTTACACAGTCCTATTTAATAAAAGGAAAGCCTTCGCCCCACTGCCAAAACATTATAAGGAAACACAGTCCTATTTAATAAAAGGAAAGCCTTCGCCCCACTGCCAAAACATTATAAGGAGACGGATTTCTCATCCAACTGCACTTTCCTGCAGTTCTATCATCCTGAAAGGGGCCACAGGTCTTATTGTTTAACTATCCTTTATAAACAAATGCATATCTAAAAAAGTGAGAGAGAGGTCAGTACAACAATGCAGGTACTCCAAGTCAGGAGACTGAGATGAAGAGAAAGTTAATTGAATCATCAGAAGCAGGGTGGAGGTTCCCTAGGAAGAAAAACACTCAAAATACAGATGCAGTTCATTTTAACTACTCTATTTATGGCAATAATGCCTCAGCCCTAAAAAAAAAATGTGATATGGAATCAGGCAACAGAGCAAATTTCCTCCATTAGCTGACCTCTCCAAGGAAGAGCAGGAAACACCTATAAAGTTTGCCAATGGAGCTAGATCTGTTACAGCTAGAGCAAGTACATGTGGTCCTGCTTCAGACAGTCATGGCTGCAATAGCAGATGCAGCACTGCCCTTTGATACAGCTATCCATCCCTTGGTAGTAGGCATATCCTGGGTGATAATCCATGGCTTACACCAGATCAGTATGAGCAGGATCTCGGAGTGGGCTACAGCTGCAAGGTATTAGTGCTGACGTTTTGACAACTACCACATACCCCTTTCAGAACCCACCACTGTATAGCACTGAAAAGTCTAAATTGGTTAGAACTTCCACATCAACTAACATATACATAACTACTTACTATCTATAAAATTATCCAGCATCAAAAAACATTCTACACAGCTATGTTCCCAATTGGTCATTGCGATCCAGTGACCAAAATCTCCTGTCTGTCTACAAACCTAGCAAATCTGCCAGACATTGTCTGTACTCATACAAGGCTGCTAAGGCCTGGAACTCCTTCCCTGTATGTATTAGGTCTATACCCTCCCATCTTTCAAAACCACTCTGAAAGACTTCCTAGCTGAAAATCTGGCTCTGTTTTTGCTTAAATCCATGAAAAACTATCCCCTAGATTTACTAAACTTCCATGCAGGGCTAGTTTAGTCCTGCACAGAAGCACTCATTTAGGAGCAGGATGGCAGCGGGCCATGCATAGTAATGAAGGCACACTGGCCGAGCTCCTAGGCTTACATGGAGTACAGGGGCCGTGTCTGAGAGCAGAGCTCTCAGAATAAACATGCCCCTGTAATGTCAGACAGCGAAAGCTGTTAAGAAATGAGCGAGATCACTCACAGGTGTTCTCATACCCCCACCAACAGATCCCCACATGTACAACAGCAACAGGACATATAAGTTAAAAGAAGAAACCCATCTATATCTTTAAAACAACGATTAAAGCTAACCGAAGGTGAGCGGGTGTGCCCATCGCTTAGCTACGGTTAATGTAGCTGAAATAGCAAAAGGAGGATAAAAACCAAGATATGTGCAAAGGAAGCAGTAGCGCAATATCGTAGCGGGCAGAGCGTTCGCCTCATGAGCAGTCAATCCCGGTTCAAGCCCCATGGCAGTACATTCCATTTCCATGTCAAAACACTGTCATGATCAATTTATTTAGTTGTATAATCTAATAAATAACATATATTTAATATACAATACTCTAGCCTCTGCCACCAAACATGGCACACTCATACAATACACAGATGACTCAACCATCATCTGCTCAGCCCAGTCCCTACCCAAACTGCAAAAAGTCACACAGGAAGCCTTTTCCTCTGTTGAAACTTGTTTTTCCGATGCCCAATTAATACTCAACCCAAACAAAACTAAACTACTCATCTTCCAACACACCAAACATACCCAAAACAACTCTCACTTTAACATCACAACAAAAGACTATATAACCAACTGAACACACCAAATTGCTAGGAGTGGAAATAGACAATAAACTAAAATTTGACATTCACATATCCATGACCATAAAAGAAAGTCCACAAAAAACTAGGAGCGTTATACAGAAATAAGCAACTTCTCACAAAAGCAGCAATGATTTCAATAGCAAATTCCCACCTTATCTCCACCCTACTTTATGCCTCTCCAATATATACCAACCTAAGGCAATGCGATCTAAACAAACTAGAGACCTGCTACAACAAAATCGCCAAATTCGCCACAGAGGCATCCTACCGTAGTCACCACTGTCTCTCACTTGCTGAACTGGGCTGGCTTGAACTCCCTCACCTCCTTCAATGGTATCAACTCTCACTTGCCCACAAACTAGTAAACCATCCTCTAAATGTCCCATCCCTCCAGAATCTACTCCAACCCTATTGCACCACCAGACCACTAAGATCCAGCAACAAAAATCACTTGCAGATCACTAAAGCCAATAACTCTGCTGGTGAAGCACTATTCTCTTGCACCATAGCCAAATTATGGAACTCCCTCCCACCCACAATTACCTCCATACCATCATGCACCCACTTCAAAACTTTACTAAAAGCGCACCTAAAAACATGCTGGCTATGCCCTTGCAACTCCCACTCTAATATCACCCACCCCATCCAACCACTACCTTTCTTTCCACTCAACTAACTGCCTTGATTATAGCAAGCTCAGATGCTCATAAGCCTAGTACTTATTATACAGTAGGAACTTCTTATTGTAACATTTGTTAATGTCTGTTATGCACTTCACAGATAAAGATTCTAGTTGTCTACCGATGTACTATGTTCTTCATCTGTAAATATGTTGTAAGTAATTGTTATGTTAAATTGTTAATCGCTATGTAATCCAATGTAACTACTGTCTGTTTATTTTAACTGTGGAGCTTTTCTCCCCAGGCCTCAGCTGAAAATGGACCTATGTCCAGTCGGACACTCCCAGTCAACAAATATAAATTAATAAATAAATAAATATGTGTGAACTGGAGTAGTAAGCAGTGTAATGAATGATAACCCCATACATTTGCCAACTACACCACCTATGACTGTTGAAAATAGAGCAGTAGAAAGGATAAATAAGTACGAGTAAGCAGGTACAAGTCTGTTTGCATGAGTAAGCAATAGTGAGGCTAACCAAGTCTATATCATAACCGCAAAAGCCCATTTCAGTGAATGCGTAACCTTCTACACATATTGGGCGAACCGCGAATACACCGAATGCCCTAAACCACGAAATTCAAAATCTCGAATTGGCATAGTTGGCCCTTCTGCGGTATAGCTCCGTAAGGTAAGTGTGCAATAGTTACGGACCTTAGGGTTAGGGTGCGGGTTAAGGTAAGTACATAGATAGTAATGTATGTAAGGTTTATTGCAGGGTCAGAAGTAGGGTTTTAAGTGTATGTGTGTGGATTATTTATTTTGTTTGGGTATAGCTTATTAAGGTAAGTGTGCGATAGTTACGGATCTTAGGGTTAGGGTGCAGGTTAAGGTAAGTGCATAGATAGTAATGTATGTAAGGTTTAGTGTAGGGTTAGAAGTAGGGTTTCAGTTAGTGTATGCATGTGGTTTATTTATTTTGATTGGGTGGGTAGTATTTAGTGAGCGGTGGGGGTGGTCAACTATGCCAGTTCGAGATTTTGAATTTCTCGGTTTAGGGTGTTCGGTGTATTTGTGGTTCGCAATATGTGTCAACGTTTACGTATTCGCTGAAATGGACTTTCACGGTTATGATATATAGACCCAGGCTAATCATGTGTATGCGGATGTCACCAGAAGTTAGCATTGCTTATGGTCGCGCAAACCCGCTCACAACTGACTAAATGTGCCTTAACCACTCTGTATCCAAAGGCTCTTGTTCTGCCCAGCAACAAAATAAACAGCCTGTGCTAGGCTCAAACACAGAACACCATACACCATAGACAACGTGATCTACCACTAAGCCATGTCAGATATACATAATCCTGATGTATTCAAAACATATCAGCCAGCCCAGTTATTCAGCAGTACAGAGAATGTATTCCAACATGTAAATGCATTTGTGTGAGTAAATATAGTAATATCTAAACAGATACAACATATCAATAGATGTAGATATATATATATATATATATATATATATATATATATATATAGATATATATATATGTATATATATATATATATATATATATATATATATATATATATATATATATATATATATATATATATATATATATATATATAAATATATATATATATATATAGCCACACATCTGTAGATAGCAATGGTAGATTGACAAATACAAATATGTCCACATGCACCGTTAATGGGGTTGAGACGCCCCAAACAATATACGTCATGTACGAATAGGCATACCCCCCCACCAAAGCCAAACACGTTCGCCCTCCAATACACTAAAGTGTTACATATCACATAAGCAGGACCTGATATGACATGTGCACAACATGTAAACGGTACTACAACCAACCTGTATGATGTCAGGCCGGTATTGGTAACATATCATACAGTACAGTGTGACTCCCATAGGAAATGTAAAATATGGAAGCTATCAACATCCACAGGATACATATACACAGACACATATATGCAGATACATATATATATATATATATATATATATATATATATATATATATGGGTCTACTTCATAAGATCAACAGACCATTTGATCGACATTAATTTGGTCGACAGCTCATTTGATCGACAACCAGTATTCAAGGCACTTAACAGGGATTTGCACCCCTCCCCAATGTTTTGTGACCGTGGAGCTGGGGGGGTGTGGGTTGGTGAAGCTCCCCACCTATTCCCGTTTAAAACATGAAAATACAACAAAACTACACATTTTAAAGAAAATAGGTGGGGGCTTCGCCCACCACACCCCCCAATGTGGGGGGCTGTGCCCCCCACACCCACCCTAACTATATATACCAAGTACAGGGTCACACAACATTGGGGAGGGGGGCAAATCCCAAGTTTTTGCCTTGAATACTGTTTGTCGATCAAATGGTCTGTCGATCAAATGAATGTCGATATATATATATATATATATATATATATATATATATATATATATATATATATATATATATATATATATATATATATATATATATATATATATATATAGATATATATATATATATAGATATATATATATATATATATATATATATAGAGAGAGAGAGAGATACAAGTGACTACGCAGACACATGCAGGGATATGTACAGTAAGATACATATGTAAAAGGTGCACACAATATGGAACAGTCATGATGCCTACAGTTAACACCTTAACAACTGGACATTGTATGGGCCACCCATACAAATGACAATCATTGCCTGCAACATATCCCCACAGAGAGGTCATAGGATAAAACACCACAAACAGGATTGCAGAAATGGATAACCTTTATTTCTGTACTATTACAGTTTTATATGCCATGTATTATAGCTGTTCAGACACTGACATAAATATAAACAGATTAATGCAACTGTGAAACAGTTATACTAATACAGTAGTCTGGAAAGGTTCACAACTGTTGCTGTCCAGGCCAAGTCCTTCAAATTGCACAATAGTAAAGACAGACTGGGCCACCGGATACCAAATTATCAACAGTAAGTCATGCAGGTGTATAGTTCAGCAGCCTCCATCTACACTCTGTACAAAATCACTAGGTGGTAAAGACTTCAGTTGACCAAATGGGATGTAACTGTTACATAACAAGGCATAGCTGACACCATCACAAGCACACTGACAAAAAGAACAGTCTGTATGGCAGGAAGCAGTAGGCCTGCATTAACCCAATTTATGTAAGTAATGTAAATAAAGGTGAAGTGTATGGTACTGTACATCCAGATACCTTAAAGCAGCTCACTCCTTATAACCACACATGTTGTAACAGCCTAGGTTATGTATGGTTCACCCCCCCAGACTCAATAATACAGGGCCATATACCAGTGTTGCATACACTGGCCTCAGGAGTGCATAAGGGCTCACAAGTATTGTGTAGGTGAAGCCCACACATATATGGCCTCACCCCCACTGTATGTGTGGGGGATACAACAGCAGTGGACTGATGGCAGCAATGGCAGTGCGATATACTCACAGCCCACTACAGAACAAACCCTGACAGCGTGTCATATGTGCAAAGCTTGGCATGTAGGTGGTGAACAGAGGCTGGAACACAGGGCCATATGTGTAAAACTGTTGCCATACACTAAGCAAGTCCCTGGTGTTACAGGATAGTCTGCAACATACCCTTAGGGAATTGAGGTTAGAAACATAAATGGATGTAGCCATGTACTGATAGCACTCAACACACACACTGCCAGTGAAATATCTGACACAGGACCTGTGTGGTGAACAGACAAAACATGATAGGCACACCTATGGCCACCAAGAGGTTAAGCCCACAGTTGAGAGCTATGCAAACAGACTGCATTCCAAGGTAAACTAGTATGTAAACACACACCCTGTAACACCAGTACTATACAAAGCATAACACAAGTCTGCTCACACTCTGTCTGTAGTTCTGGAACCTCCTACGAATATGTAGCTGGCCTGAGTGTGCTGGTTCTCCTGCAAGAACTATTGCTACCTGCTGTCTGTAACACTGATGCCCACACACAGGAAGGATGTCCATCACACAGGAAAGGTAAAGGGGCCATGCTCACATGATGTAGTGATTTATAGTAGGTGGTTGCCATGACAGTGGTAATTGGAAGTACTATACAGCAAGCTGCATGCAGTTAGCAAGTGGAGGACACTGATTGGTGAAGAGGCCATCACCTGATCATGTGCATCACCCACTAAAGCCAGGCTGCAATCTATTCAAAGCATCATTATCTGTTTACTGGAGAGAGAAGGAGAGAGAGAGAGAGACAGAGACAGAGACAGAGACATAGACAGACAGAGATATAGAGAGGAAAAGGAAGAGAAAATAAAAAAAACAAAGCTCTTCAAGAAAAAAGCTAAAGTCACAGACATTTAGCCAGCTGTCATTCAACAAGACATCATTCCCACAACAGGTATGTGAAGTATATATACATGTAATAGAATGTAGTACCTGGTCCATCATAATGGGATAGATGATGTGGAATGATTTATATGTGCCATCAGGTGTTGTTGTGATGATGTTCAACTGAACAACTGCTATGGACAATAGTGTCTGTCCCTGTGGGTAGTGGGCCATAGCCTTTAACTGTGCAGGTCAGCACCGACAGACAAGATGTAAGCCATCATAGTGTGTATTGTGTAATGGGAAGTATGTATATTACGTGGCCAATAGCTGGTGGTGGAAGTAATGCCATTATGATGGACATGTGGGAGCCATGGCCCAACACTGGCAGGATACTCAGGTGAATCTGTAATGTAGCATGCTGGAATGCCATAGGTGTGCAATAGGGTTACCTGCAATCGGCTCCTACATATACCCCCTTAATGTCAGGCCATATTCGTATGTGGCACCTGTCTGTGTTGTAGCAAGGCAGAGCAGTGCAACTGTGCAGGAAGGTGTTGTGAGATTGTGGAGCTGATGTCTGAATGCACTGCACATAAAGGTATGCATATGTGTACATAGGTCACATATATAATATTTAAAGATATATATGTATATCAGCATGTATGTCCAGAAATATACATATACCCCATGTGTAGACATATATATGTGAACATATATACAACATCACATATATCTACACATATATAGATATATACCTATATGCACATGTCTACATATATCCAAACACACAAACATATATGTATGTAAAGACATGTCCCCTTCATTACTACCACAGTGATGCATGCTATGTGTGAGGCACCAGCACACATAGCAATATGCACAGATATCTACGGCTGGCAGTGTGTGCACCATAGATGGGTATGTCACATGTTAATCCCTTGTTGGGACCACATTGCCCCCGTCTGTGAAGTATGCAATGGGAATATGGGGAAGTATGTCAGGTACACATGCGGAGGTGGTCAGGATTGGTGGATATAGAGGACAATCTATAGGGGTGGTATGTGACACATGTGATGGGTAAACAATGGTGTGTGTGGTATGTGATGTGGATGCCCTATGGGCCCCAATATGGGCACAATGGGAACAAGCCTCCCACCCACTGCTACTCACAACAGCAGACCACTTTGTGAAGGTGCCAGGTCTGGTGGCTGAGCAGGAGGAGCATGTTGGCCATGTGAATGTGTACTGGGTGCCTCAGACTGATGTGCCACATCCCTCATGAGTCTGTGGAGCCTGGTAAGGGACAAGCCCTAGACCTGAGCTCAGGACACAGGGACATGCTGGTGTGTGCCCGAGGGGGGTGGGGCCAACAACCCCTGAGTGGTTCCACCTGATGGTATGGCTGTAACACTACATGAGGAGGCCCCAGGTTGGCACATACATGTGATGTGGCCAGGTATCCTGGTCAGATGGGTGTGGAGAGGTGGATAAGCTGACCAGTGGAACATATACATGTTATTGTGTCACTGTCATAGTAAATATGCTGGTAGTAATAGTCTACACAATCCTGGTACATGTCCAACAGCATGCATAGAACCCTACCTATAACACAGACTGTCAGATGTGCAGCAATCTCAGTGCAGCCATACCACTGGCATATATGTAACCATTGTGGCCCTGACAATGGCATGCAAGTGAATCGTCTGTAACAGGCCGGCAATGCTTGTGTCCACACAGGGAAAATGGCTAATATCACATAGCAGAAGGTGTGGTACACTACACAATCTGTCCAAACGGTAGTTAAGTTGTAGCCATACCTAATGAGTTGTGTGTATAGTCTGTTGAAGCTGATATGGTGGGAGGGTGTGACAGAGATGTGTATTATGAACTGTGCTAACCTTGCCATATGAGTCACTCAGGCCTGTTCCCAGCCTCATATTTTTCAGGCATGATGGCATACATCCGGCTGCCAGCATATTCCACAGAGGAGAACGACGTAATAATAAACCACCTGGTACTGTACTACCAGGTCCTGTTTGGCAGGACAGCACAGGAACAGCAGGAGTGGACTGCCCTGTTGAATGATTTTGTCCACAGGGTCAATGATGTCGGCCTGCATAGCCACAGTTATGAGCAGGTCCGGCATCATTGCAGCGACCAGCTTCGCAATGCCCGTTGGTGTGCTGCCACAGTCCTGGGTGATCACCTTGCCAGAGGGGGGCCATGCCATCCATCCCCCTCGACACGTGTGGAGGAGCTCCTGGCCACCCTCATGGCACCTGCCCATCCTGAACACTATCAACCACTGGACCCCTTTGTGGAGGTGGGTGTCACCCACATAACAGCCAAGGAGCATGCGGGTAAGGATACAGGGCACATCAGTAGAACACTGTTGTGTAAATATCCACAGTGGTACATGTAGATCATGCATATCTGATATGTTATACAAATATTATGTTGCTGCATTGTAGTGATAAACAAGTGTCAAGATGTGGTAGTATTGTGTGTATTTGCAGTTGATGTATGGTAGTACTGCACCCAGCCTGTAGCAGTGCCACAAGTGTGGGCACTGACATTGCATCTCTCACCCACTTATGTAGGTCCCTCTGGGGTAACAGCAAGGCAGCAGCCTGAAGTTGGTGAGTATGTCTTATGTGGATGCATGCCAACACACCGGACATGTAATGGTGATGTACACCTACCCTGAATGCATGCTGTACATGTGCATGTATTGTTGCTGTGAAATGCATGGTCTCACAGGGGCGAACATGATGGGGTATTGAACGGGTATGTCACACACCTGCATGACAACTAACATCCTGTCATTGTGGAATGTGTCCACAGGGGGTAACATAATGTTGGTAGACATGGCCTACAGTAGCGACATGTTCTGGACAACACCCATATACAGTGCAACACCAGTGGAAATACCTGTAGGGCAATGCCAACTGCTGCTGAGATACACTATGGCATACAGCATTACAGTAGTCCACATTATCAGCTGCGTCTAAGCTGCAACATGTGGTGTGCATTGTAAGGGACACTGCAAGCTGACACATATGTGTAGGGCTTTCCTGTCATGCATCTGCATAAATGCTGAGGGGCGGGTCTCAGAATGAAACACCAGTGCACTGCAGCAGGGATCCTAAGGATGGTAGGAATTGCTCTATCTGCATATAGTCAGGTCCAGGACCTGTGGCAGCCATAACCCTATCCACACTGCAATAGTGATGGCATTGTGTGAACACCATGGGATGTGCACGAGTGGACCTTGCAATCATGCAGAATAGGGAGACGTGTGTAGGGTAGGCTGAACATACACTGGCAATTGCGGAAGGCCCATGCTGCTATACCCCTGCCATGAGCAGTGACTGCTGTAGTACACACAGCAAGAGGTGTGATAAACTGTCATGATAAGGGTGTGCACACACACCCCACATGGTGTGTATGCATTGCGGTCAGCATCTGCACACCCACCACAATCTGTAGACACTGCATGTGAATGTACAGGATATATGTTACATACCGGGTGTGTGTAGAGCTAAGATCTGCAGTGCTGTTGTCCCATGCCAGATCACGGATGTGTGTGTAAAAGCAATAAAGGTGTGTACACCCCCATAGCCATGGAATGCTCTGATGGTTGTCAGTGTAAGCATTTCTGCAGTGGCCATACATGGTCTGTTGATGTTGACAGCTGTAAATCAGGCATCCAGGATTCACCAATGACAACATTCCACATATCATCCCAGGTATGTGTTGCTGAAACACATAGGAGCTGTGAAAGGTACAGCTGGCATAACTGACATGGTACTACACATTCCGCAATGGGTTGGACACCTGTGAGTTGTGGGGCACAGTACATGGCAGGGTGCAGAACAGGTGCACAGCAATAATGTGTACATGGGTGCAGAGGTATCCAGGGGAAGGGGCATCACCTAGTCACAGCACATGCATCATACACATGTATACCACTGGTAGCATGGTGTGAGTAAAGCTGAACTACATGCTGTTCTGTACCATATGTTCTGCATGTTGGCAGATGGGTAATTGGAGGACTGTGTGTACGATCATTGTGCAACCTCACCTGTATGTGTGTGTGCGTGCATCCTGGTGGTTAGTTAGTTTGCCTGCATAGTCACTCTGGCAAAGTGGTGGGAGGTAGATGCATGTATAATGCATGTGTGCATGTGTGTGTTTGTGTGTGTGGCCCTGTATGCACATGTGTGATTGTGGGGTGTTAATATGGCTGTACCTTCCTTTGGGACCGTGCAGTACATGGACATGGAGTGAAACATTGCACACCAGGAATACCTGTCATGTACTCACAGGACAGCAAATAGTATAATATGAACTTTAGCTTGGATCAGGCATCCAGAGGGAAGGTAGACCCCAGGTACACACTTAATATTGCTGTCAGTGGAGAGGTCACCTACAGCCCACGTATGCAGCTCTACAGATACATTGGGGAAGTAATAGCCAACACCAGGAAGTGTATCCACATATTACAGCTGACACTTGATGGGCCAACAGAGCAGCATATCCGGCATGTACTGAGCATTACATACACATGACACACCAGTGGGAGCTATTATGGCTACAACATAGTAGCCCACACATATAGGGGCCATGCACATCATTCCAGCCATACAGAGGGTGCATACAAAATGATAGCATTGAGGCCATGTTACTCCACTTCACACAGGTCAGGCAGGTAATGTAGCAACAGGCCTTGTGTTGTGGCCACTTGTGTGGGTATTTAGAGGACTCTGATGTTATTGAGTGGTAGCAATGTGTGTATGTTAACAAGTGTGATGCAGGATGGGGTAACACATGGAAATATACGTGGGGCTGTCTGTAAAGGCATGGACAGGTAGGTAGTATGGAGATGTGTGTGTGTGTGTGTGTGTGTGTGTGTGTGTGTGTGTGTGTGTGTGTGTGTGTGTGTGTACTGTTAAGCAATGCTGTACAGGTCTTAAAGTGCAGTTATTGTTTTCCCCCACAGGTGGCGAAGTGGGTCAGGGTCCCTCCTGCACCCAGTCTGAAGTAGGTGTCCATACAGACACCATGATGATGGTGATGATAATGGTGAGGCACAGGTGGGGTTGTCAGGGGGCAGACACTGTGCCAACATTTGACACCCCCCTTTTAGCCACCCCAACCCCGCAGACAGTTACCGTGTTAATACACACCCCAGCACCAGTGGCCTTAGAAGACGGACAGCTGGCATTCAGTAGCAGTGCACGGGAAGGTGTGGTAACCATGCCTACTGTGTCCACTCACAGCAGGCATAGCTGGATGTCTGGCAGGCTGCCACATAGGCGGATGACCCATGGTGCTCGCAGTAGGGCCGCTGGGCATCATGCCTCTGGCATAGGCGACATAGCTGCAACCAGCAGATGTATGTTCCAGGATGTAATGGTGGCAGAGGCACATTTTGAGCATTACACCAGACAGGGCCTTACGCTGCAGAGGCCTGCACTTGCTACTGTAGTCAACAACCTCCGTGAAGTGGTGACTGCCATCCGTGCTTCTAATGAGCAAGCGGATAGATGGCATGATGAACTGATGGCCCTCATCAGCCGTGGTGTGTCCGTGCTTCGACATGTGGTGGGGATGTGGCGATGCCCACATGGATGCGGCCCAGCAGCACCAATAGCTGGCACTCAGCGTGGGCGTGCTAGGACACCAAGGTGCTCCCGTAGTGGCAGTAGCAGCCCTGGCAGTGCAAGGGGTGTACTGTCTACACTAAACCACAGCAGGCCACGTGCACATGGTCCTGGCCAGTCCCTGGAGGGATGTGGTACCAGCTGACAAATGTCATCAGCAGGTGAGAGTAGCACTTCAATGCCTGTACCTGCACATGCCCACAAAACCCCTGGCAGGCACAGTCCACATGTCCATTGCCAGAGGCAGTGAACTGCACACCCTGCCAGGCATGGTCTGCAGCTGTCCAAAAACACCTGTGTAGGACAGCCACAAGGCAGAACTGTGTGCATGCTTACACACACACTATGCAAACACACCTAGGGCACCTCATACCTACACACACCACATGACCTCAGCCAGCTCCCCAGAATACACCCCTCATCCACACACATGGTGTCAAATGTATGGCCCACCCTCAGACTCTGGCAGAACAACACCACACCCTGTGCATATGATGATACCTGTGCCCCATCCCTGTCATCCATACCATCGATACAGGGACAGGCTGATATGGTTCTGATGCACAGGGTGACTGTACACCAGTGTACCACAGTCCTGCAGTGTAACATGTAGGGTGTAGAGTGTGAGGCATAATTGGCAGGTAGTGTAGCTGTCCAGCAATGATGCCTTCTAGCTATTAGTAGCACTGCTTGGTTGTGGTCTCTAAACTGATATGCAAGTGTGTTGTAGGTGTACATGTGTCAGCACGAGGATGGTCTGCAGTCATATTGCACAACAGGGTATGTCACTGTGCTGACACCATGGCAGTGACATATCTGAAGTACAGTTGAACACATTTCACAGGTTACTATACCAGCTATTGCCTGTGCCACATGGACAGGTGCCCCGCTGAGGCGTGTATACCCTGCAACCTGATGTAGACCCATCCACATACAAGCACACTGTTACTTGACAACACTGGGACTAGACCCATATCTAGCAATGTAATGATACTGACGTGCGTGGCCTACATTGCACAAACACTGCCTTAACCAATCTGTATCCAACAGACCTTGTTCTGTCCAGCAACAAAATGAGCAGCCCTTGCCGGTCATGAACTCAGGACCCTTTACACTGAAGTCACAACACATGACCACTATGCTATGACCACTGTGGGGACAGCTGTTTTTTACCAGTATAGCTGTCATTACCCAAACTGAGTGGTATTGAACACTTGCCTTTACATCCTAGATTGTGTAGTCCTTGTCATTAATATGACCGTTGCATCACATATGTTGTGTAATCATAATGTACACATAGCAGATACATGCGGTGGGATGCATGTGGGAGGGTATATGCAACCATGATGTTTACTCAAGACAGGTACATGGTTGTATACATATAGGTGTATAGATGTCTACATGTACATACACAGGTATACACATACATTTATTTTATTTATTTATTTTACATTTGTTGACCGGGCTAGTCTAACTGGATATATGTCCATTTTCAGTAGAGGCCTGGGGAGAAAAGCTCCAAGACAGATCCATTATATCAATTTGTATAAGGTTACAAATTCAAAACAGTGTTTGTAAGGTTACAATCAAGTTAACATAGCAGAAGATACAAAACATTTTACAGTATATTGCAAAGCAATATTTACAGTAATATAGAACAAGATATTCACATGAGGTAGATTGAACTTTTTCAGGTTTACAATTCATGAGAATGGTTGCATAAGAGTATTTACAACATATTGAACAAGATATCCATGTGAGGTAGATCATAACTGTATGCGGGTTTGCTATTCTTGTAAAGTTTGCAGTAAAGAGCATTAAATTATAGTTAGAGTGGAGTTAGGAGAAATTTAGTCACAGAGGTAGTAGGTTAGTCAGGGTTAGTGCAAGGGCATAGCCAGTGTGTTCTAAGGCATATTTTGAGTTTTTGTTTGAAGTGGGGTAGGGAAGGAAGTGAAGTAAGATCACTAGGTAGAAGATTCCATTATTTCCCAGTTGTGTTTGAGAAAAGAAAGTTACCTGCCATGTTGTTAGACTTATTAATACTAAGTAGAAGTTTGTTAGCAGAGCGTAAGGTATTAAGATTTTTATACTGAGTAATGAGGTTTGAGAGTATAGGAATGTTGTTAGGGTGGTGGAGGATCTTATGAGCAATGGTAAGTTGGTTCAAATAGAGCTGATTTTGCAGTTCAAGCCATCCTAGTTGTTTTAGATTCTGACAGTGATGAGCTCTAAAGCGATTACCAGTAGCAAATCTGGCAATCTTATTATAAGATGTAGTTAGTTTAAGAAGATTCTTCCTGGATAGGTTTGTGTAAATTGTTGAGGCATAGAGAAGTGTTGAGATTAGATGAGAGTGGGCAATAGTAGTTCTGGCTGTTGGAGTGAGAAAATATTTGATCCTGTATAGGGAGCCCATTTTCTGTTGACTGTTTTTATAGTGTTATTAATATGGTTATCGAAGCTGAGGTAATTGTCTATAGTAATTCCTAAGAGTTTGGTGGTAGAATCAGGGGATATGAGGGTGCCATTGTTAGAAATAACAGATAAATCTAAAGGCATGGATTTACGGGTAGGAGTAAAGAGAAGGAACTTTTTTTTTGGGGATTCAAGAGGAGGTAACGTTTTAAGAACCAAGTTTCAACTATGTTAAATATTTTCTGAGTTTGGGATTGTAGTTCAGATGAAGATTCATCTGCACAGATTAAAGTTGAATCATCTGCATACTGTATGCAGGTTGCCTGAGGAATAGCTAGGTAGAGATCATTGATAAATACTGAGAATAAGAGAGGGCCTAGAATGGAGGCCTGAGGGACACCAAGTGAGACTGGAAGGTGGGATGATAGTTTATTCTTCCAGAGCACAGCCTGTTGCCTATTGCTGAGGTAAGAAGTAAACCATTGTACAGCCATAGTATCAAGAGAGAGTGATTTCAGAATATTTATAAGTAGAGAGCGGTTTACCATATCAAATGCTTTTGAGAAATCAATAAATAGAGAGAAAGAGAGAACATTGTTATTGTGGTTTTTGTTTATGGTATCAGTAAAAGATAGGAGGGCAGTAGTAGTACTGCGGAATGGCCTAAAGCCATGTTGGCTTTCAGCAAGTATGTTATGTTGAATTAAATGGTTTAGAAGCTGATGGTGAATACATTTTTCCATTATTTTTGCTAAGGGGGATAGTAGGGCTATAGTTTGACAGAGTATTCATTTGAGTTGCTACCTTTGTGTAGGGGGATACTATGTGAGATTTTCCAAATGTCAGAGATGCTTCCCTCGTTAGTAGTTCTATTAATCAGGATGGATATCGGGTAAGCTACTTCTTTAGCTGCTTTTTGCAGGTATTCGGCTGGGATCTGGTTAGCAGAAGAAGTACAAGGCTTAAGTTTTAGAATGAGTTTATAGATAAAATTAGTTGAGGCAGGTAGAAATTGGAAGGTAGGAAGAGAGCTGGGAGAAGAGTTAAGAAGACTGGCTCTATCAGGAGCTAGTTGACTGGCTAGAGATTGGATAGCCTCTGTGAAGAAGTAATTGAAAGCATTGGCAGTTTGGATAGGAGTCTCAAGTGTTGCACCTGTTGGGGTTGGTGTTCTGGAGTGACCTGGATAAAGGAGTCTATTGATACTTGCCCAGAATCTGTGAGGATTGTTTTGGTTTTTTGCTGCATTTTACAT
Organism: Protopterus annectens; assembly: GCF_019279795.1. Classification (NCBI taxonomy): domain Eukaryota; kingdom Metazoa; phylum Chordata; order Ceratodontiformes; family Protopteridae; genus Protopterus; species Protopterus annectens. The sequence continues at coordinate 1,070,932,838 of NC_056748.1, forward strand.
TAAAAGTTTTTATTTGTCTATGAGAATTTCTTTTTTTGTCATGTTTCTCATATGTCTAAAGATTTGTTGATCTCATGTATTTTTGGTAGTTCACCACCTAGACCAGGCTTTATTTCTGAGGAGGATTTTTTCTTGGTTTCATTTGTAAGCCGGGGGCAGATTTGGACCTAGTTCTGATAGTATGTTTAGGTGCATGCTGGTCTAGGATTTCTATGAACTTAGAGCTGAAGTATTTGACAGCCTGTTCAAGTGGGAGGGTTTTTAATTGAGACCAATCACAGGCATTGAGTTCACTCTGGAAAAGGTGTTGGTTAAATTGCTTGTTAGTCCGTATAGTACTATATGAAGTTAGGTGAGAGGTATAAACTTTTGCCTGATTATATAAGTCAAGAGGATACCAACTGTGTAATTTTGGTGGTAGTTATTAACAAGGATCCAATCCAAAGTGCTCTCTTTTTTGTTTGGTTTGTTTATTGTTGTTGGAGAGGTAATGGTCTGAGAGAAGTCTTGAAGGTTAATATGAGAGGTAGGATGTTCAGTACTGATGTTCTTCCAATCTATATTAAAGTCTCCTAGGATTGTAGTTTCTTGTGGGAAGGATGTTGAGACCCAGCTAAGAATATCCTCTAGTATACTGATATTGTTTCCAGGAGGTATATAGATACAGAATATATATAAGGATTTACTAGAGTTAAGCTGTAATTTGGAAATAAGGACTTCAGCATGGTTGTCTTTTGGTGGGTTATAGGGTATAGATGTGACTTATAGCCCATCTTTAAAAAGAAGTGCTACTCCCCCTCCCTTTCTTTTTATACGATCAAGTCTAAATATGTTATAACTTGGTGGGATAATTTCATTATCTGTATGCACATCTGTATAGTGCTACATATATATAGCCATGTGTACTCCTCTTCGTATGTACATATGTGTACATATCTATACATATATGTATCTATACATATGTGTATATATAGGTATACGTATATGTACATATAAATATGGGTATATAGCTATATATGTATGTACATCCTATGTGTACATATATGCCTAGTTATGTTGGTGTATATATATATATATATATATATATATATATATATATATATATATATATATATATATCTATGACTATATGTGCATACATATCTATACCGATATACCTACTACTGTGAATATATCTGTAGATACCCATATGTTTATGTACATATTTATCACTATCAGTATATGTGTAGACATATTTTGCTCTGTATATGTATATATATTGGTGTGTATATGTATATCTATGTACATATACATACTCATCTATATATGTCCATATGTATATGTGTAATCATATATATATATATATATATATATATATATATATATATATATATATATATATATATATATATATCAATGATTATATTTACAGATGTTCTCCCCATATGTCCTGGATATGGAGTGTAGCCCTACCCCAGCCCCTATAGTCCCAACGTTGTAGTGCAAGTGGATGTCAGGTATGTATAGCAGGTATATTGGTAGACTATTGCTACTGTAATTGGGATTATCTTCACAGACATGGTGTGTGTGGGAGGTCACATCTGCTTTCCACATGTGTGCCACTGGCTACTGACAGACATCCAAAGGATACCCTGGTAAAGTACCACTGCTAGCATGTAATGCCCCCGTGGACTGCAGCACAGATATTGGCCAATATATGTGGACATTCTGAAACACTCTTTACAGTCCGGAGGTATACACAGAACCCCGTAGTGGTAAACATGTGTACCATGCATGACATTATGGATGTTAACAGCCATGTAGATGGGTATAACACATAACGACTGGTATACATATGCCACCATAGGTTATGCATTCACACACCCCTGTCTGGCCTAATACATAATAACCACTGGTACAGGGGTACCATGGCCACATACTACCCATTAGATAGTGACATACATCTGTACAGCATCCCACTGCTCTGTCTGACATATATGACTGTTAAGGGAGACCCAGCAGCAGTATATCAGGCAAGTATCTCCACATGACATCCCACTGGATAAGTACACTAAGCTGCTAGACATGTAACAATGTACTGTTCAGGCTACAGGCAGACTGGCTCAACAATGGCTATCATCATCTATGTACCTATGCACATGTACCTGCATATATAGCAGGCGCTGCAGGCATGTCACACTACAGGGTAAGATACACCAGTGTGAAGGTGCATTACCACATCCAATGTGAACACAGCCACAGCCACATATGGTAAGCTAGCATAAATGTACAGTATATGGACTATCTGTTCAACAACATCCTCATATGTGCCACTCACAGACAATCCCTGCATATACTGAGCTGCTACACGGTGTGGTCTGCTGTCTGTCTGTGGTATGAGACATGTGTGTGTATGGCCCTACAAACATTTAAACCAATACAGTAACATACAGTGGAGCAGCATTTAACATCAGATAAGATGGAACCTATAACAATGACATCTACCACAGTCTGTACACAGGCTAAAGAACATGTTGACAATACACACACTGTTGACATTCACCATAGTTACACAGACCTCAGTACTACACAAATGACCATGAAATGGTCTGGTAATGTCATCAAACATTACCTGTACTGTACATAACATGTGTAGCAGTCTGATATCCACCCTGGCTTGCTATCAGATATGATGACACTAATAATGGTGTACAGCACAAATGCACCTCTTAATGCACGACATATGTTGAAAGGTTGACAGAGTTGCGGCTGGAAGCACATACACAGGGCCAATATTGACATGTTGCTGTGATAACCTCATACATGTACTGTCGTAACAGGGTTTGTTGCAACATGTGTCCTGTGAGGGATATGAAGTCAATAACTGTCATGGCTTTCACCATCTAAATACTGCAATCCTCACACTTCCTTCTGCAGTTCACAGATACATGCTTTGTGGGTAACACATGACACCAAGTGCACAACACACTGTCCAGTCTGCAGACGATCCTGCAGATGCGGATTCCTCATAAACATAGTACTGACATGGCAGGTATTACAACATGTAGGACAGCCCTGTCCACACACACACACACACACACACACACACACACACACACACACACACACACACACACACACACACTGTTAAAACAGCATTAATCTACAGACAGTATAGCAGTACTTACAGTCTGTAGTCAGGTCAGGCACATCCCCCTCATGTGTGTTGCCCTGTTTCCACAGTGTAAGTTGTTAGAGGTAAATCCCCAATCCATCTGAGATGCATTTCACCAAAGGACAGATCTTGTTCCTGCCCACAGTGGATGTAAAGGGCCAACACCAAAATGATGTCCCTAGATATTGGAGTGTGTTACCATGCAATTGGCTATGGGAATGTTGCCACAGCTGTTTCACATGCACTCAGCTAGAGGAGGACTGCAATTGTTGCAGAGGCTATCAGCTGATCATGACCATCACTTACAAAACACAATCTGCTGCCTAGCAAAGCAAATGTACATCCCACATCCACCAGATAGAGTGTGTGGGTGGGACAGACAGAGACAAAGTATGTCAGGAAAGATGTGGGTAAGTAAAACTTAAGCATGTTTGTGTTACACACCTACCAGTATGGGGTTTCAAACACCTGACTGACTATGCATAGCTAACACATGTGCATGCAGTTATTGCATGCGCCACATAGCTTACATGTTGGTGAGCTGTCCAGACATATATGTGCTGGTGAGTGACATCTGCAACACTATTGTGATACAGTAAATGTAGCACACAAGCCTGTCCACATGAACAGGTGTCAGCGTCAACACAGCCACACTCTGTAAGGGACTAATACACATTGCCACACTTAGCAGGGTAACACATACACTTCCTAACCCAGTTACCTTGCCACAATACAGTAATGCATAGGTATCAATTGGCCCACAGGGGTTATCCTGGGGTTCTATGGTCAAAGGGTATGTGACGGTGTCTGACATTAGAGAGCATGCTTCAGTATGCCAATGGGGGTGGTACTGGGTGTGAATGTTGTCAGAAGCATCATACACCACACACACACACACACACACACACACACACACACACACACACACACACACACACACACAGGGTGCTAGTACCGGCATGCATGTGTGCATTGCTTCATGGGTGTGTAGTGAATGATGGTGCCAGACAGCTGTACAAGGCTAGGTGAGGGGGTATACCTTGGCATCATGCCACATGAGAATGGTCTGCATTATGGCTAAGGGGTGTAGTGTCCGGAATGGACCACATAGGTGGGTATAGTATTTACCATCCAGTCTCTTAGGTTACTGTTGTGCATGGCCAGTGCAGTGCAATGCTTGGCATGTATGTGTTCTATATGCCATGACATGGACGGTGCTTGGGATGTGCACACATCCCACATTCATGTACAGTGGCATGTGGAAGTGTACCTGGTTTGTCTGGCCCATGTTGTGTACACAGAATGTTATCATCAGATGTGACAGTCCCACCTTCATGTGGTGGGGCCAGGTAATGGACAGCAGGTTGATCGTGCACTTACATTGATAGCATGCTACAGGTATTCCCTGATGTCAGTGGCATCTGTCCATACAGGGCATTTGTGAAAGGCACGGTATGTTTTTTGTGGATCACATTTGATGGAACCACAGTTGTTGCAGGCATCTAGTGGGAAACATACTGAAGGCGCACTGTCTGCAATTATGTGCCTATTGTACTGATGGACAGGGTGTTATGGCCTCTGTATGCCACTGAATTCGCAACATAGTTACTATCAGTCACCAATATGCAGTGTACTGTTGCCTCGCCATGTGTGTGTATATGAGACATGGGTTGAAAGTGTGCTCTGGGTAATAATGGGGTTGCTAAGTGTGATTGCCTGGCTTTGATGTCACATGTATAGGTATGGATATGCACCCCACCCTCTCGGCTATTTCACAGCTGCTTTCCCTGTACAGTGGACATTGTGATATGTACTAGGGCCACCATATAAAAAAATGCAAAACCCACTATACATTGTGCCCAGGTGGCACACACACACACACACACACACACACACACACACACACACACACACACACACACACACACCCTCCTTCACACAGGATACAAGGTACAAACACACATGCGCACACATGTCATGTCCGGGAGTAGAACTCCTACCTAACTAGTTTATTACATTACACAGTTATAGTACACACCACGGTGATTACTGCAGTACTCACTTCCCCAAAGGTGTATATCACATTGGCTGACATCAGCAGGATTGCCAAAGTAGGACATTTGACATGTACTGCGTGTGACTAGCCTAAAATGCTTGCTCCCTACACAAACAGTGGAACACACACAAAACACCCAGAACCACCATGTGCGCGTATAAAACCCTACCAGAGTTCTGAATCACACTACAGCAATACACAGTTATGACACAAGCTATGGAGATTACTGGGCTACAACCATCCCAGAGGTGTATTTCAGGGTGGATGACATCAGCAGCCTTACCAAAGTAGAGCATTTAAATTGTAAGGGGTGTTCCTACCCTAAAAAGCATTGCTTTCTACACAGATACACACACAGTTGCCAAGGCTGGGGTTAGAACTCTTACTTAAGTAGCTTATCACACTACGGCAGTACACAGTTATGGCATGCGCAACAGAGATTACTGGCCTATCACTTCCCCAAAGGTGTATTTCACAGTAGATGACATTGGCACACTTGTCAAAGTGGACCATTGGAGGTTGTAGTGTCTGTGAATGGACTCAAAAGCATTGCTCCCTACACTGACATAGGAACACAGGCACAAACACATGCATCCACACTTGCCATGTCAGGGAATAAAACACCTGCCTATGTAGTTTATCACACTACAGTGGAACTCAGTTACAGGACGTGATATGGAGATTACTGGGCTACAGCTTCCCAGAGGTGTACTACTAGGTGGATGACATCAGCTGCATTACAAAGGTTGAGCATGTAAATTGTGGGGAGTGTGGCTAGCCTAAAAAGCCCTGCTCTCTACAGAGACAGACACACACACACTCACTCACAGTTGCAATGTCTGGGGATAGAACTCCTACCTAACTAGTTTATCATACTACAGCAATACACAGATACAGGATGCACTACTGAGATTACTGGGCTAAAGCTTCCCAGAGGTGTATTACTAGGTGGATGACATCAGCTCCCTTGCAAAGGCTGATCATTTGAATTGTGGCTAGCCTAAAAAGCATTGCTCTCTACACAGACACACACACAGAGACACACACTAACCATGTTTGGGGATAGAGCTCCTACCTAACTAGTTTATCACACTACAGTGGTACCCAGTTACAGGATGCGCTGCAAAGATTACTGGGCTACAGCTTCCCAGAGATGTATTACTAGGTGGATGACATCAGCTGCCTTGCAAAGGTTGAGCATTTGAATTGTGGGGAGTGTGGCTAGCCTAAAAAGCATTGCGCTCTACACCGACAGACACATACACACACACACACAGTTGCCATGTCTGGGGATAGAACTCCTACCTAACTAGTTTATCACACTACAGTGGTACACAGTTACAGGACACGCTACTGAGATTACTGGGCTATAGCTTCCCAGAGGTGTATTACTAGGTGGATGACATCAGCAGCCTTGCAAAGGTCGATCATTTGAATTGTAGGGAATGTGACTAGCCTAAAAAGCATTGCTCTCTCCACAGACAGGCAGGCACACACACAAACAGTTGCCATGTCTGGGATTAGAACACCTACCTACCTACTTTATCACACAACAGTGGTACGCAGTTACAGGACGCGCTATAGAGATTACTGGGCTACAATCTTCCCTGATGTGTATTTCTAGGTGGATGACATCAACAGCCTTGCCTATGTTGTGCATTTAATGTGTTGGGAGTGTGACTACCCTTAAAAGCATTTCTCTCTACACAGTCAGACAGACACACACACCAACACACAGTTGCCAAGTCTGGGATGCAAAGTCCTACCTAACTAGCTTATCACACTACAGCAGTTATGGGATGCGCCACAGAGATTACGAGGCTACAACTTTCCCAAAGGTGTATTTCACATTGGATGACCTCAGCGGGCTTGTCATAGTAGGGCTATGGGGAGGGCAGTGTGTGTGTGCATGGGCCATTACCCATTCATGTAGGGGTTGCCACAACACATGCAGGCACACACAGTGTCATATTTCACAGGTACGTGTCTACAGTTGCTAGACGACTACTTCCTTGTACAGTCATGTTGCACAGCTGGCCCGTGCACCACATGGTCTGTAATGCTGACAGATACTGGTGGCTAGTATCTGCAGTGAGTGATATCTGCACCTCATGTGTTTGGGGCGCTTTGGCTGTGTGCTGGGTGGGACAGGCCTGGATGGCTCCTTGTCACAGTCACCCTCTTCCACACATCTATGCCCATTTACTTTTGGCTTATTATAGTGTGTTGCCCTTACATATATGTCTGTATTTCCATCCACTGTGTTTGCAAGGCATGAGTGGTGCATACTGACGAGTGTCTGCACTAACAACTGCAACTGCCAGATATATCTGGTCCACTGGTGTTTGCAGACATGGCCTTCATGTGTTTAAGTGTGTGAGCATGTCCAGTATGACCTTTCAGTGTGTTGTTGCCTTACATTGCCTTAATTTCTCTAAGTGTATGAGCATGCCCAGTATGGGCATCTGTATTGCATGTGTGGGTCAAGTCCAGTTAGTTTGTATTGCAGTGCTGACCTTTGTGTTGTACACCGACAGGTAGCATGCTGTCTCTGCAGGCTATCCATCAATCATTTGGCATTGACTTTTACTACATTTCTGCATAGTGGGAGGCACATCTGACGGTTTCTACATCTCTACACAGGATGGGGGGCACACCTGACTGTTACTATATGTCTACATAGGATGGGGGCACACCTGACACTTGTACACATTTGCTGGGACTGTACTGGTATGTCAGGTACTCCATTTCAGTCTGTAGTCTCACCTATCATGTTGGCTAGAGGCATACCACTGTACTACAGATCGTGGCTTTGGTTGCCCTACATATTATTGTGTGACCTCCTACTCTTCAGAGCTAACATCCCACTGCTTGCCCTGCTGTGGTCTGTCTGTGTAGGCTTGGGGGGGAGGTTAACCATAGCCATCATTCTGGGGCCATGGCACAGGCTCTGTTTGGGTTTGTCTACATCTGTCCTGCTGGCTGACACTGTTGTTGGATATGTGAACTGTCCTGACTGGCATGTGTAGGTCATATGGACACATGTCGCTCAGCACATTTCCTGCAGTGGGTTTTGTCACCCTGTGTAGTACTGGCTACTATGGTGACTCCAGTATGTGTTACAGATGCCATGGTGCCACTATGGGTGTCTACTGTCTGCTGCCATGACATTCAGCCTCACAATTCCCTTGCATGCTCGCATCCATACCATAGCTACAGGTAATGACACATTCTACTCCATATGGCAATTGGTAGGTTGATTGACTTACCTTGTGGGTGTGCCAGACTTGCGGATGGTGCTGATGGGCTGCCTATGTCAGATGCACATAGTGCACTCCCTACACATGGTTGAGCACAGATAGTGTCATGTTTGTCATCCCTTTTACTGTATGTGCAAGTCAGAGAGAGGTGTCATTCCCTGGGTCCCTACTGTGTCAATGCATGTGCTATGCGTTGCCTCTTTGCCAAGGCCAGGGCATACTGGGCACGCCTCCTTCTGCCTACTGAAGCAGGCTCAGGCTGTTCCTCCTCCAGGTCACTCTGTGCCTGTGCAGGCCTTGGCATTGGTGGGAGGCTGTGTGGCCCTGCCCCGTGCTGTTTCTGCTGCAGCTGTTTCTGCAGGATCATATTGTGTAGCATAGCACATACCATAACAATTTGGGTACATGTAGCTGGTGAATACTGCAAGGCTCCACCGGATGTGTCCAGACACCGTAACCATGACTTGAGCATCCCAAACACATGCTCTATTATATGTCTGGCCTGTGTGTGTGCCTCATTATGGGATTGTTGTTCAGGTGTGTTTGCATTTCTGATGGGTATCATCAGCCATGGCTCCAATGTGTACCCAGCATCCCTCACTAGGTGGCTGTAGGGGGATGTCCCCATTGGCAAATCTCTGGTACAGCTGCATCAGATGCCATATGTGGCAATAGTCATAGCTTCCAGGGCAGCCTGTACACACATTCATTATAATGCCCTGGGCATCACATACAACCTGGCAGTTAATGTAGGGGATGCCCCTGCGGTTGATGTAGGCCCTACCCTGCTCACCAGGTGCTGCTGTGATGCATATGTGCGTGCAGTCTATAGCACCCACTACCCCAGGCTATTCTGCTATTTGGTGGAAGAGACACATATTGCCGGTCAACCCCTCACAGGTGTTGAGGAAATATACATGCTCACTGGCATGTGCTGATATGGCATCCAGGAACTGGTGGAATACTCTGGATGCTGATGCCTGTGAGATCTCCATGATATCCCCAGTTGTGCTTTGGGAGGTACCTGTGGCTAGTATACCTAAGCCAACATATACCTTGGTATCCACTGGGATGGGTTACCCTCAGTCAGTTTGGTGTGACAGGTGTGGCCAGCACAGCTCAACACATTGCTGTAGGAGGTCTCTGTCCACCCTATAGCGCTCCACTATCTCCAGATCATGAAGCCCCTGGTAGGTTACCCTGGGTCTGTACACTCTTCTCCATCTCCTCCCTGTGGGTTGTTCGGCAGCTTTCACATCCTCACCACCCTCAGCCTCTTGCACATGTTGTTCTATGTTGCCTGCTGCAGCCCTTCTCATTTTGTACGTTTGTTAGTTAAAATTTTCCCACTTGTATACACCGGTGGTGTAGAGTGTAGGACAAAACAGAGGGGTAGGTGTTTGCTTAGTTTATAGTAGTGTTCTGGGCTAGGCTGGTCTGCTGCCTGTGTAATTGGCTGATTCTGATACATTTCACCTGCCAGCTAAGCTAGTTCTCCTTGATTACCTTCCTACTGCTGTTTTCCCTTCCCATTGTCTTCCTGTTTAAGCCCGTGTGAGCGCCGCATAAACAGAGTGCTCAAATGTGCACACTTCTGCTATTTCCTGGTGTAACCTCTTTTTTCTTCCTGTATGACCTGGTGTGTTGTGCACACACCTGCTTAGGCTTTGTAAAGACTGCTAGGCAGGTTTTGACACACCCCCTAGCTTAGCTGTGTTAAGCTAGGAGCAACCCCGAGCTACAGGGCTCCAATCCGATTACAATATGCCTGACACCACCCCCATGACAACTACCTCCTAGGCTTGCACCCAGCTATTCCTACTCTTACACTGTTGGGACCTGACTCACATCCTGGGGAAAACTGGGATTCACTATCCTTCCCCTCATTTGCATAGGATTGCATGCTAATGCATAGTTACATGTCTCACACTGAGCCTCCCCCTTTAGCAACCACTACTCACTGGCCAGGTTGTCTTCTGCCTGCCACTGACTTGCATGTCAGAATACTGATTTTAGTTAGAATGCTTAATTTAGTTTCATTTTGTTATTTCCCCCCCTGATCCCCTTTGTGCATCGCTGCCCTACGCTTACACAGCTGAGATCAGCTAATAAGAATTAAAGTTGATTTTTTTTATTTCTTGTACTGTTTGCAATGCCAATGGCCTTATATGTGGCAATTGGCATGCTTACTACATAATATGCAGCATTTATTTGGGGCTGTCATAGCTCCATTTTGGATTTTGTAGAAATGTACTGGGTTACTAACCGACTACATTTCTGCTGATTGCACTAGTAGTCCTGCACGGATAGTCACAAACTTCCTGAATCGCAAATTCACCTCATTTGCATGGATTTCTCCTGCAAATGGGGTGATTTGCATACAAGGGCTTTGTCTGTGAAGGATTAGTGAAGGAGCTCTCGTGCGCGCCCCTGCAGGCTGTTCTTGGATCGCACGGCAGACATATTGCCTACTTGAGCTCCTGCACTGATCTTGCACACCGTGCAAGCTTTTGAGATTCCGGGGTTATATCCCTAAATGTGAACAAGTACATTTCATTCCTTATATTTCCTTATTCTCTCTTCTTCACTTACTTTCTTACTGCTATCTAATTCTCTGACTTTACTTTCTCTCTAAATACACTATAAGCCTGTTTTTCTCTCACCTCATATTGCAGTTCCTATTTGTATTAGACTAACTTAACTTTACTTTGTCTACAAACTGTTTAAAGTTTCTTTAAATATTAAATGATTGCCATATAATTTGTATTTTTCCAAAACCACTGGCTCTGTTCTTGTAGTACTCCAGGCTAACTTCCCTCTCCTTACTCTCTCCTAACCTTTAACCCTTCCTTTTGCCTGAAAACTAACGTCTACCCTGCTTCCCTTCCCTGCTGTCCTCTTATGCTCTGACCTACGTCTACTATCTCTCCCACCTCGTCTTGACTGTCTTTTTTCTTCTCCTCTCTTACTTATGATTCTGGCCTTGTGCCATTTCTTTTCTTTCCTTCATACTCCTTCTACTTCTCTTCCCTTCGAGCTTTTACTGTAATCTTCTTGGCTGTTGCCTTACTGCATAACCATATGTTTTAGGTAAACTTGCTTTGAATTCGACAGAACATTGTGTATGAGTTTAAATTTTTGAGTTCCTTTAATGTATGCTGATTTTTGATTACTAGTTGATTTAAATGTATATTTTTATGTGTAATGTCTTTATTATCAATGTGTCTATCTGTCTTGCTTATGTTATGTGTGGAGCTTTTCTCCCCGGGCCTCTACTGAAAATGGACATATATCCAGCTAGACTAGCCCGGTCAACAAATGTAAAATAAAATAAATAAAAAATAAATATTGATTTTTAGCCAATTTTTTCATGTTCTGTCTAGTTTGTTATAATTATTTAAACTCATAAAAACACAGCCCCAATAGTCCCAGTCAAACGTTTATTCACCACGGTTTTACAGCTTCCATTCCAAAACACAGGAATTTCATCAAAAACGTTTTCTGATAAAGTTCCTGTGTTTTGGAACAAAAGTGCTAAAACTGTGGTGAATAAACATTTGGTTGGGATTACTGGTGCATTATTTTTATTATTTTTAAGTTTACACAGTACTCCATTTTGTGATTTATTTTATCCAGTTATTTAAACTGCAAGTGTTTTTGTTTTATTTTTGAAGATTGTAGGGTTATTGCTCTTGAAGTGTTTTGTAATGATTCAGGGCTTTTCTCCCTCAGCCTCCACTGAAAATGGGCTTCTAACCAGTTGAACTTTAAAGATAAGTTGATTATTTCGTTATGTGGTACACAAGTTTAATTCATGTTAATATTAAAAATACCACTAAGTGCTCTACAATAAGTCATTATAGGATCATAGGAGGTTACTCGGCCAACAGCACTAGGGCCCTTACAAGCCTAGCCAAGTTCAATACGTGTTCCCAAGGGTGTCTGGTTAAACCAGACATTAAAATCAGCACTTATTGCCCTGT